>NC_091453.1:48066169-48400544 GCF_964237555.1 Oryctolagus cuniculus | reverse complement strand
GCACAGTCAGAATTAAAATTATGAAGAGGTGCTTATTGGGCACCTTTTATACGCTGTGTACTGGGATAATGTGGTAAATAAGGTCGCCATGGTCTCTGCCTTTGGGGAACTTACATTTTAGAGGCAGCCAGAAAACCATAAGCCGACAAAATGATGGCAAGTTGTGATAAAAATTTTCAGGAAAATAAGCAAAGGCCTAGAGGGTAGCACAGGGGGACTTTGGTGGAGTGGTTAGGGAAGGTCTCTTAGAAGAGGGGACATTTCTGGCGCCGTGGTGCAGTTAATCCTCAGCCTGGGGCGCTGACACCCCATATGGGTGCCGGCTCTAGTCTCGGTTGCTCCTCTTCCAATCCAGCTCTCTGCTGTGGCCTGAGAAGGCAGTGGAGGATGGCCCAAGTGCTTGGGCCCTGCACTCAGGTGGGAGACTGGGAGGAAGCACCTGGCTCCTGGCTTCCAAAGGGTGCAGCTCTGGCCATCGCGGCCATTTGGAGAGTCAACCAAAATATGGAATACCTTTCTCTCTGTCTCTCCCTCTCACTGTCTATAACTCAAACAAATAAATAAAATCTTTTTTTTTAAAAAAAAGAAGAGGGGGACATATAAGAACTGTCTGCTAAGAAGGTACCAGCCACACACCAATATGAGCAAGGGATTGGGAGGACATTCCAGGCAGAGGAACACTGCGTCAAACATCTCTCAGGTTGCAAAAAGCTTGACTTTTTCTCCTTTAAGGAAATAAAAGAAGATCAGTATGGTTGGAAGGTATTGAACAGTTGCCCAATCACACAGAGGCTGGAGGCCATGGTAGGGAGATACAGTATCAATCTATTAGAGGTTGTAAAATGGAAACATTTAAATGATGTGATTTATATTTTGAGAGCTTTCTCTGGCTGCACAGTGAAGAATGAATTATAGATGGGCAGGAATGGGTAAGGGGAGACCAGTTGGGTTGTAGCATATGTGAGAGATGATGATGATGGTCTGGATGAGGGTTGAAATGGAGACAGTTTTATTAAAGAAATATATATATATGTATATATATATAGGGGGTCAATGTTGTGGTGCAGCAGGTTAAGCCACCTCTTGCAATGTCGGCATCCCATATTAGAGGACCTATTCAAACCCCAGCTGCTTCATTTCTGATCCAACTCCCTGTTAATTTGTCTGGGAAAGCAGCATAAGGTGGCTCAAGTACTTGAGCTCCTGCCACTCATTTGGGAGACCAGAATAGAGTTCCAGGTTCCTGGCTTCAGCCTGGTCCAGAATCATCTGTTGTGGCCATCTGGGGAGTGAACCAGCAGATGGAAGGACTCTTTTTCTCTCTGATTTCTCTCTGTCTGCCATGCTGCCTTGCAAATAAAGTAAAATAAATATTTTTTTTTAAAAAATGAGGTATTTAGGAGTTTGCATTGGTGGGGCTAAGTGATGGATTACTTATGGAGGGCAAAGGAAATGGCAAGATCAAGGATGACGTCTTGGTTTCTAGATGGATGGCAGGGCCATTTTCTGTGAGATGGGAAGTCCTAGAGAGGACCAGTTTGTGGAAGAGATTTGGGTGTTAGATTTTATTTATATTGTGAGTCTTCCTGACTCACAGGAAGGCTAGGGCCTTAGCTCTCTGCTACTATGTAAATGTGATTCTCATTCAGGGAAGGCAGGCTAAGGCAAGTAATTTCTTTTTGAGCCTAATTGTCCTGTGTTCCTATGTGGTTTCCTTTTCACCATCAAATGCATCATCACCACAGCAGTGGAACACATAGAAAGGGATTGGAGAATATTTTGTGGGTTTGAAAATTTCAAGGGAAATATGTTGGCTTGAAATCTTTGGAAACTATTCCACGGCGTTATTATAGTTGCAGCTGAGATCAATTAATGGAGCAGAAGATGTAAAACGAAAGCATGCAAGCATTGGAGCCCTGTGGAAGAGGCTGATATTGGGCCTTTCTCTCGCTGAACAGAGCATAGGTTGAGGAAAGTACACACACATGCAGTCGTGAACAAGTATAAAAATGTCTCCCCAGAATACTAGCAAATAAAGAGCTAGTAAATAGAGGTGGAGGGAAAGGCAGGAGACAATGTTGATATTAAAGACAGCTTCAGAGTTTGTTCCTTTTGGACTTTGGTTGTCTGTTAGGTAGCTGAATCCATTTCCACAGATGCTGTGGTCTGGAAGCTCTCATCTCCCCCAAGCTTTTTGTTAGTCTTGGAGGATGGAAGGAGCCTGATCTGAGAAGAAGAAAGAGTAGCAAAAAATAGCAGTGTTAGATCTGCCGGTGATAAAAGGAAGATGGTGGCAATAAAGAAAAAAAGCCTAAGGAATTAAGAGAGGCTTAACTGGTTAACCTAACAGACAACAAAAGTCCAAAAGAAACAAACTCTCAGGATGTGATACTGCCATGGTGTACTGCACATGAGAAATGTAATTGAGTTCACTGGTAAGAGACTGGGGCACTGGGGAGGGCTATTCTGTAAACTCGGGGAATCTTTGGGCAAGCTCCTGTAGTGTCTGGTTTATAGCCACTTAGAAGCAGAACAACACTAATTAAACCTAATGGAAAAGGTTGTTAGCAGCTGGTAATTTGATCTAAATAGAAGGTATATCATGAACTGACAGAAGATGAAGGGAATTGGGGTGAACTGGGCTGGAGGGTGTCCCTACACAGCCCTTGCTAAGCAGTCTTGGTGTTGTTCCCAAGTCAAGAGCTGCTTACAATGAGGAGAAGATTAACCACAGGTCCCAGTTATTTGCAGTTTCCTTGAGGCCCTCCGTCCAGAGAGAGTCACATACCTCTGGGGGCATGCTCCCCTGAAATAGGGGAAGAATGATGGAGAACCTTCTGGTTACTTACTGCTTGTCAAGGGCTCATCCTGTGACAGCAGAGAAGTTATTAGTACTCAGAGTCAGGGCCTCCCTGGACATCCCTCACACAGGTCCCCTTGCCCTGCACACAGGGAGCGGGCATGTGGATGAACCTGCCATCCGCCGATTTGATGCTCACTAGCGGCCACACTGGGGAATCTTGCCTCGCTCTGACTCAAGGAGGAATGGCTGAGGGTCCCACCAGCACCTCACCTGCAGTATTCTATTGATTTGATTCCTAGATATACCTTCAAACAAGGATCTTGGTTTCCTCAGACTTCCTGAAATCAGTTGCCTTTACAGAGATTAGTAACAATCAGAATATGTAATGGAAGGAACGACCCCATTTTAATAGCTGTAGAAAAGAGAAAATACTTAAGAGTATACTTTCACCTGCAAAACTTAGTGCATTTTTATTTATTTAATATAACTTTAATTTATATTGTATGTGTTATACAAGGGTTTATACATTTTTGATTAACATGTAATAATTGTATGTATTTGTACTGATCAAATAATGGTAATTAGCATTTGTTCTCCTTATTTTTCTGTTTGGTACCTTCAAATTCTTCTTTTCTAGCTCTTCATAAAATATATAAGGGGCTGTTATGACCATAGTCCTTGCACTGTGCTGTGGAACAATAGAATACATTCCTTCTAGCCAACTGTTTTGATACCCATTATCCAAATTCCTCTCTTCCACCTACCCCCACCCCTCCTAGCCTATAGTAATCACCATTTTACATTCACATCAAAATTTTTAGCTTCCATATATGAAAGAGAAATGTGTGGTATTGTCTTTTTGTGTCTGGCTTATTTCACTTAATATCCCCCAGTTCTACCAATTTGATTACAGATGACAGACTTCATTCTTTATGGCTGAATAATATTCCAGTATGTAGATACACCAGATTTTCTTCATCCGTTCATCCACTGATGGACGTCTGTAGTGATTCCATGTCTTGGCACTCGTGAATAGTGCAGCAATAAACACGAGAGTGTGAGTGCTGGTGTCTCTTTGATGTACTGATTTCATTTCCTTCAGATATATGCCTACAAATGGGATATTTGGATCATATGGAGGATCTATTTTTAGTTTTTTTGAGGAACGTCTACTGTTATCCATAATGGCTGTATTCATTTGCATTACCACCAACAGTATATAAGAGTTCTCTTTTTTAAAAAAATATTTATTTATTTGAAAGGCAGAAATAGAGAAAAAAAGGTGAAAGAGAGCAAGAGCGAGAGAGAGAGAGAGAGAGAGAAATCTTCCATCTGCTTGTTCACTCCCCAAATAGCTGCAATGTCCAGGGCTGGGCCAGGCCAAAGCCAGAAGCCAGGAGCCTCTTCTGAGTCTGCCATGTGGGTGCAGGGGCCTAAGCACTTGGGCCTCCTCCACTGTTTTCCCAGGTGCATCAGCAGGGAGCTGGATTCAAAGTAGAGTAGCTGAGACTTGACCCAGCACCCATATGGGATGCTGGCACTATGGGCAGAAGCTTAACCTTCTACGCCACAGCGCTGGCCCCCAAAGTTCCCTTTTATCCACTTCTTCATTGACATTTTATTAGTATTTTTATAATAACAGCCATTATAAATGCAGTGAGAGAATATCTCATTTTGATTTTGGTCTGTATTTCTCTGATGGATAGTGATATTGATAAATTTTATGTATTTTTTGTTATTTGTATTTTTTCTTTTGATAAATGTCTATTTAGATTATTTTTCATGTTTTGTCATTAAGGTTTTCTAGTTCATTATATATTCTAGGTATCAGTGCTTAGCCAGATGGACAGTTGCCATATATTTTTCTCATTCTATAGCTTTTCTTTGCATGTTGTTGATCATTTTCTTTGGTTGTACAGAAGCTTCTTAATTTGATATAATCCCATTTGTCTGTTTTTGTTTTTGTTGCATATGCTTCTGGAATCTTAGCTCACAAATATCAGTGCCTAAAGGACTTGAACAGGCATTTTTCAAGAGAGGAAATTTAAATGGCCAGCAAACCCATGAAAAAATGCTCAGGATCACTAGCCATGAGGGAAATGCAAATCAAAACCACAGTGAGGTTTCACCTCACCCCAGTTAGAATGACTTTCATACAGAAATCAACAAACAACAAATGCTGGTGAGGATGCGGGAAAAACGGTACCCTAATCCACTGTTGATGGGAATCTAAACTAGTACAGCCATTGTGAAAGACAGTATGGAGAAATTTCAGAAAGCTGAAAATAGATATACCATATGACCTAGAAATCGCACTCCTGGGAATTTACCCAAACAAAATGAAATCAGCGTATGAAAGTGTTGTCTATACTCACATGTTTATTGCAGCTTAATTCACAATAGCTACCATACAGAATCAACCCAGATGTCCATCAACTTGATGAGCAAGTTCTTTGCTGATTTTGTATTCTTCCACTTTACTGACTTTGGGTATCAGTTGTAATAGTCTTTTGGTGTGGTCTTTGGGTTTATTTATGTACAGCATCATATCATCTGCAACCAGTGATAATTTGACTTTCTCCTTCTTGTTTGTATGCCTTTTATTTCTTTCTCTTGCCTTATTGCTTTAAGTAAAACTTATAGTACTATGTTGAATAAGAATAGTGACATTGGACATACTTGCCTTATTCCCAATCGTAGAAGAAGCACTTTCAACTTTTGTCCATTCACTCTAATGTTGGCTCTGGGTTTGTCATATATTGTCTTTAACTATATTGAGGTCCAGTCCTTCTATACTTAATTTGTTCATTGTTTTTTTTTTTTGATCATGAAGGGATGCTTAATATTATTGAATGCTTCTTCCCCCACATTGCTTGAGATGCTAATATGATTTTTGACCTTCATTCTGTTGATTTACATTTCATCGATTTTGCAAATGTTGAACCATCCTTACATACTGAGATAAATTCCACTTGATCATGTTGAAGGCTCTTTTTGATGTGTTGTTGGGTTCAATTTCATGTTATTTTGTTGAGAATGTTTGCATCAGTGTTTAACATGAGGATTGGTCTATAGTTTTGTTTTGTTTTGTTTTTGTTGTTGTTGTGTCCTTGTCTGCTTTTGGTATTAGGATCATGATGGCCTTGTAGAATTACTTTCTTTTTTTTTTAAGATTTATTTATTCATTTGAATGTCAGAGTTACACTGACAGAGAAGGAGAGGCACACACACACACACACACACACAGAGAGAGAGAGAGAGAGAGAGAGAGAGAGAGAGGTCTTCCATCCGTTGGTTCACTCCCCAACTGGCCACAACGGCTGGAGCTGTGCCAATCTGAAGCCAGGAGCCAGGAGTTTCTTCCAGGTCTCCCATACAGGTGCAGGGGCCCAAGGACTTGGGCCATCTTCTACTGCTTTCCCAGGCCATAGCACAGAGCTGGATCAGAAGTGGAACAGCCAGGGCTTGAACTGGCACCCATATGGGACGCTGGCACCACAGGTGATGGCTTTACCCGCTACGCCACAGAGCCGGCCCCTGTAGAATTACTTCGGAAGAATTCCCTATCTTTCAGTTTTGGAATAGTTTGTTATTTTATTATTATTATTATTATGTTTAAATATTTATTTATTTGAAAGGCAGAGTTACAGAGAGGGAGGGAGGAAGGGAGGGAGAGAAAGAGAGAAAGAGAAAAGCAAGAGAGAGAGAGAGAGAGAGAGAGATAAAGTCTTCCATCCATTGGTTCACTCCCCAAATGGGTGCAATGGCCAGAACTGTGCCAATCTGAAGCCAGGAGCCAGGAACTTCTTCCAGATCTCCCATGCAAGTGCAGGTTCCCAAGGATTTGGGCCATCTTCTACTGCTTTCCCAGGCCACAGCAGAGAGCAGGATCAGAACTGGAGCAGCCAAGATTCAAACTGGCATCCATATATGATGCTGGCACTGCAGGCGGAGGCTTAGCTTACTATGCCACAGCACCAGCCCCTGGAATAGTTTGAGAATGGGTATTAGTTCTTCTTTAAAAGTTTGGTAGAATTCAGTAGTGAAGCCATCCATCTCTTGGCTTTTCTTTGGTGGGAGACTTTTTATTACTGATTCAATCTCATTCCTTATATTGGTCTGTTCACGTTTTATATGTCTTCATGGTTCAATTTTGTAGGTTATATGTGTCCAGAAAATTATCTGCTTTTTCTAGGTGTTTCAATTTGTTGGCATATAGTTTTTCATAGTTCTGAATGATCCTTTGTCTTCCTATGCTATCAGTTTTGTGATGTTTCATTTTTTATCTCCGATTTTATTTATTTGGGTATTCTTTTTGTTAGTGTAGCTAAAGTTTTGTCAACTTTATCTTTTCAAGAAAACAACTCTTCATTTTGTTGGTGTGGAGTATTGTTTCTTTTTAGTCTCTTTCTTTCTTTCTTTTTAAAGATGCCAATGCAGCAGCTTTGCCACTCGGCTCTCCAACATTTTCTTTTTTTATTTTTTAAGATTTATTTTATTTATTTGAAAGACATAGTTACAGAAAGAGGTAGAGACAGAGAGAGTCTTCCATCTGCTGGTTCACTCCCCAGATGGCTGCAACGGCTGGAGCTGTGCCAATCCGAAGCCAGGAGCCAGGAGCTTCTTCCAGGTCTCCCACGTGGGTGCAGGGGCCCAGGGACTTGGGCCATCTTCTATTGCTTTCCCAGGCCATAGCAGAGAGCGGGATGGAAAGAGGAGTAGCCAGGACTCGAACCGGCACCCATATGGGATGCTGGCGCTTTAGGCCGGGGCTTTAACCCACTGTGCCACTGTGCTACAGCGCTGGGCCCCTAGTCTCTTTATTTTTGCTTTAATCTTATCTTTGTTTCTTTCCTTCTCTTAATTTCGGGTTTGGTTTGTTGCTTTTCTAGGTCTTTCAGATGCATCATTAGGTTGCTTGTTTGAACCCTTTTTTTAAAATTTGGGTACTTATTACTATAAAATTCCTCTTTGTACTGTTTTTGCTGTATTCCATGGGTTTGGGTATGATGTTTCCATTTTCACTTATTTAAAAATATTTTGTTTTATTTCTCGAATGAGCCACTGTCCATTTAATAAGAGATTGTTCAGTTTCCATGCATTTGTATAATATCTGAAACTTCTTTGTTGTTGATTTCCAGTTAAATTCCCCTGTGGTCACAGAAAATTCATGATATGGTTTTGCAATTATGAATTTTTGAAACTTGTTTTGCTCAGGGCTAGACCTAATCCCTGGTCTGTTCTTTTTTATTTATTTATTTATTTATTTTTTGACAGGCAGAGTGGACAGTGAGAGAGAGAGACAGAGAGAAAGGTCTTCCTTTTGCCGTTGGTTCACCCTCCAATGGCCGCCGCGGCCGGCACGCTGCGGCCGGCACGCCGCGCTGATCCGATGGCAGGAGCCAGGAGCCAGGTGCTTTTCCTGGTCTCCCATGGGATGCAGGGCCCAAGCACCTGGGCCATCCTCCACTGCACTCCCGGGCCACAGCAGAGAGCTGGCCTGGAAGAGGGGCAACCGGGACAGAATCCGGCGCCCCAACCGGGACTAGAACCCGGTGTGCCGGTGCCGCTAGGCGGAGGATTAGCCTATTGAGCCACGGCGCCGGCCATCCCCTGGTCTGTTCTAAAGAATGTCCGTGTCCTGATAAAAAGAATGTGTGCTCTGCAGATGTTGCATGGAATGTTCTGTAAATGTGTGTTAGGTATATTTGGTCTGCAGTATAGTTTAATTCTGATATTTCTCTGTTGATTTTTTGGTCTGGATGATCAGTCCACTGATGAAAATGAAATATTGACATTAACCACTATTATTGTATTGGAGCTCATATTTCCCTTAGATCTAATAATCTTTGACTTACGCAGTTTGGTGCTCAAGTGTTAGGTGCTTATATGTTGATCGTTTTTATTTACTCATGTCGATTTGGTCCCTTGCTCATTTTTGTCTTACTGTCTATTTTGTTTGATACATCTTGCTTTTTTTTAAGATTTATTTTATTTATTTGAAAGATAGAGTTACAGAGAGAGGTAGAGAAAGAGAGAGGTCTTCCATCCGCTGGCTAACTCCCCAGATGGCCACAATGGCTGGATCTGTGCCTATCCAAAGCCAGGAGCCAGGACCTTCCTCCGGGTCTCCCATGTGGGTGCAGGGGGCCAAGGACTTGAGCCATTTCCACTGCTTTCCCAGGCCATAGCAGAGAGCTGGATCAGAAGAGGAGCAGCCGGGACTAGAACTGGTGCCCATATAGGATGCCGGTGTTTGAGGCTAGGCCTTTAACTCACTGCACTACAGCACCGACCCCGATATGTCTTGCTTTTAGTTTTCATTTGTATGGAACATATTTTCCTATCCTTTCCCTTTCAGTCTATGTAATGTCTTTACTACTTTACTAATGAAGTGAATGTCTAGTAGGAGCATATTGTTGGGTCTTTTTTTTAATCCATTCAGCCGATTTAGTCCATTTACATTAAAGGTTGTTACTGATAAATAAGACTTACCATGGTCACTTGGTTAAATTTCTTATATTTTGAATATCTTTTTTTTTCTATTCTTATTTCTTGCTCCTCTTTGTGTTTTAGTGGTTTACTGTATACATAGATGAACTTTTTTTTAAAGATTTATTTATTTATTTGAAAGTCAGAGTTACACAGAGAAAGAGATGCAGAGAGAGAGAGAGAGAGAAAGAGAGAGAGAGACAGAGGTTTTGCATTTGCCGGTTCACTCCCCAAATGGCTGCAATGGCTAGAGCTGCATCGATCCAAAACCAGGAGTCAGGAACTTCCTCCAGGTCTCCCAGATGGGTGCAGGGGCCCAAGGACTTGGGCCATCTTATGCTTTCCCAGGCCATAGCAGAGAGCTGGATTGAAAGTGGAACAGCCGGGACTCGAACTGGCACCCATATAGGATGCCTGCACTGCAGGTGGTGGCCTTACCCACTATGCCACAGTGCCATCCCCCATTTTTTAAAATTTTAAAAAATATTTATTTTTATTTATTTGAAAGGTGGAAAGAGAGAGAGAGAGAGAGAGAGACCTTCCATCCACTGGTTCACTCCCCAGATGGTCGCCATGGCTGGGGCTGGGCCAGGCTGAAGCCAGGAGCCTGGAACTCCATCTGGATCTCCCACATGGGTGGCAGGGGCCCAAACACTTGGCATCTCTTACGCTGCTTTCCTAGGCATATTAGCAGGGGGTTGCAGATCCAACACTCTTATTTGTTTATTTAAAAGGCAGAGTTACAGAAAGAGAGGGAGAGAGATATAGTGGGGAAACAGAGAGGGAGAGACAGATGGGGAGACACAGAGAGAGAGAGAGATCTTGCATCTGCTGGTTTGCTCCCAGAATGGCTGCAATAGGCAGGGCTGGGCCGGGCTGAGAACAGGAGCCAGAAGCTTCTTCCATGTTTCCCACACAGGATGCAAGGGGCCACGGAGTTGGGCCATTCTCCTTTGATTTCAAGGGTGCATTATCAGGGAGCTGGATTGGAAGTAGAGCAGCTAGGACTTGAACCGGCATACATATGGGATGCTGGCGCTGCAGGCGGCAGCTTAACCTGCTGCATCTCAGTGCTGGCCTGATCCAACACTCTTAACCACTACATTCTATAGCCTACTTAAAGTTGGAACATATCACATATGCTGATTTTGATATTAACATCTCCCCATGTCGCTACAATTTGTTTTATTTTTGAATTAATATAAATATTTTTCACATATTTCATAGATACAATTCTAAGATAATTCCCTCTCTCTCTCCCTCCCTCCTCCTTCCTTTTTTTCTTTTTAATTTTTGGGATAAATTTTTTTAAAAGATTTATTTATTTTACTTGAAAGTCACAGTTACACAGAGGGAAAATGGGGGAGAGAGAGAGAGAGAGAGAGAGAGAGAGAGAGAGTGTCTTCCATCCGCTGGTTCACTCCTCAATTGGCTGCAACTGCTGGAGGTGAGCTGATCTGAAGCCAGGAGCCAGGAGCTTCTTTTGCGTCTCCCACGTGGGTGCAAGGGTCCAAGGACTTGGGCCATCTTCTACTGCTTTCCCAGGCCACAGCAGAGAGCTGGATCCCATATGGAGCAGCCGAGTCTCGAACCGGTTCCCATATGGGATGCTGGCACTATAGGCAATGGCTTTACCTGCTACACCACAGCGCTGGCCCCTGGGTTAAAATATTTTTAATTTACTTTATGATTATAGGCCAGTTTTTGTTATCATTTAAATATGTAGCTTAATTTTTCATTTTCTCTATCTACCAGAATTTATAGGACCAAAGTCATATTACTGTATATATTTTTTTTATTATTTTCATCATAAACTTCAGTAACTGTTTCCATTTTTTAGTTTAGAAAATTTGAGTCTTTATTTCTGGGCTTTTTATTTCATTCCATTGTTCTGTACATCTGTTCTTATACCATTACTATACCGTTTTGCTTACTATTACTTTTTAGTAGGTTTTGAAAACAGGAAGTATGAGTCTTCCAAATTCCTTCTTCTTTTTCATGATTGTGTTGGCTATTTAAGGGTCCCTTGGAATTCCATAAACGTTGGATCCTTTAATTTATTGGTGTCTTCTTTCCTTCAGCAGTGCAGTGTTTTGTAGTTTTCATTGTACAAGTCTTTCACCTCCTTAATTACATTTTCTCCTGAGTATTTCAATTTTTTTGATGCTCTTGTAAGTGGAAATGTTGTCTTAATTTTTCTTGGGGGGGGGGGAATTGTTCATTACTGGTATATACAAATGCAATTGATTTTTGCATATAGATTTTGTACCCCTCAACTTTGCTGAATTTATTTATTTGCCCTAAAATTTTCTTTTATGGAATCTTTAGGATTTTCTGTATAAAAGATTATATCATCTGTGAATAGATTATTTTGCTTCTCTTTTTATTGGATCCTGTTTGTTTCTTTTCATTCACTAATTATCATGGCCAGAACCCCCAATATTGTGTTGATTAGAAGTGTTAATACTGAGCATCCTTGTCTTGTTTCTGATTTCAGGGATAAAGCTTTCAGTCTTTCACCATTGAGTATGATGTTATCTGTATATTTTTCATTTATGGCTTTTATCATGTTGAAAATTTCCTTATATTATAAAAGGATGTTGAGTTGTGTCAAGCGTTTTTTCTGCATTGATTGAGATGATCATGTGTTTCATTTTCTTATTCTATTAATGTGTTTTTTTTCCTAATTAATTTTGTATCTTGAACCATCCTCACATTTAAACACCTTAAAACCTATTTGGTCATGGTATACAATTCCTTTAGTAGGCTATTGGATTCAGTTTTGTAGTATTTTCTTGAGGATTTTTGTATCAATATTCATAAAAGATCTTGACTTATAGTTTTGTTTTCTTGTAGTGTCCTTCATTGGCTTTGGAATCATGGTAATCCTGGCCTCAGAGAAGGAGTTAGAAGTGTTATATACTCTTCTACTTTTTGGAAGAGTTTGAAAATAATTGGTCACTAAGTGTTTTCCAAGCTCCCCAGGTGATTCTAGTATGTAGCCAGAGTGGAAACAGGGCTTGGCAAAATGTGATCCCTCTACCAGCTGCATTGCCATCATGGGAACTTATTAGAAATGTAGAACCTCAGGTCTTACTCACACCTAAACTGCTTTTTAACAAGAGCCCTAGGTGATTTCCATGCATATTAAAGTTTGGTATGCTTTGGAATATATTAATATTCTGATATGTGTTGAAATTCCAACATAAGACCCACCAGAGGTAATTGTTGCCCAGGCCAAGCTAAGATACACTTAATCAGGATATGGAGGAGAGGAGCCTGGTAATCTCTCAAAGACTGAGGAAATTCCTAGTATCAGTGAAATTTTGGGAAAACTGCCTAGGTTACAAAGCTAGCAGTAAAGTAATTCTCAAACTTGAGCGCTTTGGAGCATTGGACTTAGCTGCAGGTGAGGTAGTTGGGGGAATGATATTTGTTGATTCAGGAAAGTGGGGTGGGAAACCAGTGTTTTCAGCTTATACTGTACAGGTTGAACTTTTATTTCCTATGAGCATGTGTGGCTTTCATAGTAAAAACATGATTTTTTAAAAAATTTCCATCCTGAGAGATTTAGATTCAGTAATCATGGGGTGAGGCTAGGAATCCATGGTGTTTGAAAAATATCCCAGGTGAATTGATAGCAGCTTTCTAATTGCTCTGCATCCCTCCATTTTCTTCTCTATTCTAGTGCACTTTTGCTCCTGTTGCCTGGGTTATCTTCCTAAAAACAGCTATGATCAGACACTCATTAAATATTTGTACTTTCTCTCCTTGCTTGAATATGCAGTTGACTCCCACCTGTCTATCAGAATTAATGCCAGACATCCTTTTACAATTAAAAAATGCAGAAGGAAAGAGAGTGCTCCTATCCACTGGTTCACAATCCAGATGTCCATGATGACTGCATCTGGACTGAGGCCAAATCTGGGAGCCAGGAATTCAATCCAGCTCTTCTACATGGGTGGTTGGGAACCCAATCACTTGAGCCATCACTGCTGCCCCCAGGGTCTGAATTAGGAGGAACCTGGAATCAGGAGCTGGAGCCAGAATTCAAACCTAGGTCCTCTGATGTGGAACGCAGGCATTCCAATCGACATCTTATTTTTTTTTAATCTTTTTTTTTTTGACAGGCAGAGTGGACAGTGAGAGAGACAGAAAGAAAGGTCTTCCTTTTCCGTTGGTTCACCGCCCCCCCCAATGGCCGCTGTGGCCGGCGCACCACGCTGATCCGAAGCCAGGAGCCAGGTGTTTCCTCCTGGTCTCCTATGCAGGTGCAGGGCCCAAGCACTTGGGCCATCCTCCACTGCACTCCCAGGCCACAGCAGAGAGCTGGCCTGGAAGAGGAGCAACCGGGACAGAATCTGGCGCCCCAACTGGGACTAGAACCCGGTGTGCCGGCACCACAGGCGGAGGATTAGCCTAGTGAGCCAGCGGCCTTGATTTATGTATTTTTAAAAACATACTTATGGCTTCTTTGAGTTGAATGGATTATATGACTAATAGCCCAAGCATGGAAATCAATTAGGGGCAATTAGAAAAGTGTATTAATCTGAGAAAAAGATAATGGTGGCTTGAACTAAATTGGGGGTGGTGAGAAACGTGTAGAGATTTAGAACATACTTGGAAAGCGTAGCCATCATTATTGCCAATGGATGAGAAAGAGAGAAGAGAGGTGAGTTTTGTTTGGACATAACTTTGAGATGCCTATTTGCAATGAGTAAAATACAGGTCACTTCTGGTGGGCTGGGTTCATTCTCCTTTGTTGATTTTTCTGTTATACTTGAGAGTGGAGGTGAGAGACGGAAGCATTCTGACAGTTAAAAATCAGTTCCCTGTGGCTTTATTATTGCTAGTGCTTAACTAGGTTTTTCTTTTGCTCCACCCTTTGCAAATGTTAGATGGAGAAAAGATGTTGTTTGCCTCTCCCCTTCCTTATTGAATTTACAAAATAAACTGCTCTACACAACTGGCCCTTAACAAAAGCTATGAAGGTTAATAACAGTCGTGCATAGATTGGCAAATGGTGCATTCATCAGGGACCAATACAAATATCAGTTCACCCAGTATGTATGAGAAATTGCTGGTAGGAAAAGATTCTTAGAAGTAAGACAGTGCTAAACAGTAAGGATGATTGTTCCGTGTTGGGTTTGGCCTTATTTTGAAACATTAGACCCTAGAGTTTGGATGCCAGCCCAGTGAGGCCACTGGCAAAAACTACTAGTGCAGATTCAGGATTTTTAAATTTCTGGAACTCGAGGCTATATTCTAGGAGACTGCTGCCAAGGTTGGGCTGGCCACAGAGATCTCCCTTTTCTGCCATCGAAAACAACTGCTTTTTTGAAATGAATCCTTAAAAGGAAATGCTTTATTCGTTGTCATCTCTTACTTGTTTCAGGAAGGGGTTAAATTTGGTTTTGATTATCAAAGGCTTTGGATAGAGATATCACTATTTGTGTCCCGAAATATTGCAGAAAGCTATTTTTTTTTCCTCAGGGCCATCTTCTCAAAACAGGGTGCTGAGGCTTTGATGTTCTCTCTTTGGCTGCTGGTATTATATCAGTAAGTTAATTGCTGGTTCACAGCAGTTGGTGGTTAAAGTCCTTGGACATTGAATTTTTATTCTAACTGATGGACCTTCAGAGTTGACAAGTAGCAGAAACAAAGAATTCATTATTTTAAGTTTATAAGAGAAAGTGGGTAATGTGGATTTGTGGGGAGAATTTCAGAGCAGGAAGTAAAAATAGTAAATTCTACTAATAAGCAAAGCCTCTCCAACTCCACCCTCTTGACTCTTGGGATGAAGTGAATAAACAACCACCCATGTCCTTTTATTGGTCTAAAATACATGGACCCAGCCAAGTGAACATCTTGCAGTTCTGTGAACACTTTCTCAATCTTTTTCTTTTCTTTCTTTCTTTTCCTCCCAGAAATCTTTTATTTAAGGTATACAAACTTCATGCATTTCATAGATGCAAATTTAGGAACACAGTGCTTCTTCCCACGCTACCCGCCCTCCCACCTGCCCTCCCACCCTTCTTCCACTTGCCCCTTAGTCAGACTTACTTGGATTTCAAGAGTGAACAACAGTGCTTAATGGAATTTACCGTTTGTGATTTTTTTTTAAACAAATGGTTGTTAAGGAACATCTGGTTGCAATTAGCAAAGTTCTCTCTCTCTCTCTCTCTCTCTCTCTCTCTCTCTCTGTGTGAGAGAGAGAGATCTTAAGTTGTGAAGTTCATTGCTGATTCAGATCTTATTCTTATCACGCTTAGTTCTAGAAGAGGTTCTATTAATGAGACATTTTAGAAAATGAAATGCAGAGTGATTCTTTTTTTCTTTTCTCTTCATGTACCACTACTCAATAAGACAACCACTGAGTAGCAGTATCCTTACACTGGCTTGCAGCAGAGTTTAGGAACTGACAAAATCTTAGTTATTTTGTTCTTTTTTTTTCTGGTGTTGAACAGGATAGTTCATTGTGTTTGTTCTGGGCATTGCTAGATTTCTAGTATTCCTAGATGTCCCTATCCATTCTGTAATAAATACCAGTATTGCTTGTTCAGTCTTGGTGCTAAGCAAAATAACCTCCACAGGTTGCCAAATGCCACCTGGGAGTAGTTGTGCCCTGAGGTTAAAAACTGATGATGTGACTTCAACTCTTCACATTTCAGAGGGCAAAACTGAGGACCAGAAGGACCTGTTCAAGTTTGTATAACTTTTGACAAACCAAAATGGAAACCCAGCTCTCCTGTCTTAGACTAGTAATGTATTTTGAGGGAGCCCATTTAAATATTTTCATACTGTCTTTTTGTGCCCTTGGAGGCTTTTGATCAGTGAGATGGTCTTCCTAGGCATATGTATTATCACAAGGTAGTAGAATATGGACTTTAATTACAGAATAATGTACTCCAACTTGTTTTCACTCAAGAAATGTTTCATATGTCTGCTATGTGACAGTCTGGGAAAATGGCATTTTTCATAAATGTTTTATTTTTGAAAAAATAAGAGTGAGAGAGAATGGTGATAAGGGGAACATTACTCAAGGATCTAGAGCAGGGTTGGAGTATGTCATGCTCATGGACTGTATAAGGCCCACAAAATTATTTGGCCCAGCCCAGCCCAGCCCAGCCAAGGCAACTGCAAGTGTGACTCATTTTAAGTTGAGAATTTTGTATGGCCAGCGATTGATGTTATAAATATCCACATGGCCCTGGGCAAAATATTTTTTTAAAAAAATATTTATTTACTTGAAAGAATTACACACACACACACATACACACACAGTGAGAGAGAGAGAGAGAGGTCTTCCATCTGCTGGTTCACTCCCCAGTTGGCTGCAATGGCCAGGGCTGGGCCAGACCAAAGCAAGGGACCAGGAACTTCATCCGTGTCTCCCATGTAGGTGCTTGGGGCATCTTCTGCTGCTTTCCCAGGCACATTAGCAGGGAGCTCGATTAGAGCAGCTGGGACGCAAACCAGTGCTCATATGGGATGCCACCATCACAGGCAGTGGCTTAACCTGATTTTGAAATGCAATAAAATGCCTGCAGTCTATTTTCCTTTCACCTGTCCATAACTCTTTCCCATTATTCACTAGGAAAAAAGTATAGTCACCAGATTCTTTATTTTCTTCCAGTCATCCATCTCCTATAAGGGAAATATAATTTTTTTCTCCATTTTCAGTTATTTCATCCAATTCAGAGTATGGACTGATCAGGTGCCTGGCAAAAAATTACCCCTTGGGGGAAATGATGCTGAACTCACTCCCAGGTTAAGCGGTTTCTAGATCTCGACTTTGTCACCATTAACACTGAAACAAAAAGGTAAACACAGAACATTCTTCTCTGCCGTGGGGATTCTCTCTGAGATTACTCAGTGAGAAAAAGAATGAAAAGATCCTCTCCGAGGATCCCTGGGGGCTTGGCCTCTTCTGGATGCTCTGTTGTTTTCCATTTATTTTCCCTTGTTTTCCATGTTGAGCTTTCCTTTGGAGGATTTCCCCCCAGCACTGACAGTTTCGCTCCTTTTTGATCATGCCAGAATGCCTTCTGAGTAAACTTGGGCAGTCTGCATTTGGTCTGAGATGAGAGGTGGTCTGTTCTTCACTCCTTTCATCTCTGATCCCATGCAGTAGCATTTCTCATGTAAGCCCGGTGCTTAGAGTCAAGGATGTTCACGCCTCTTCCAGGGCGGGCCAACTACACGAAGATCTTGCCTGTCACCAAAAATGAAAAGTGAATCTCAGGGGTTTTGGGCAAATACTGTTGATAACTTCCCTTTGGAAAAAGGCTCTTTTCTGTTCTACCCTCTGGTCCAGCTCATGTATAGATCTAAGACCTATCTTTGGGGGTTATTTTTGAAAATAATACAGCTTTATTGGGCTTTGTCACATATCATAAAAACCACCCATGTACACTAGTCAGTGTTTTTAGTATATTCACAAAGAGGTGCAGACATTACCACAATCAATTTCAGAATATTTTTATCATCCCCAAAATAAACCCTGTAGCCATTATGAAGGTTTCCTCTTAAATTCAGGTCAGTTTCAATAGTAACAGCTAATGTTTGATGATAGCTTATTCTGTGTGTTAGATTGAGTGCTTCTGTGTATTATCTCATGTAATGCCTGTGACAACCCTTTGAGTTAGGGACTAATATTATCCCCATTTTACAGATGAGGAAACTGAGGCCTAGAGAAAATTTACAACTTGTTAATAATCAGATACTGGTGTATTCTGAATTCTATGCAAGGCCATTTGACTCCATAGTTCTTAACAAATCTTAACAATGTTACATGTTGGTCATGGTAAGACCTAGTACAGTTTCCCCTTGTTTTCATTTATGTGAACTATGATATGAAATTTTCTATTCTAGACATGTCAGTGAATCAGTATTTATTAATCACTTGCTCTATACCCAATACAGTGACAGAAGCCATGTGGGATGGGGGAACATGGGGGAGGCCAACGTATTCTCCAAAAGTTTGCAGTCAAGTTTGCGGCTGATTGAGCACGCTGGGCCATGTTTAGGGGATGCCCTCCATGTACCACCAGTAGTTCATACCATTAATCTCGGTGGAAGAGAGATTAATGTAGGTGTGCTGATTAGGGGAGGCTCCTTGAAAGAAGTGAGCTGTAGCTGAAGCTAGTTCAACCTAGGTGGGAATAAGATCAAGTACATAGGATGGGAACGACACAAAGTATGTTGGGGAGGACCTTGACACAGATTGGAGATGGCAGGGAAACCCTTTGTACAAGTCAGACTGTGGAGGGCCTTGCATGTCATGTAAAAAGTTAGTTCATGCATTTAAAGGCTATTTAGTAAGCATTCACTAGGTGCCAAAAGCTTTTATAGACACAGGGGTAGAACAAAAGACGAAATTGCTATCCTCAAATAACTTGAATTCTATTTGGAAAAATCGGTAAAACAAGAAAACCCATGTTCAGGAGGTGGAGGCTCTTGAATTAGGGCTTGAGCAGTGTCCTTTAGATAACCACCATAGAGAAACTTTTCATGTTACGTTCTGGTGTAGTGCTTATCCTTGATGAAGTGCTTGAGGAGTGACAAGTGAGTTGTGGGAGGCCCCGAGGCTGGTAGGAAGGTCAAGGGCGACTGAGATCTGGGGTTAGCCTCTCTGAGTCTCAAAGCCATGGTGTAGTGGGAAAAGCCCTAAATTTGGATCCATAGGATTTAGACCTTAGGTCACTTCACTCCTCTCAGCTTTGTTTCTTTTTCTGGATTGTGGAGTTAGTAGTACCTGACCGGAGTTTTTAATCAGTTACTTAAGATGTTGTGAATGAAAACTTTGTTAGCTGACTGCTGCACAAATGTGAAAAAAGTTTCTCTTTCAGAGAATGCTTGTGAAAGCTGCATTTCTGTTCTTCTGAGTCCTTCTAGGATTTTGACAGTAGCACTTTAATTTTTCATGTCGAGTAAGTCATCAGTTAGAATCTTAAATCACAAAGTATGGTTGGAGCAAGGCACCCTAATAAGAGGTCCTGTGCTAGACGCTGCAGTGTAGTAGTGACCGTGGCTGCCTTTAGCCCAAGGCGTTTTCTTTCTGCCTTGTTGCACGTGGCTAGCGCTGAGGAAGGGAAACATGACTGGAATAGGGACTGAACACAGTGCGGGCCACGCTCCTTCTGCAGGAGCACCTTGTACCCTTTATAACAACGTCTTCTTACCACCCTGATCTACATGTGCTCCCCTCATCTTTCTGTCTGTGTCTCTCTCTCCACGTGTCTGTCTCTTATTCATTCCTTTGCACATATAGTACCTTCTTCCTGAAGTGCTCTTCCTTGTCCTATTTTCCTGGCATTTAACTCTGGATCTTCAACTTCTCCCCTCTTCCAGAAAGCCTTCAGTGATATCTTTCCCCTGGTCAGGTCGTCGCACTGAGTTGCAATGGTTCCATTTAAGTCTCAGTCACCAGAATGAGCTCTTGGAGGACAGGAATTGTGCTTTGTCTACCTCTGGATCTTTGTTCTCAAGCATATCTTAGGAAATGTTTGCTGACTTGAAGGAATCCTAATGGTAGACAACTACACAGGTAACTAAGTCTTATTTAGGAAATCTTTTCAGACTACTGTATCTATACATCTTTAATGAACTTAAAAATAAGCCAGGGGTCGATGCTGTGGCATAGCGGGTAAAGCCCCCGCCTGCAGAGCCGGCATCCCATATGGGCGCCAGTTTGAGTCCCTGCTGCTCCACTTCTGATCCAGCTCTCTGCTATGGCCTGGGAAAACAGTGGAAGATGGCCCAAGTCCTTGGGCCCCTGCACCTGCATGGGAGACCCAGAGGAGGCTCTTGGCTTCCGATCGGCGCAGTTCCGGCCGTTGCAGCCAACTGGGGAATGAGCTGGCGGATGGAAGACCTCTCTCTCTCTCTCTCTGCCTCTCCTTCTCTTTCTGTGTAACTCTGACTTTCAATTAAATAAATCTTTAAAAAAAAACAGTGGCCCAACGACTGAAGAATATAATAGAGGCTGTAATATCTAGTAATAAGGCTATATAGCTCAGTGAAGAGAACACAATTCTGCATCCAGACTATAAAAGTCCCTTCACTTCATAACTATGGTATGTAGAAAGAAGTCAGTTAATTTCTATGTGTCTTAAGTTTTCTCATCTGTAAAATAAAGATCATAGCAGGCTCTACTTCGTAGCTTCATAGGGTTGTTTTGCGAATTACACTGTAAGGCCTTAGAAATCAGTTAAGCTCTCGTGACCTCACTTTTCTCCAAAGTTAAGATAATAATAGGATCAATTTGGGTGCTTACAAAGTTGTGGAAAAGGGAAATTTCAAGGTAGGGCTTTTGGTGCAAAAGCTTTTGAAATCCATGACTTTTTTTTCAGCATATGTATTTTCCATTAACTTTTCAAAGTATTCTTACACTTCTTAAGGGTGAAGTGAGGATTGCAGACTCTGTAAATGTCCAGCACACAGCAACTGATAGTAGCCATTATTATTGTTTATTTTATAGCATTTCAAGTGTCGAGGTTTGACTTTATGATTCAGAAAAGTTGATCACATATAATATATTGTCCCCTGGAGACACATATATCAGATACTGGGGGCATGGGCTGGTGCTGAGGTTGTGGCAGATGAATTCTATTGAGATGATAGCCACAACCAGGGATTGTCAGGAAGTCTTGGTTGTGAGGGGAACTGGGGCTAGGGCCAGTTCAATACATGGCAAGAGTGTGTAACCAGAAACACAAAATGAAAAATGAAGTTGGATATTATGGGTCAGATGGGTTCTCTGTACCCTGACTTTTGAGTAGAATGGGGTGTTGAAGTCCTCTGTACCAAGTACTGACGCCTTGGCCTTATTAAAAGCTGTTGGCCTTGGTTTTTCACTTCAGGATGGCCTTCAATTAGCGGCGCAGGGAGTCTCCTGCCCTCTGTTCTCCGGGTAAAATCCAGTGTAAGCCCATGTTTTGCTGTGAGCACTGCTTCTTTGCTGCCACGAGCATGGTGATGTGCCAGGGCCCTTTGGGAAGGCTTTCTAAAACATCCCGCTCGGCAGAGCTGAAAAGGCTAAAGAACCTTCTCCGGAAGCTGATTGTGCCTGTGGTAGGTCTTGGTCTGGGAGCTCTTTCAACAGCTGAAAAATCACAACTACTTTGTCAGTCTTCACCGGGCTCCCTGGGAACCCCATGTCATTTCCTCAAGAAGGAGCTCGTAACTGCAAATGGCTTTTATTGTACTTCCTTTTTCTTCCGTGTTCTGAGAGCTTAGGTAAATAGATGTTTGGGAAAGAGCATGTGTAAGATACACTGAAAGGAAAGGTCAAAGGTCATAACCAGTTTGCCCAGCAATCCTTTTCAGTCTGGTCAAGTGTAATGTTTTACCTGCTTGCAATAGTATCACTTGAAACTGACACTGCACTTGAAATTGTTTCTGAGCTTTTAGGTTTGACAAAATAAGTATGTTTGATTGCATAGTACTAAAGATCAACCTCATGTGGTGTTTATATGTGAGTCTCAATAATGACACCTGACTTCAGCCCTGACCTGGCCTGTTTCCTATTTAATTTGATTCTTAGGACAGTGATGAGTGAGTTGAGTGGGAATTTGTAGTCATGTTTCAGATATGGAAACCTTTATAGAGGGGAAGGAATGCCATACATAGTGATCAAAACTCTGAGGCTGGGCCGGCGCCGCGGCTCACTAGGCTAATCATCCGCCTGCGGCGCCGGCACACCGGGTTCTAGTCCCGGTCGGGGCGCTGGATTCTGTCCCGGTTGCCCCTCTTCCAGGCCAGCTCTCTGCTGTGGCCAGGGAGTGCAGTGGAGGATGGCCCCAGTGCTTGGGTCCTGCACCTGCCTGGGAGACCAGGAGAAGCACCTGGCTCCTGGCTTCGGATCAGTGCGGTGCGCCGGCCACAAACGCGCCGGCCGCGGCGGCCATTGGAGGGTGAACCAACGGCAAAGGAAGACCTTTCTCTCTGTCTCTCTCTCTCACTATCCACTCTGCCTGTCAAAAAAAAAAAAAAAACCAAAAAAAAAAAAACAAAACACACACACACACACAAAAACCAAAAAAACAAAACAAAACAAAAAAACAACTCTGAGGCAGATTGAGTGCTATGTTTTTGAAATTTTCTGTTTTGGTAAAAGACACACACATACACACAAGTATGTATACACACACATGAAACTAATATAAAGTTTGTGGTTTTGACCATTTATAAGTAAACAATTCAGTGACATTAATAATACTGTGCCACCGTAAGTACTGTTACTAAAACTTTTTCATTACCCCAAAGCAAAACTCTGTAACCATTAAATGATAGCTCTCCTCTCCTCTCAGATCACAGTGGCCTCTAATCTACTTAGTGTCTATATGACTTTGCCTATTATATAGCTAGTTTGTGTAAGCAGAATTCTGTAATTTTCCTTTTGTATCTGGTTTATTTCACTTAGCATAATGTTTTCAAGGTTTAGCCATGCTGTAGTATCTATCAATATCTTTATTGCCAAATGATAAATATTCCATTGCATGTGTGAGACTAATTCAAAAAGTTCTTGGAGAGTGGAGTTAAAAGATAATTTAACTTCTGGCGCATCAGTTAAAACACCTCGTGGAATGCTTACATCCCATATTGGAGTGCCTGGGTTCAATTCTTGGCTCTGCTCCCTGATCCAGGTTCTTGCTAATATGTACCATAGTAGGTAGCAGGTGATGGCTCAAATACTTGGGTCCCTGTCATCCATGTAGGAGACCTGGATTAAGTTCCTGGTTCCTGCTTCCTGGGAGGTACGAGGCATTTGGGGAATGAACTAGTGGATGGGAATTCTCTTGTCTGTTAGTATGTCTCTGTCTCTCTGCCTTTCAAATAAATATATGAATAAGCAAGAACAAAAATTCTACAAAAAAGATTTAATTTTTTGATGTAACCAATTTTGAAATCCTTATATAGTTTTTTTCATAATCTACTTTTCCCATGAACTTTATTGAAGACCTCTCATATGTATCACATATTCATTCATATGTTGATTGGCATTTGGGTTATTTGCACATAATGCTGTTATGAATAGTGATGCCACAAACACACATACACAAATATTTGTTTGAGTCTCTGTTTTCAATTCTTTTGGGTATATACTTAGGAGAGGAATTGCTGAGACATATGGTAATTCTATAGTTAGCTTTTTGAGCACCTGTCGAAACTGTTTCCACCGATGGTATATGAGGGTCCCAACTTTCCCATAGCCTTACCAACATTTGTGTGTGTGTGTATTTTAATTACAACCATCCTAGTCTTTGTGAAGTATTGTCTCATTGTAGTTTTGATTTTCATTTTTCTAAAGTCTAATTGATGAGCATCTTTTCATACACATATTGGCCATTTGTGTATCTTTTTTAGAGACATGTCTACTTAACTTTTAGCCCAGTTTTAAGTTGGGTTTGTCTTTTTCATTGTTGGCTCTAACTTCCACATACATTGGGTTACTTTGAAATGTTCTAGTTTTCACAGGCGCCCCCTTCCCCTCCCCCAATTTGGTTTTGCTTTCATGTCTTAAGCATGTATTGTGTGCTTCAAGTGTAATCTTTTGTCCCAGGTGTCTGACATTGCTAGTTTAGCTCTCAGTGTTTCAGTAATTTTCCAGTCTGGGTTCTGTGTGAGGCAGAGCAAAAACAAGCACCTGGCTTCAGTTCTTCAGGTAGCCCTCCACATACCTTGGAACAGAACTAAGCAACAATGTATGCGTAAGGTGTGCTCTGCCCCATCTGCAGACATGCTCAGGGGCCCACACTGGGAACATGGGCTGCCATCATTTTAAGACAGAAACTCCACTGTGTGCCAGTGAGGAAGGATGGGTCAAAAGCAAGGGAAATCGCTACTGAATTATTGCTGTCATTTTGAGGTTACCTTTTTTCTTGATTTAACATTAGCTTGGTTGTTGTAAACTTCTGTTTTCTAAATTTCTGATAAGGTTGGGTCTGATGAACTTGGTTATAAAGTTTCTGCTTGTTTTTGATACTTCTAAGTAGGAGATGGTGAGAACTTGGAGCTGCCTACTTCATTTTGCTGAGATCATTCTGATTATGTTTTTAAATTCAGACTGCTGAAATTTGAATCCTGGCTCCAACACTAACTTTGTAACCTTGGACTAGTTACTTAACCTTTCTGTTTTCTTCAGTACAGAATTGAGTATATTAACAGTACATGCTTTAGAGGATGGCTTAAGAGTTAAATAACATAACCCATGTAAAGCTCTTAGAATATTGTGTGCTATATGTTAAGTGCTAATAAAGACCCTCCTGACAAAGTAAAGCGCAGGACTGGATGGCTTCACTGGTGAATTCTACCAGACTTTTAAAGAACAGCTAATTCCAATTCTTCTCAAATTATTCAAAACAATTGAAAGGGAGGGAAACCTCCCAAACTCATTTTATGAGGCCAGCATTACATTAATTCTAAAACCAGAAAAAGATACAACAAAGAAGGAGGACTATAGACCAATACCCATGATGAACATAGATACAGAAGTCCTCAGCAAAATACTAGCTAATTGAATCCAACAACACATCAGAAAGATCATTCACCCAGACCAAGTGAGATTTATCCTAGGTATGCAAGGATGGTTCAACGTATGCCAGTCAATAAATGTGCTACATCACATGAACAGACTGGAGAACAAAAGCCATATGATTATCTCAATAGATGCATAGAAAGCATTTGATAAAATACAACATCCTTTCAAGATGAAAACCTTAAGCAAATTGGTTATAGAAGAACATTCCTCCACACAGCCAGCATCATATTGAATGGGGGAAAAGTTGGAAGCATTTCCACTAAGATTTGGGACTAGGAAAGGATGCCCACTTTTACTAATGCTATTCAATATAGTTCTGGAAGTTTTATCCAGAGCCATTAGGCAAGAAAAGGAAATCAAAGGGATACAAATTGGAAAGGAGAAAGTCAAATTATCCCTGTTTGCAGATGACATGACTCTATATGTATAGGGGAACCAAAAGACTCCACTAAGAGACTATTGGAACCCATAAGAAAGTTTGGTTAAGTTGCAGGAGATAAAATCAACGCACAAAAATCAGTAGGCTTTGTATACACAGAGAGTGCCATGGTTGGAAAAGAAATTGTAAGATCAGTATAATTCACAATAGCTCCAAAAAGAAATAAATACCTTGGAATCAATTTAACCAAGGGTGTGAAATATCTTTACAATGAACATTACAAAACATGAAAGGAAGAAGTAGAAGAAGACACACAAACAATGGAAAAATATTCCATGTTGAGGGATTGTAAGAATCAGTATCATCAAAATCTCCATACTACCAAAAGTAGTTTATAGATGCAATGTGATCCCAATAAAAATGCCAATGATGTTCTCTCAGATCTGGAAAAATGATGCTAAAATTTATATAGAAACACAAGGGACCAACCCAGAATAGCTAACATAATCTTAAAGAATTAAAACAAAGCCAGAGGCATCACAATACCTGATTTTAAGACATATTACAGGGCATTGATAATCAAAACAGTCTGATACTAGCACAGAAATAGGCATGTAGACCAGTGGAACAGAATAGAAACCCCAGAATTCAATCCACTCATCTACAACCTGTCGCTCCCCGTCTTCGTGGAGGAACGACACAGGACCCTGTGCTGTTCTTTCGTCTGCTCGGCCCTCCCTGGGTTTGCTGCTGGTTCTTCCCGGGTTGGCTACCGACCCTTCCACCTCCGTGGAAGGGCGGTTCCCCCTAGCCACTTTCCCCACTTCCGCGGGGGAGCGGCATACCGCCGGCCGGCTCTCTCGGGGGCTGCACAGGTGTTCCTTCAGATAGATGTTCCTGGTGCATGTTGTCTCTCTCCTCCTTTATAGTCCTCTTCCACCAATCCCAACTCTGCTACCCACACGCCGAGTACGCTGCTCTCCTCCAATCAGGAGCAGGTCCTGCTGTTTATTGGTTGAACTGGAGGCAGCTGCATAGAAGCTATTTCCTCCTCTCCCAGCGCCATATTGTGGGAGAGCAGATGCATAGAATAAGTCTTAATTCCAGTAACTCAGTCCAGTCCGGGTTGCTCCCCACACAACCAGCTAATCTTTGACAAAGGAGATAAAACCAATCCCTGGAGAAACAACAGTCTCTTTAACAAATGGTGTTGGGAAAATTGGATCTCTGTGTGTAGAAATACAAAACATGACCCATACCTTACACCTTATACAAAAATCAACTCAAAATGGAACAAGGATCTAAATCTACTACCTGATACCATCAAATTACTTGAAGAAAACATTGGGGAGAATCTGCCAGGCATTGGCATAGGCAAAGGCATTTTGGAAAAGACTTCAGGAGCCCAGGCAATCAAAGCCAAAATTGACAAATGGGACTATATCAATCTAAGGAGCTTATGCACTGCAAAGGAAACACTCAACAAAGTGAAGAGGCAACTGACAGAATGGGAGAAAATATTTGCAAACTATGAAACTAATAAAGTATTGATATCAGGAATCTATAAAGAGCTCAAGAAACTCAACAACAACAAAACAAACAATCCAGTTTGGAAATGGACAAAGGACTTACTTGAACAGGCATTTTTCAAAAGAAGACATTCAAATGGCCAACAGACACATGAAAAATGCTCAGGATCACTAGCCAGCAGATAAGTGCAAATCAAAACCAGAATGAGATTTCACCTCACCCCAGTTAGAATGGCTATTATACAGAAATCAACAAATAATAAATGCTGACGAGGATGTGGGGAAAAAGGTACCCTAATCCACTGTTGGTGGAAATGTAAACTGGTACAGCCACTGTGGAAGACAGTATGGAGATACCTCAGTAATCTGAAAATAGATCTAACATATGACTTAGAAATCCCACTTCTGGGAATTTATCCAAAGGAAATAAAATCAGCATATGAAAGAGTTATCTGTACCACATGTTTATTGCAGCTCAATTCAAAGGAGCTGAGATATGGAATCTACCCAGGTGTACATCAGTTGATGACTGGATAAAGCAAATGTGGTATATATACACTATGGAATACTACTCAGCCATAAAAAAGAATGAAATCCTGTCTTTCACTACAAAATGGATGCAACTGGAAGCCACTATAGTTAATGAGATAAGCCAGTCCCCATAAGACAAACATCATATGTTTTCCCTGATCTGTAGAAACTAATAGAATATTAAAAAATGTAATGTGTATGAGTGAAATTAAAATTTTGAGGTTTGATTATTATTTACAACCTTTGTCTTGGCTGTTAAGAAACAGTGTTTTTTCTTACTATCTGTAAGAAAATTTTGTAAAAATTTCTTACTGTTTGAACAAAATTTTATTTAAGTTATACAAGTTCCATGTATTATATATATATATGTATTTAGGAACATAGTGATATTTTCCTCCCTCCTGTCCACATGCTGAACCTTTTCCCTCTCCCATTCCCACACTTAATTTTTATAGAGATCTACTTTCAGTTTACTTAATGATTGTAAGATTAACCCTACACTAAGTAAAAGAGTTCAACAGATAGTATGAAGAAAAAAAAAAAAACACTGTTCCTCAACAAAAGAGACAAAGGCTGTAAACAATCATTTAATCTCAGAATGTCCATTTCACTCCAATACATGACATTTTGAGTGCTCTATTAGTTACCACGATCAGGGAAAATATATGGTATCTGTCTTTTTGGGACATTGAGGGTTAAGCTTATGATTATAAAATACACTGAAAATATGCCATTGTAAAAATTAAAAGAAGGAATAAGAAAGGAAGGAGGAAGAAGAGTGGGAGTGTGGGAAGGAGGTTAGGGTAGGAAGTTATCACTATGCCCCTACATTCGTATATATGAAATACTTGAAATTTGTTAGCTTATATAAGTAAAATTGATATAAAAAACAAATCTCAAAGATGGGAATAATTGCTACTCCATAGATCTGTTCAGAGTATAAAATGTCATCACTACAAAATGTAGTGATTGGCTCATAGATGATATCCCCTAAATACTAGTTCTTTTTCTTTTTCTTGGAAAGAAGTCAGTTCACGGATTTTCTCCGTTCTCAGCTCAAGCCTTGTTTATAATTATGAGTGTGTAGAATGAGATCAGCATTATTCTTTTTGGTGAATTTGTTTGTGGCGGAGGGAAAGGTAGCAGCTGGAAGCTGTAATTCTCTAGGGAGACATTCCTAATGCTGAGTGAGGAGGAGAGCACAGCTGTGTATGGAAAATTTACAAAATGATAATTGCCTCAGTGCAGTTGGTACATTCTGAGATGTTTGCTTCCTGTTGATGTTTTCTTCAGTGACTGCCTTATATTAAACATGCCCCTGCCCACTTGCTGCACTGCTGTTGTCCCAGTTTTTCCAACATGCTAGAGAGTGCTTACTGCTCCACCCTTGCTTATGCTGGTTTTCACTGCCTGAAATGTTTTTTTTGCCTTTTCTGTTTCTGGAAAACTATATATCCTGTAATCCTCTGCTCAGATATCAACTTTTTTGTAAGGCCTCATTTGGATAACTCTTTGATGAATAACATTACTCCTATATCTGAAACAACAAATTACCGTTATTTATTACTGAGGTATAATTCACAATTATTATGATTGCCAAGTTATTTATTTATTAAAATGTATTTCTTGTGTATTAGAGTATATGAAGGGACTTCAAAAATTCATGGAAAAATTCAAGTTAGTTTTTGTGTAAAACATATGAAATCCAAGTATAGCTTTTTCATATGATGGGTTTCCATGATTTTTTGAACACCCTGCAATTGATCAGTTGAGGTCAGTGGCAGTGTTTTTTTCTTTGTATTGCCGGAGCCCAGCATGTAAATTGTATATATTATCTCACTAATCCTCACATTCACCCAGTGAAACCGATTTCTCTGTCATTCATCTTTCACAAATGAGGAAAGTGTGGACCAGAGAAGTTAGCTAAATCACTCAAGATTACAGGGCTGAGTGATTGAAGACCACTTAGAGGGAATTTGTAGAGGGAATGGGTTCTGACTGCAAAGCTCTTGTTCTTAGCTTTAGCATAGTACAGTCCGATAGAAATTTCTACAATTATGAAAATGTCCTCTGTTTTCTTTGCAATACAGTAGCCATTAGTCACATAAGGCTATTGAGCACTATTGGCTAGCTAGACTGAGGAATTCACTTCAATTTAATTTTAATGAATTGAAATGTAGTCATATGTAGAAAGCTGGACTCTGATTCTTTAATGTCTATCTAGTGTTTTCTCTTACCTTTGAACCAGTGATTCTCTGAAATGTTTTTATTTGCCTAACTAATCTTGTAAAAGAAAAATTCTGAGCAAATTAAAATTATCAGAGTTCACTTGTGCGTAGAACTATACAGGCCTCATTCAGAACCAGGAGAGATTTCACCCAGCTTTACCTAGTAAGGTGGAGAGGCAGTAATTTATAGACAGAAAAAGGAAGTGATGTTACACAAACAGCTTGATGAGTTACAGGGATAATGAGGCATTTGCCTTATAAGGAGATGGTCTGATCAGTTGCAAGCCTGTGCTTGGATGAAGCTTGGCTGTTGTGATTGGCTGAAATTCAGCTACTTGTTACAAGAACACATTGTTATGTTAGGATGCAGTTTATATGTGTCTATTTACTATTTATTCTGTAAAAATTACTGCCTATTTCTTTTTGTTCATTGGCCTTTGTTTTAAAGATTTATTTATTTTATTTGAAAGAGAGAGAGAGAGAGAAAAGGGAAGAGAAGAAAGAGACTATATGAATCTTTCATCCACTATCCACTGCTTTATTCCCCAAGTGGTTGCAACAGCCAGGACTGCTTCACTTCCCAAATAGCTGCAACAGCTGGGGTGGGGCCATTCCCAAACCAAGAGCCAGGAAGTCTGTCTGCATCTCCCTTGTGGATGGCAGGGGCCCAAGTACTTGGGCCATCATCTGCTGTTTTCCCGGGCTCATTTTCAGGGAGCTGAATCAGAAGTGGAGCAGCTGAGACTTGAACTGACACTATGATATGGATGCTGGTGTTTCAGGCAGTGGCCACACTGCTGTGCCACAATACTGGCCCTGAGCATTTTTTCTTATGATTACTTGCCCTCTGTATATTTTCTCTGATGAAATGTCTGTTCATAACTTTTGTCAAATTAAAAAAAAATATTTATTTGAGGGGCTGGTGCTGTGGTATAGCAGGTAAACCCACCACCTGCAGCACTGGTATTCCATGTGGGCACTGGTTCCAGTCCCAGTTGTTCCACTTCTGATCCAGCTCCCTGCTAATGTGCCTGGGAAAGAAGTAGAAGACGGCCCAACTCCTTGGGCCCCTGCACCCACGTGGGAGACTCAGAGGAGGCTCCTGGCTCCTGGCTTTGGTCTGGCCCAGCCCTGGCCATTGCGGCCATTTGGTGAGTAAACCAGAGAATGAAATATCTCTGTCTCTATCTCTCCCTCTGTGTCTCTGTCTCTGTGTTTTTCTCTCCCTCTCCCTACCTCTCCCACTCTGTAACTCCGTCTTTCAAATATATAAATCAATCTTAATTTATTTATTTAAAAATTAGTGTTACACACAGAGAGAAGGAGAGGGAGAGAGAGAGAGAGAGAGAGATCGATCTTCCATCGACTGGTTCATTCCCCAACTGGCCTCAACTGCTGGAGCTATGCCAATCCGAAGCCAGGAGTCAGGAGCTTCTTCCGGGTCTCCCATGTGGGTGCAGGGGCCCAAGGACTTGGGCCATCTTCTACTGCTTTTCCAGGCCATAGCAGAGAGCTGGATGGGAAGTGGAGCTTCCAGGACTCAAACTGGTGCTCATTATGGGGTGCCGGCACTGTAGGTGATGGCTTTTACCTGCTACACCACAGCGCCGGCCCCAGTAAATCTTTTAAAATTATTTATTTGAAAGGGAGAGGGAGCTTCCATTTACTAGTTCACTTTCTAAATGCCAGCCACAGAGGACTCTGCAACTTGCAGTGCCCACGTTCCTTATGGGTGCTGGTGGTCTCGGCTGCTCTACTTCCCATACAGCTTCTGCTAATCCATCTGGGAAAGCAGTGAAGGTTGGCCCAAGTGTTTAGGCCCCTGCACCCACATAGGAGACCTGGATAAAGCTGGTTTAACCTGCTATACCACAGTGCTGGATCTGTGTCTTGTTTTGTTTTTTTTTTTTTTTTTTTTTAAACTTAATAATCTGTCTCTGGTGTGTTTAGACCATTCATGTCCACTTTGATTACTAACTTAAGATTGACTACTATATCTGTATCTGTTTCTACTTTCTATTCTTTTTTATATTTTATTTTTTTCTTTTCTTGTTTCCAAGTCTTTTTCTACCATCTCTGTTTCTTCTTAGTTTTAATTTTTGTTACTTGATAAATAATAATTATTTGATGTTTTGTTATTTGTATACATGGTAGAATGATTAAATCAAGAAAAATACTGTATTCATTTTTTCATATACATATAATTTTTGGGATGAGAACATTTAAAATTTTCCCTTTTTAAAAAGATTTATTTATGTGAAAGGCAAATTTACAGAGAGAGAGAGAGAGAGAGAAGTAGAGACAGAGAGAGAAATACCTTCCATACTGTGGTTGACTCCCCAAATGGCTGCAACAGCCAGGATTGTGTCAGGCTGAAGCCAGGAGCCAGGAGCTTTACCTGGGTCTCCCATGTGGGTACAGAGGCCAAAGCACTTTGAACATCCCCTGATGAACTAGCAGGGAGCTGGATCGGAAGTGGAGTAGCCGCACTAGAACCGGCACCCACATAAGATACTAGAACTGTAGGCCGTGGCTTTATCTTGCTGAGCCACAGCACTAGTCCCTAAAATTTTCAGGTATATAATATATTGTTGTAAACTATAACGACTCTATTATAGTCTTGAATTTATTTCTTCTAACTGAAATTTTGTATACCTTGATCAGATTTTCCCTAATCCTGCCCCCTATTCTACTCTTTACTTCTTTGAGTTCAACTTTTTTAGATGCCACATATAGGTGAGATCATACATTAGTTTCCTGTATCTAGCTTATTTCATTAGTATGATATCCTACAGGTTCATCCATGTTGTTCCTTAATGTAGGATTTCCACAACACAAGGCACAATCAGTAGAATAAAGAGACAACCTATAGAATGAGATAAAATATTTGCCAACTCTACTCTGTATATAAGGGGTTAGTTTGCACAATATATAAACAAATGCAAAATGTGAATAATTTGATTAAAAATAGGGAAGGAACTGAAAGGCATTTTTCTAAAGAATACATAATAATGGCCAACAGGCATATTGAAAACTGCTCAGCACTGGGGAAATGCAAAGTAAAAATCATGAGATGTTACCTCACACGTATTAGGATGGCTGTTATCGAAAAGGCAAAAGTTTACAAGTGTTGGCCAAGGTGTGGAGAAAAGGGAAGACCTGTATGTTGTTGGCGGGTATGTAAGTCAATGTAGTCATTATGGAAAACAGTATAGAGGTACCTCAGAAAATTAAAAATAGACCTACCATGTCATTCACCAATTCCACTTCTGAGTATATATCCAAAGGAGATGAAATTAGTTGTTGAAGCGTGATCTACATCCTTACGTTGATTTCAGCGTTATACACAATAACCAAGATTTGCAATCAACCTAAGCATCTATCATCAGATCAGTGGGTAAAGAAAGCGTGGCGCGCGCGCACACACACACACACACACACAATGGAATATTGTTCAGTTTGCTCTTGTTTTAATTGAGCATTAATATGATTCCATTTGATCTCTTCTCTAGCATATAAATTATGCTTCTTTTAAAACTTTAGTGGTTGCCCTAAAGTTTACAATATGTATTCATAAATAATCCCAACATCACTTTCAAATAACACTGTAATTCGTTGGTAATACACAGACCTTACAGCAGAGTATTCCCAATTCCTTACTATAAACCCTTAAAACTTTGTTGTTATTCATTTTACTTATCCATATAGCATAATCACTGAATATATTGTTATTATTTTGAGAAAAATCTTATTTGTTATATCAATCAAGAATAAGAAAAATATTTTCTTTTACTATCATTTTTTGCTCTGGTGTTCTTCTTTCTTTGTGTAAATTTGAGTTGCTGACCTGTATCATTTTCCTTCTCACTGAAGAACTTCTTTTAACATTTCTTGTAAGGCATGTCTACTAGCAATGACATGCCTCAATTTTTGTTGGAGAAATTATTTAGTTATTCACTTTTGAATGATAATTATGTATAATACATAATTCTAGATTGGTGTTTTTTTTTCCTCCCTCAATGCTGTAAATATTTCATTTCACTGTGTTCTTGTTTGCATGGTTTCTGAGGAGCAGTTGAATATAATTCTTATCTTTCGTCTTCCATAGGCAAGGTGTTTTTTAAAGATATATTTTATTTATTTGAAAGGCCAAATTACAGAGAGAGGGAGGGAGAGAATGAGGGAAGGAGGGGGGAGGGAAGCAGAGAGAGATAGAGAGAGAGAGAAAGAGAGAGAGAATAAATCTTATCTGTTGCTCCATTCTCCAGATGCCTGCTATGGCTGGGGTTGGGCCAAATCAAAGCCAGGATCCAGGAACTCCATTCAGGTCTCCCATGTGGGTGCAGGGGCCCAAGCATTTGGGCCATCTTCTACTGCATTCCCAGGTGCATTAGCAGGGAGCTGGATCTGATTTGGAGAAGCCGGGACTCAAACTAGCCTTCCCATGTCAGCCTTGTAGGTGGCAGCATAACCCGCTGTGGCACAACACCCTCCCCTTGGTGGTGTTTTTTCCTCTGGCTTCTTTGAATCCTTTTTTTAATGTATGACTTTCTGAAGTTTGAATATATGTACTTAGATGTAATTGTGTGTGTGTGTGTGAGTGTGTGTGCATTTATCTTGCATGGTATTATCTGAGCTTCCTGTATCAGTGTTTGGTATCTGACAGTAATTTGGGGGCAATTATCAGTCATTATTTCTTAAGATATTTGTGTGTGTCTCTTTCTTAGAGGGGAGGGAGCTGAAGAGCAGAGGAGTTAAGGCTACACATCTTTCACCGTTTAGAGCAGGAGTTTAAATTTGGACAGTCTGGCTCTTTAGACTCTTTTAGTTGATTCTTAGCCAGTGAGGAGGCCTTACTGTTTCATGAGGAATGGGGTGGATATGCTGTATCCTGGGCTTGTCTAAAAGTTTTAGAAGATTTACTTATTTATTTGATGGCTGCAATGGCTGGGGCTGGACCAGGCTGAAGCTAGGAGCTAGGAGTTCCTACTGGATCTCCCATATGGGTGCAGGGGTCTAAGTACTTGAGCCATCTTCTGCTGCTTTCCCAGGTGCATTAGTAGGGAGCTGGATCAGAAGTGCTGCAGCCTGTACTTGAAGTGGTATCCATGTCGGATGCTGGCACAGAAGGTAGAGGCTTAACCTTCTACCTCACAGTGCTGGGCCCCACTTGTCTAGAAATTGTTCTGGGAGGCTCATGCACTAGAGAAATTTCCTTTCCAGTATCTCTAATATTTTCCTTTCATGATTTCTTGTGCTTCTTCACAAAATTAGAAAGCCACTCATTTCCTCTTCTAGCCTACCTGCTTCTTAAAAGCAACAGGACCTCTGTGTGAGATCCTTGGAGACTTGCAGTGGTTTTAAAGAATCTCCAAACCTCTGTGTACTTCAGACTTTCTCTGTAGGATAATACTGTGAGTGTTGTTTTTTGTAATATATATGAAAAAATAAACTGACAGTGCACTTGCATTTTCTTGCGTAGTAGGTGTTAAAAGGTCAACTGCAATCATGAGAGGTTTCAGAAGTCTGGGAGGATCAAAATAATTTGTCACACTTAAAGGAGGGGATAACCATTGTTGAAGAGAGAGAGGGTGGCTATGGATGGAGTTTTTAACAAAGCAGATACAGTTAGAAAAAAAAAACCCTTAGGGGCCAGCATTGTGGCCTTGCATGTAAAGCTGCTGCCTATGACACCCGCATCCCATATGTGTGCCAGTTCAAGTCCCGGCTGCTCTACTTTCAATTCAATCCAGCTACCAGCTAACTTACCTATAATGCTGCAGAAGACGGCCCAAGTCCTTGGACCTCTACACTCACGTGAGAGACCCAGAAGAAGCTCCTAGCTTCGGATCTGTCCAGCTCCTGCTGTTGTAGCCATTTGGGGTGTGAACCCCCAGATGGAAGATCAATCAATCTCTCTCTCTCTCTCTCTCTGCCTTTCAGGTAAATAAATCTTATAAAAAGAAAGCAAAACCTTAGTATACAAAGGGAAACTCTGACCATGTTGCATTTTCCAGTTGAGAAAGTTTCTAAATTGTAAACCAGGGTTGCCATTGTAAGAGACTAGAAAAAAAAAGACAGATCTGTATGGGTAAGTCAGAGCACTTAGCACTAGGGGTTTGTAACCTTGCTATTCTTGAATTTTAATTACATTTCACTAATTAATAATTATATGATTTGGGAAAAGTTACTCAATCTCCCAGCCTCAGCTTCCTTATCTGGAAAAATATAATTCTTAACCTATATAATAAACCACAGAATAGGTAAGGAAGCAAACAAGGTGGCTAAGAACTCAGGTTTTGATGTCATGAGTTCATAAATAAGATTATGGACATAAAAGTGTTTAATACAAAATTAGATAATAATGTGAGCCGGTGCCATGGCTCACTAGGCTAATCCTCCACCTGCGGCGCCGGCACCCCGGGCACCCCGGGTTCTAGTCCCGGTTGGGGCACCGGATTCTGTCCCGGTTGCTCCTCTTCCAGTCCAGCTCTCTGCTGTGGCCCGGGAGTGCAGTGAGGGATGGCCCAAGTGCTTGGGCCCTGCACCCGCCTGGGAGACCAAGAGGAAGCACCTGGCTTCTAGCTTCCCATCGGCACAGAGTGCCAGCCGCAACGCGCTGGACGTAGCGACCACTTGGGGGATGAACCAATGGAAAAATGAAGACCTTTCTCTCTGTCTCTGTCTCTCTCTCTCACTGTCTAACTCTGCCTGTCAATAAAAAATTAAAAAAAGATAATAATGTGAGAATCCTATTAGGGCAGTACTAACAGAGCTTAGTATTAGTACTATAATTAACAGTGACTTGGGAGTTACCATTTTGTGTTTGATCTATCTTTTTTCCTCTTTTTTAATTAATTTATTTTTTAAGGAATAGAAATTTCATATGTACAACTTTAGGAATATAGTTATTCTTCCCACCATAACCACCCTCCCACCCCTTCTCCTCCTCCATCTCTCCTTCCCAGTCTCATTCTCCATCAAGATTCATTTTCAGTTAACTTTGTATACAGAAGACCAACTCTATACTAAGTAAAGATTTCAATAATTACACACACACACACACACTCACACACTGAGAACTAGTTTTACAGTTAACTCTCATAATACAATTCCTTGAGGACAGAGCTCCTATATGGGGAGTAAGTGGACAGTGACTCCTGTTGTTAATTTAACAATTAACACTCTTCTTTATGACATAAGTGATCACCCAAGGTGCTTGACATGAGCTGCCTAGGCTATGGAAGCCTTTTGAGTTCACAAATTCTGTTAGTATTTGGACAAGGCCATAAGCAAAATGGAAGTTCTCTCCTTCCTTTAGAGAAAAGTACATCCTTTTTGAATGGCTGCTGCTTTCCATTGAAATCTCACTCACAGAGATCCTTCATGTAAAATATTTTTTTTGCCACAGTGTCTTGGCTTTCCATACCTGAAATGCTCTCATGGGCTTTTCAGCCAAACCAGGAAGCCTTAAGGGCTGATTCTGAGGTCAGAGCATTATTTAAAGTGATTGTCATTCTTTGAGTCTGCTATGTGGACTGCTTCCTAATGTTGGAACATTCTCTCCTTTTTAATTCTATCTACTATAATTACTCCACACTTGATCCTATTTATATGGTCATTTTATCACTTAATCCTATCTGTATGTTCACTTTAACACTTAATATTATCACTTTAACAGCCTTGGGTTTCATTATATAAATTAGAAAGAATTCCATGGCCCTTAAGAGGTTACTTATTTCAATAATGTACATGTAGTCAGGCAAAGTTCAGAATTCACTATTTCTCATTATTATAAGTCCTTTTTTTAAAGCTGTCTATGTAAAGAAGCACAGGATTCTCATGGCAGACAGTCCTTGTGCACAATGACTTCTAAGAAAAATGGACTGTTTCTTAATGTAATTAATGAATGGTTTTGTTGTTTGGGTCCCTTCATGCATTCATAGACTACATGTGTTACATATAATAAATGTATGTATACATATGATACATAGAATACCAACTCTTTTGACCTTCAGCTATATCAATTTCCATTTTAAAAAGTCAAACAAAATCAACAGGCATCTTAACCAATAAAGAAAAACAAAATAGACTTTGCTCTGAAGTGAAGAAATGCTGTAGAGGAGCTAGAAGTAACTGTGAATCTGTGTGTGTATGTGTGTGTGTGTATTTCACATAAATTTCAAACAATTTGCTCATTTTAGTTATACAATTCAGTGGCTTTTACTATATTCAGAGTTGTACAGTCATCACCACAATGAATTTTTAAAAGAAGCCCTGTACTGATTAGTAGTTATTTCCTGTTTGTCCATCCCTGCTAGCACCAGGCAACCACTGTTCGTTCTATGCCTATGGATTTGCCTCTTCTGGATATTTCATATACACATATTATACAATGCATGGTGTTTTGTGACTGGCTTCTTTGACTTAGCATGGCATTGTCTAGGTTCACCCACATTGTGTAGACTATTCTTAAAAAGTTCTGCATTTGGAGAAGAGAACTCATTGTCTTAGGCAGGGTTCTCTAGGGAAACAGGACTAGGAGGGTGTGTATGCGTATAGGAAGAGGTTTATTTTAGGGAATTGGCTGACACAATTGTGGAGACTCTACAAGTCTTAATTCTGGTGTGGGAGGCTGGCAGTCTGGGGGCATGGGAAGGAGTGGCAGTTGCAGTACAAAAGCAGCTTGCTGGAGAACCAGGAAGAGCCAGTGTTGCAGGTGAAATCCCAAGAGCCAATGGCAGTGTGCTAGCGATTTGCCTTTGGCTTAGGGTAAGTTTGCTTTCTGTTCTGGATGAGGCCCACCCATGTTATAGAGGCAATCTGCTTTACTCAGGGTCCACCAAGGTAAATGTAAATCTTATCCAAGACCCTCTCATGGAAACAGAACAATTAATGTCTTACCAAATATCTGGGCACTGTGGATTAGCCAAGGTGACATAAAATTAACTGTTCACTTGGCTATTTTTGTTTGGCAAATAGGCAAACCAAACTAACATCAAGAGTTGTCTTCCTTTGAAACATATATAGTTTTAAATTAGCACTAGCAATTGTGGTAGTTTGGATTGCTTTGTGTCATCAACTTCACTGAAGTGACCCAGAAAGCAGGCTATTGATCTTGCACAGTGGCCTCCAACCTGAGAAAGGACTTGTGGTACATATTCTTTAAAAAGGAGACAATTTCATCTTTCTTTCTTCCTGCCCTGGATAGCCTACATCCAAATATGAGCTGAATATGGGGAGATCAAGCCACATTTATCAGCAAGAAACTCCAGTGCTCAAATGTCAGGCCCACATTCAGGTTGTATTGGTCCATATTCCACAGCAGACATGAATCTTCCATGTTTGGCAGATGTGATGTTGTAAGTACTTATGTATTTTCTCTCTTCATCTGCTCTATGCTATTTCTTTTACTGGTTTCTTCTTGAAATGAATCTGTTTTCTTACAGATTGCAGATGCGATGACCAGGCTTAGGACACAGCCAGAAAGATTAACTAAAATTTGACTTCCAAGAAGAAGAGTGTCTAGTCACAGTCACATAGCATGTAAAACTCTTCAGGGTCTACAAGTAAGGGGCCTCTCTAGAGCTTGAATAAATCCAGGATGGCTAATGTGGGAGCTCTTTTACAAGTTTGTGTAAAAATGGAATTAAAAGATAAATTTATTTTGGGGTACAAAGTTTTGAAATACATATATAATTTTTTCATAGTACCCATTTTCCATGAAATTTTGCATCCTTTGTATGTAAGGGATGCAAATTGTTGCCCCCAAAATAAACTTATTTTTTAATTCCATTGTTATATGAACTTTTGGAAGTCTTCTAATAAGTAGAAACTCTAGCCTGCTCAGATTCTCCAGCCTAATGCTACTGACACAGAGTTCTCCTCTGGACATAATGGGTATGTACACGGAGATAAGATCCGACTATGCATGCCAACCCTAGAATATGTGCTTAGGCAGTCTGTGCTTGGTTGGAGGTATGAAATATTAGGGATAAGAACAGCAGTAAGCTCACAGAGGCAATAAAAGGTATGGTCAGATTTTGAACTACAAGCCCGGTGTCCAGAGAGATCTTGACTGACTAAGTACATTGTAGTGCTGTTTCAGCCAAAACCAGCATCCTGAATTTGTTTAAATAATTGTGAATTCAAAGTGTGTGTCTGTGACTCAGAAACCCCCTTCTTTGTGATAATGTACTCTGCAACTTTTTGGATTGCAATGTTTGTTCTGCTGCATCTTCATCGCTATGCTCTGAGCTGTTACATCTGTTATATAGAAAGATATAACTGCCTATGTTGCTTTAGTGCTAACTTTTTATAAGCTTATATTTTGGGAAGAAAAAAGAATTGCTATATGCCATGGGGTGTTGCTCCACTGAAATCAAGTTAAGATCATTATGGCTGTCACAATGAAGTCATACAGTGAAAATTATTCAAGTAGAATGCAATCTTACAAATGATTTAGTATGAAAAGGAATTATGAAAGTATCATAATTTACTGTTCTGTAAAAGAGTGAAGTTTGTTAAGTAGGAGACAAATACAACATAAATTTACTTTTTACACTTTAAATAAGTGAATTTAATGCTATGTGAAGTGTATCCTAATAAAGGAATTTTAAAAGCCTACACTTAATTCCCTGTTATTCTGATTTTTCTTTATATACCTTTCCAAAGCAGAAACCTTTCTTTTTTTTATTTATTTGAGAGGTAGAGTTACAGACAGTGAGAGGGAGAGACAGAGAGAAAGGTCTTCCTTCCATTGGTTCACCCCCCCAAATGGCTGCTATGGCTGGAGCTGCGCCGATCCTAAGCTAGGAGCCAGGTGCTTCTTCCTGGTCTCCCATGCGGGTGCAGGGCCCAAGCACTTGGGCCATCCTCCACTGCCTTCCCGGGCCACAGCAGAGCTGGACTGGAAGAGGAGCAACTGGGACTAGAACTGGCCACCCGTATGGGATGCTGGCGCCACAGGCGGAAGATTAACCAAGTGAGCCACAGCGCCCGGCCCAGAAACCTTTCTTTTCTATGAACATCCTGCTCTCATCCCAAAGCATTGAGAAGCTCCCCCAGCCCTTTTGGTGCTGCTCTTTTCTATAACTAGTTTTCGCACATGCTTTCTGTAAGCTTGCTTTAAATCCCTGTCTACTGCTAACATTAGGAGGACTTTATGAAAGGCTTTATGCTCTAGTTTCAACAATGTCTACTTCTGAAACCTCAATTGCTTTCGTTTCCAGGTCTGTTAATTATTTTAATAGGTGAAGGGAGAAGTATCTAGGGCCTGTCATCATCTTTCCACCAATAAATATGTTATAACTGCAGTCCCGGTGATATCATTTCTTTTCCTGGAGGTTAAAACTGACAAGCAGCACAGGCATAGCAAGATAGCAGGCTGTGGGACCAGAGTACTGCCAGGATGATAATCTAGTTCCATCATATAGGGATGTGTTTTGGGGGCAGCTTGCTTTTTCCTTTGGTTAATTAATATGCAATAAAGCCCTCTAAACTAGCTACTAAATCTTCTTAACAGGGAACTAGCTACTAAATCTTCTTAACAGGGAAAATGTTTTAGGCATGAGATTAATACTCTTTGGGAAATCTGTCTAAGTTTAAGCCTCTTAGGAGGGTTTTTCTCTCTAGGTAGTCAATTGGATTTAACAGGCATCTTGTTAATGGCTACCAAAAGTTACTGTGCTAGATCCGGGGCATAGATGAAGATGCCACAGTGCAGCCTACAGGTAGCATGCAGCCTAAGGGGAGAGACAGGCCTATTCACAAGTAGTCAAGCTATCATTGTGTTTAGTGAATCAAATTTGGAATATGAAGGAGCTGCAAAAAGTTTGTGAAAAATGGTAATAAAGGATAATGCACATTTTCTGTGAACATTTTAAAGCCCCCCCTTATATGCTCTATTAAGAGCAGTGTATGGTAATAATGAGATGGAATGCTTTAAACATATTTTTTTGAGAAGCAGAAACACACAGACACACGCACCAGACACACGCACACATAGAGGGAAGAAAGGAGCGAGAAGGGGGGGAGAGAAGAGAGAGAGAATTTCTTTGATTCTCTGGTTTACTCCCAAAATGGCCACAAGAGCTTGATCTAGGCCAGGAGCCTGAAACTCCATCCAGGTCTCCCATGTGGGTGCAGGGGCCCAAGCACTTGGGCCGTCTTCCACTGCTTTCCTAAGCACATTAGCAGGGAGCTGGATCAGAAGTGGCGCAGCTGGGACTTAAACTGGTGCTCTGATGTGGGGGGCTAGTGTTGCAGGTGGTGGCTTCACCCGCTGGTGCTACAGTGCTGGCCCCGAGATGGAATAGTTTAAATTGGGGATGTTCCTTATTTTCTGGGACATAAAGATAAATTGAAACTTTGTAATTTTCTTTCAAGAGCACCCCTGAGCTTACAGTCAGTTGTAAGAGGAAACAGTTCTGCTGACTTTCTTGATTCTTTCTTCTGTCTCCTCTGACATTTTCATATGGGTGAAAGCTGGTTGAGGGAACACCAAAATAAACTCTGAAAACTAGTCACTGAAAGACAATATGTGTCCTAAGGGATTTGAACACGTGACAGAAGCAGTCCTAAGCCTTGCCTCACACTTGGCATGTTAGTCTCTTCCTACCATGCAAATATGAGTTGCGTGTTTATCCGTTCATAGATTTTATAGGTTGGAATTAAAACTTCTTTACGTGGTATTCAAGGCTCTTCAGTTTGTCTTCTATTTATATTTCTCCAGTGTTATCTACTGCTCCTCCCCACACCCCCTACTTGCCAACTGAGGCTCTCAGAGTATTTCTAATCTTTCCCCCTATTTTTGTCTATCTATTAGTTATGAAGTTCATGGAAAATGCATGTTATGAAAAAACTGTGCATGACTTCCAGAAATTTTTGTATAAGAAACTTCTTTTAATTCTATTTTTCTGTGAACTTTTTGAAGTCCCCTTGTTATTTCCTCTGCCTAGGACTTCCTCCTCCATTCTGACATCAGTGAGCATTGCCTTATCCTTAAAGTCAAAGCCAAATACCTATCACTCTTTTGTGAAGCTTTTCCAATGCCGTAACAGTTGTTGTCTTGTTTGTCTTTGTAGCCCTAATGCTGATCACAATGTCTGATGCAGAATTCAAAGGCATTTAAAAATTAGTGGAATATGGAATTAAGAGATAAATTTATTTTGGTGCCACATAGCCTTTTTGTAATAGTCGTCTTCTATTAAACTTTTTGAAGACCCTCATAGATGCTGAGTAAATATTTTGGATGAAGTTTATTCTTTTTCCCACTATAATAGTATTATATGCTTCCTAAGCCAATGTGGAAAATACATGAGTATAAATAAGAAACTAATGACCACAGTCATTTACAAGTCAATTACAGTCTAAGTAAAAAACACATTTTTGGAATGTTTTCTTCCAATTTTTTCCCTTATTTTTTGAAAGAATGATGGGGAGGGGGGAGAGAGAGAGAGAGAGAGAGAGAGAGAGAGAGAGAATCTTTCATCAGTAGTTTGTTCCCAAAATGGCTGCAATGGCCTGAGGGTAAGCCAGGCCAAAGTCAGGAGATCAGAACTCTATTCAGGTGTCTGACATGGGTGATAGGGTCCCAAGTACTTGGGTTACCACCACTGCTTTCCCAGATGCATCAGCAGGGGGCTGAATTGGAAGTAGAAAACCAGGATTTGGACGGGCATTCTGAGAGGAGATGCGAGTGTTTCAAGCAGTAGCTTAACTCTTTGCGTCACAATGCCAGTCCTATTCCAGTGTTTTTTCTAAGCATATGATATATTTTGTAGATAGTTGAGATTTTTTTGGTAAAGGCTTAATGAATTGCTTCAAATATTATCATTTTTTCCATCTCATGTTTTATAATTCCCCTAATGGGCTTTTTGCTTTGGCCATGTTCATAAAGTGGCTGTCATCTTTACCCTCCCTTTCCTCCACTTTCACCATGCTTCTAAGCAGAGCTAGGATTAGAATTCATGGCTTTAGACTCCTAGACTTTGAATTTAAACCATGTGGGCCAGCTGATTTCTCTAATGAGAATTCCCAATTTTCTTATATTGAAATAAACCTTTGAATGTAGTGATGTTGAAATTTTGATTGATACCACTGTTAAGTCAGGGTTCTCAGAATCATAAAATTTTAGAATTTGGAGAGACATTTGAAGTCCTCTAGTGCAAATTCCATTTTAGTGATGGAAGAAATGGGTCCCAGAGACAGCCACGGGTCACAGAGAGAGTATGAGAAGGATTTCCTGCCTCCTGCCATTTATCCTATAAAAGAGACTGGGAGAATATGTTAGGGAAGAGCAAGAAGGTTAGGTGAAGGAGTAGGGCTTATAGTATACAACAACGATCATATTTGTAAATGTGAAGCGGTCTACAAGAATCCATCTGCTTCTTACACCCCAAGCCTGCATTGTGTATATGTGTGAGATGTCACAAGGCAGCTAAACAAACTAGGTTGTTTTTCCAGAGCAGTCCTCTGGAGAGAAATTGGGATTGCGTTGCCAACTTTTTATGATGAACACAATTTGGAGTATAATGGTTTGGGGGCTTTAGATTCCTATAGTGAAAGCAGTAGCATCCCTATCACAGCACTTAGGGGAAAGCAGCCCAGTTTGTTGGAAAGAGATCTGGATTGCTATTAAGTTTTGGTTGTGCCAGACTTAATCTATGGACTTTTCTATTTCTTTTTTTTAAAGATTTATTTATTTGAAGAGCAGAGTGACAAAGTAGGGGGTGGGGAGAGCCAAGGAGAGATCTTCAATCTACTGGTTCCTTCCCCAAATGCCCACAACAGCTGAGGCCAGGAACCAAGATCTCCATCTGGGTCACCCACCTGGGTGGCAGGGACCCAACTGCTTGGGCTAACATCTGCCATCTCTCTGGCACATTAGCAGGAAGCTGGATTGGAAGTGGAGGCAGTGCTCCATCCCAGACACTTTGAGCCATGGCTTAACCCCACTGCAGCACAGTGCCCACACACTGCAGCGTTTTAATAAAGTCCTTTCCCTTCTGTTGGCTTCAGTTAGTCTCCCCTTATGTAAACATCAGAGGTTACGTTGGTTCCTCTGACAGGTCTTCCTGCGATGCTATTCTCCTTTCTAAGGGCAGTTTTAGCAGTGTGTGGAAGTAGCCACTCCCGCCACTTGCTGCCTTGCAGAAGCATCCCCTGTTCTCTCGTGTTGTCTAATTAGATTGCTTCATGCTGCAGACTGATGGACATGCTGTGCTCAGCAGTGACGCAGATGCCCTTGTTTTCTCTGGTTTCACAGTTGTTTTACTCGCTCATTTCTTGTTGGATTCTATTATTCTTTGATACAGCCCCCGATTCATAGAGGGTGTCTTCTGCATCATCTCTCTCCTTAGCTCATCAATTCAGCAGTTCTGCGAATTGTGCTTTTCATTCAGTGCTCAAGGATTCCAGTCCTATATTTTCTCACTGGAATGTTTCCAAATATAACAGTATGTGTATGTCAAGGCCATGCAGTTCTTGTCTTTGCTGATGGTAGTCTTTGTGCTTTCTTTTAAAGAGAACAATTATTTACTTATTGTTCAAATATTACTATAACAAATTTCAAAATATTTTACACAGAATAAGCCAGTTCAAAATTTTTTTTCTGGGGCTGGCACTGTGGTGTACTGAGTTAAACCGCTGCCTTCAGTGCCAGCATCCATGGCGCCGGTTCGAGACCCGGCTGCTCCACTTCTGATCCAGTTCTCTGCTATGGCTTGGGAAAGCAGTAGAAGATGGCCCAAGTCCTTGGGCCCCTGCACCCATGTAGGAGACCTGGAAGAAGCTCCTGGCTCCTGGCTTTGGATTGGCACAGTTCCAGCCATTGCAGCCAACTGGGGAGTGAATCAGTGGATGGAAGACCTCTTAATTTTGTCAGTTTGCTTTATGTTTCTGGGGCTCTGATGCACGTATGTTTGTGACTGTTAGATGTCCCTCATGAATTGACTCGTTTATTATTATAAAATATCACTTTTGATTTTCATTAGAATTTTTTGTTTTAAAATTTATTTTGTCTGATGCTAATATGAGTGTACCCATTTTAAACTTTCTTACAAGATTTTATGATTTTAATTTTGACTTTTTTGTTTCTTTGAAGATAACATGTTTCTTAGAGACAGCATGGAGTTTGGTATTCGCTGGCTTTTGATGGGTCGTTTAATCCATTCATTTTTAATCTTATTATTGATATAGTTGGACTTAGATTTCTCATTTGACTTTTTTATATCTCTCATGTCTTTTTTTATTGTACATTTCTCCTTTACCACTTTTCTTTGCATTAAATAACTTGGGTATACTCATTTCATCTGTACATTTACAAATTCAACAATGCATTGTTATAATAATTATCTTAGAAGACACCATAACTTTTCAAGCAGTTGGGAAAAGAAAGGAGACCAAGTGTGCATTTATAGAGTTTCTTGTATTGACCTCTTTGGGTGTCATTTATGGTTCTTTCCATTTATTTTTGTGGATTTGAGTTGCCATTTTGTGTCATTTCCTTCCTCCATTATAGTTTTGCTTTCTCCCATCTCCTTTGTGATTTTATTGCCAAATACATGTTTCCTTTACTATCAGCCTCCAAATACAACTATATACCTATTGTTTAATACAGTTGTTTTTTGTGTCATTTAAGAGAAGCAAGGAGGAGATATGTGCATTGGTATTGTATAAAAGACATGACAGCCTTTCATTTAATTTGAATTACTTCTGAGCCCCCTTTTCCTCTTTTGAAAAGAGAGGAAGAAGAACATTTCTTTATCTTAACTTACGTGGTTCTTACGAGACTTGAAAGTTGCTGTCAAAATCCCTCTATAAACTGTGAGGCATATATGGCCACATAGTGTTATTTTAAGCAAGTAGACAAGTCATTGAACTTGTGTTCTGGGTCAGGAACTTTATGTTTTAGACTGTTTTATTTCATCCTAAACCATTTTACAACTAGTAATAGATTATTTGTAAATCCAATTTAATTTTCCAATTATATTAGTGTCCAGACATTGAACTCCAATTACATTAAAATTCAACCACATTGACCTAACTATATCAAAATCCACATATCTCCAACATTAACTATGTAAAAACATGAGCATATCAAAATCCAGCAGGCGAGCCAGGAGAGGAAGGGTGCGTAGTCAAATACTAAGAGTGTTTCATTGCATTCCCTCACCTTATCAACAAAAGCACAGAATGAAGTCTGGTCATATCAGTAGCTAGAGCATGGTAGCACTTAGCTCTGACATTAAACTAGCTACTTCTGTGACATAGGGGAAGTCATACTTCCTTCCTGGACTTTAATCTTTCCACATTAAACACTTTTGCACATTTTGCAGTTTTACAAAAATAAAAAAAGTCTTCAAAAGAGCCTTCCCAGAGGAAAGGAGGGTGGGATGGAGAGAGGGAGAGAGGGAGGAAGGGAATATCATTATGTTCTTAGAATTGTATTTATAAACCACATTGCATTTGTTAAAAACAATTTAAAAATTAGAATAAAATAAAGTAAAAAATAGCCTTCCCATTTTAGTATGTTATTTTAAGGTATACCAATAAATATTAAATTCAGCGATCATTTAAAATTATAGAAACTGCTCCCCTAGTAAACATTAAGAATTATAAGAGCAACTGTCTTAGGCTGGCGCCACGGCTCACTAGGCTAATCCTCTGCCTGTGGCGCTGGCACCCTGGGTTCTAGTCCCGGTTGGGGTGCTGGGTACTAGTCCTGGTTGTTCCTCTTCCAGTCCAGCTCTCTGCTGTGGCCTGGGAAGGCAGTGGAGGATGGCCCAAGTGCTTGGGCCCTGCACCTGCATGGGAGACCAGGAGGAAGTACCTGGCTCTTGGCTTTGGATTGGTGCCGCGCGCTGGCCATGGTGGCCATTTGGGGGGTGAACCAATGGAAGGAAGACCTTTCTCTCTGTTTCTCTCTCTCTCTCTCTCTCTCTCTCTCTCTCTCTAACTCTGTCAGAAAATAAATAAATAAAAATTTTAAAAAAGAGCAACTGTCTTTCTGGATTGGATTAAGTATATCAATTTCAGATTAGGACTATGTTCATTTGTACTGGAATGGGGTAGAAAGTTAATTTTGGGGCTGCCATCATGGCATGGTGGGTAAAGCTAATGCCTGTGACACTGGCATCCCTTATGGGTGCCAGTGTGTATCCCGGATGTTCCACTTCTGATCCAGCTCCCTCTTTTGGCCTGAGAAAGCAGTGGAAGATGGCCTAAGTGTTTGGGAACCTGCACCCATGTGGGAGACCTGGATGGAGTTTCAGGGTCAAGGCTTCCACCTGGCCCAGCCCTGGCCATTGTGGCCATCTGACAAAGTGAACCAGTATATGAAGGATTGATTTCTCTCTCTCTCTCTCTCTCTCTCTCTCTCTCTAACTCTCTCAAATTAATGAATAGATTCTTTTTTTGAAGTTCATTTCGAATTATAAATAACTTCCCTGTCAATATTGATCCTGAGGAGTATGATTAGGGGATTTCATAGCCCAGGGGGGTGTTCCATTGTGAAATTAATAACACTTTTTTCTGATAGAGGCACTCACTGAGATTTTCAACACTTTGATGTATTTTATCATAGCTGTTTCATATGTGAAGGGGTATGTGTGTGTATGTGCATGTCTGTACACATGTGTGTATGCTTTAAAATATGAATCATATTGGATGCATATTACTGTATTATATCACACTTTCTTGTATTTCTTGGCTACCATTCCTGTATTGTGATTTGACATGAGACTAGGTGAACTTGAAGTTTCAGTGTTTTGGGATTCTCCTCTGTAAGTTTGGATGGATCTATAGGCTAATCAGTAATGGCGTAGTCAGTCTTTGAAGAATATTGTTTTCGTTGGCTAGAGAAACAAGTTTGCTTGCTCTCAAGGGAGTTTTGCTATTGTCCCTGCATCCAGGCAGCAGAATCTGCTCTCCTGAAGATCTGTGTATAGGCAGGCACAGCAGCAGCCTACATTCTTATGGGTTGAAGGTTTTCAGCTCTCTTTTTTTTTTTTTTAATTTATTTCCGCAAATGGCCACTTAGAGGTAAGAGAAGTGGTGGAGAGGTAGAAAGACTTCTGCCTCTGTCCTTTTTGGCCCAATAGTTTCCAATTTTGTTCTCTCAACGGCTGAGTTTTGCAGAGGTTCTGCCAAGAAGAACTGGAGTTTTCCCTTGGGAATCAGAGAAGGGCCCAGTACTCAGAAAATGTGAAAAGACAAGCTTTTCAGATGTTAATAAGTCTAAGCAGGACCCAGGAAGCTTTGTAGCTTGGAGGGCAGATTAAATACCCAGGCAGTATAACTTTTCCCTGGGCTGTAGCCAGGTTCTTACTATTTGTGATAACTTGAAGAAAGGATCACAAAGGTGGAATTCTCCCAGAGGTCATCGCTGTGAACTTGGAATTCAGTACAAGCTCCAAAAGTCAAAGCAAACAAGAAGCATTGGCAACACCAGGCGCCTATTTTGGTGCCAGGTTTTCACTTTTTTTTTTTTTTTTTTGGTTTCTTTCTGTGTCCCTTACTCTAGCTGCCAGTGAGTGCTTAACTGTCAATTGCAGCCACAAATATCATATAGGAAATTTGAAAAAAGAAGTTTTCTGCTTTGGAAAGACCACAGGAAAAATCTAATTATTTACTTTCATTATTCACATTATTGTTGGTGCAAATTTAAAAGTATAGAGAATCATATAAAAATGTCAATGCACCCACCTTCCCAGGATGGACATTTTGTCAGTTTGCTTCAGATTACTCTTCTTTGAATAAAGCATTGCAGAGACGTGAAGCCTGCTCTTACTCTCCCGCCCACCCCCACGTTCTGGTCTCTTGACCCGAGGCAATCACGGTTCTTAATGTGATATGTATCCTTCTTGGCCATGTTCTCTGTTTTCTATTATATCTACCAGCTAACATAACTAGACTAGATATATTTTATATATTCAGTAGGAAACATCACCATGGAAGATATATACCAAGTGTATACGTATATGAGGAATCTTGCAAAAGTTCATAGAAAATGTCTATTAGGGAAAAACTACATATAGATTTCAAAGTGTTTTTGTACCAAAATAAACCTATCATTTAATACTACTTTTCTATAAAGTGTGTATTTAAAATTCATTCACAAGTTGGGCTGGTGTTGTAGCACAGCAGTTTAAGCAGCCACTTGTAACACTGCCATCCCATATCAGAGTGCCAGTTCGAGGCTTGGCTACTTTCCTTCTGATCCAGCTCTCTGCTAAGGTGGCTGGGAAGGCAGCAGATAATGGCTCAAGTTCTTGGGTCCCTGAACCCACGTGGGAGACTATGATGGTGTTCTTGGCTCCTGGCTTTGGCCTGGCACAACTCTGCGTGTCGTGGACATTTGGGGGGTGAACCAGTGGGTAGAAGATTCTCTCTCTCTCTCTCCCTCTCCCCCCTCTCTCTGCCCCTCCCTCCCTCTCTCCCTCCCTCTCTCTCCCTCTCCCCCCTCTCTCTCCCCCTCCCTCCCTCTCTCTCCCCTCCCTCTCTCCCGTCCCTCTCTCCCTCTCTCTCCCTCCCTCCTTCCCTCTCTCCCTCTCTCTCTCCCTCCCTCTCCGTCCTTCTCCCTCTCTCTCCCTCTTTCTTTGTGTCTACATTTCAAATAGATAAATACATCTTTAAAAAACGTATTCACAAGTGGAGTCATACCATATGTTCCTTTGACCTAGCTTCTTTTTTCACTCAGCATTATTCTTTTTAGACAGTGGTGTATATTCTGTATTCACTCTTAAGGCTTAATGGTACACTTCTGTTGTGAATATTGGTATTGTTGGGGAAACTTAAAAATTAAATCTCTTGCTAACCCAGAAAATCCCTTTCACAAATGTAGAAAAGAAAAAAACCATTTTGTACTGAATAAGCAGTAAACCAGCCTGGGACAGAAAGATATCTCACCATCCTTTTACATAGAAAGCAGATACAATTCATTACACACAGAAGGACTTAAAAAATTTATGGAAAATATAAATAGAAGATAAGTTGATTTTGGTGCAAAATGAAATCCATGCATAGTTTTCTATAATATGTATTCTCCATGAACTTTTTAAAGACCCCACATACATGTTCTAAAGAGAAAATATGTACTTAAATTGGAGGACTTAACAGACTTGCTATACATAGTTCATCCACACTTCACCTGGTAGGGGCCGGCATTGTTTTGCAGCAGGTTAAGCCACTCCTTGTGATGTGCATACATATCAGAGCACCAGCTGGAGTGCTAGCTGCTCTGTTTCTGATCTAGATCTCTGCTAAAGGCCTGGGAAAACAGTGGGTGATGGCCCACTCCTCTTTCCCCTCCCTTCCCCTCCCCTCCCCTCCCCTCCCCTCCCCTCCTCTTCTCTCCCCCTCTCCTCTGCCTTTCAAATAAATTAATAAACCTTTAAAAATACATCCGGTAACTGAGGTTGCCCTGTATATGTTGTTTTTATTTCAAGGAAAAAATAACACTATCTCTATGATAAGCAGACAATTGAAGCAAGCATCTAGGCCAAACCCTCAAGGTATCAGTAGATAGGAGCACTCTACTTTGACATTAGTGTTTCAAAGTGATGCTTTCCAAGTCCTTAAGTAAAATGTTCCTACGTTGTCTTATGGACAAGAGGCTTATTTGGCCTTTTAAAGAAAGATTTATTTATTTGAAAGTGACAGAGAGAGAGAGAGGGAGAGACAGAGAAAGAGATCCTCTATCATCTGGTTCACTCCCCAAATGCCCACAACAGTTGGAGTTGGGCCAGGCTGGAGCCAGGAACTCCATCTGGGTGTCCTGTGTGGGTGGCAGGGGCCCAAGTACGTGGACCATCATTTGCTGCCTTCTAAGCACATTAGCAGGGAGCTGGACTATAAGTAGAGCAACCAGGACTCTAACCAGTACTCAGATATGGAATGCAAGCATCACAAGCGGTGTGTTAACCCACTGTAACTCAGCTTTTAAGATTTGCCTATTCATGGAAAGCCAAGACACTCTGGCAAAAAAAAAAAAAAAAAAAAAGGACCTAATGAAAGATATCTGCGAGTGAGATCCCAGTAGAAAGAACAGGTCATCAAAGAAGGAGGTACCTTTCTCTGAAGGGAGGAGAGAACTTCCACTTTGACTATGAACTTATCTAAATAAGACTGAAGTCGGCGAACTCAAAAGGCTTCCATAGCCTTGGCAACTCATGCCAAGAGCCTAGGGAGATTACTGACACCATAAACAAGAGTGTCAATTTGTTAAGTCAACAACAGGAGTCACTGTGCACTTACTCCTCATGTAGGATCTCTGTCCTTAATGTGTTGTTCATTGTGAATTAATGCTGTAACTAGTACTCAAACAGTATTTTACACTTTATGTTCTGTGTGGGTGCAAACTGTTGAAATCTTTACTTAATATATGCTAAACTGATCTATATATAAAGAAAATTGAAAATGAGTCTTGATGTGAATGGAATGGGAGAGGGAGTGGGAGATGGGAGGGTTGCGGGTGGGAGGGAAGTTATGGGGGGGGGGTAAAAAGCCATTGTAATCCATAAGCTGTACTTTGGAAATTTATATTTACTAAATAAAATTTATCAAAGAGGCACAGCTTTATAATTTTTCTCAAATAAATGCTAAGAAAAGGGAGAAGGGAAAAGCTGGTTCCCTGTTGACCACCAAGAACATTCAGCCCTAGTGTATACTATATATTGATTTCCTTATTAGGCTGTTTCTGATTTGTGTTATTACCAATAATATGCCAGTTAACATGTTCATAATATATGCTTTCCTGGGAAGTGTGCAATAATGTCTCAGTTAATGAGCATTGTTCACATTACTAGATATTTCCAAATTGTACCTGTGAGTATTATTTATACTTCCCACAACAAATATAACGTTACCAACATCACCTATTCATCAACATCAATTACTAACACTCAAAATTTTCATACTTTAAAAACTGGTAATCTGATGGTATGAAATATCATCTTATTACTGCTGAATTTTGGTTTTCCTATTAATTGAGCATATTGCAGTATGTTTATTAGCCATTTTTATTTCCTTCTTTGTGAATTGCCTATTTTCATATTATTTACTCATTTTTTCTTTTGAATTTTTAGTCTTTATTATTGATTTATAAGAGTTATTTATTCCAGAATTTAATTCTTTATTTTTAAATATGTTACAAATAATTTCCCAATAATCTCCATTGCCAAAGACAATTACTTTGTAAATTTTAGCCCCTTTTCATTTTATTTATGATGTCTTTTGTCATATAGGAGTTATATTTTTAATTTGAAAGTCAAAGTTACAGAGAAGGAAGGAGGGAGGGAGAGAGGGAAGGAGGGAGAGAGAGAGAGTGAGAATGAGAGAGAGAGAGAGAGAATCTTCCATCTGCTGATTCACTTCCCAAATTTCTATAATGACCAGGGCTGGGTCAAACCAGAGCCAGGAGCCAGGAGCTTCTTCTGGGTCTGCTGTGTGACACACAGCCCAAAGCACTTGGGCCATCTTCTGCTGTTTTCACAGCTATATTATCAGGAAGCTGGATTGGAAGTAGAACAGCCAGACTCGAACCAGCACCCATATGGAATGCAGGCACAGTGCTGCTGTGGTGGTCTTTTCACTTTGTTGAGTGTTTCCTTTGCGGTGCAGAGTCTTTTAGCTTGATGTAATTCCATTTGTCTATTTTTGCTTTTATTGACTGTGCTTCTGGGGTCTTTTCCAAGAAGTCTTTGACTGTGCCAATGTCTTACAGAGTTTCGCTCCAGTAATTTGATGGTATCAGGTCATAGATTTAGGTCCTTGATCCATTTTGAGTTGATTTTTGCATGTGGAGTACATGCGGAGATCCAGTTTTCCCATCACCATTTGTTGAAGAGACTGTCCTTTCTATGGGGATTGATTTTACCTCCTTTGTCAAACATTTGCTGGTTGTAGATGGATAGATTAATTTCTGGGCTTTCTATTCTGTTCCATTGGCCTACATGTCTATTTTTGTGCCAGTATCAGGCTGTTTTGATTATAACTGCCCTGTAGTATGTCTTAAAATCAGGTATTGTGATGCCTCCAGCTTTGTTTTTGTTGTTTAGGATTGTTTTAGCTATTTGGGGTCTGTTGTGCTCCCATATGAATTTTGGCATCGTTTTTTCTAGATCTGAGAATATTGTTGACATTTTTATTGGGATTGCATTGAATCTTTAAATTGCTTTGCATGCTATGGACATTTTGGTGGTATTAGTTCTTCCAATCCATGAACATGGAAAAATTTTCCCTTTTTATGTCTTCTTCTATTTCTTTCTTTAATGTCTTGCCATTTTTGTTGTGAAGACCTTTTACATCCTTGGTTAAATTGATTCCAAGGTGTGTGAGTTTTTTGTAGCTATTTTGAATGGTACTGTTCTTATAAGCTTTGTCTTAACCCTGACATTGTATACAAATGCTTTTAATTTTTTTTAAGTTGAATTGGATTTTTAACTTTTTAAAAAAGATTTATTTATTTATTTGAAAGAGTTGCACAGAGAGAGAAGGAGGGGCAGAGAGAGAGAGAGAGAGAGAGAGAGAGAGAGAGAGGTCTTCCATCCACTGGTTCACTCCCCACTGGGCTACAATGACCAGAGCTACACTGATCTGAAGCCAGGAACCAAGAGCTTCTTATGGGTCTCCCACGAAGGTGCAGGTGCCCAAAGACTTGGGCTATTTTCTACTGTTTTCCCAGGCTACAGCAGAGAGCAAGATCGGAAGTGGAGCAGTGAGGACTCAAACCAGCGCCCATATGGGATGCTGGTACTGCAAGTGGCAGCTTTATCCACTATGCCATAGCGCCAGCCCCAATGCTATTAATTTTTGTGCATTGATTTTATATCCTACAACTTTACCAAACTCTTTTATGTGTTCTAATGGGCTCTTAGTGGAGTATTTTGCTTGCCCTATGTATAGAATTATGTCATCTGCAAACAGAGGTAATTTGACTCCCTCCTTTTCAATTTGTATCCCTTTGGTTTATTTTTTCTTGCCTAATAGCTCTGGCTAAAACTTCCTTCCACAGCTGTATTAAATACCAATGGTGAAAGTGAGCATCCTTGTCTGATTCCATATCTTAGTGAAAATGCTTCCAGCTTTTTCCCATCCAGTATGATGTTAGCTGTGGGTTCGTCATACTTTGCCTTGATTGTGTTGAGGAATGTTCCCCACAATAGCCTGTGCTCGACCAGGAACCTCTTCCAGGTCTTCCACATGGGTAGCAGGGATGTTAGTATATAAGCCATCCTCTCCTGCCTTCAGGATGCATTAGTTGGAAGTTGGATCAGAAGACCGAGGTGGGGCTGGATCCCAGCCATTCTTTTTTTTTTTTTTTGGAATGTTTTTTCTTTTTTCTTTTTTTTTTAACTTTTATTTAATGAATATAAATTTCCAAAGTACAGCTGATAGATTACAATGGCTTACCCCCCATAACGTCCCTCCCACCCGCAACCCTCCCCTTTCCCACTCTATCTCCCCTTCCATTCACATCAAGATTCATTTTCGATTCTCTTTATATACAGAAGATCAGTTTAGCATACATTAAGTAAAGATTTCAACAGTTTGCTCCCACACAGAAACATAAAGTGAAAAATACTGTTTGAGTACTAGTTATAGCATTAAATCTCAATGTACAGCACACTAAGGACAAAGATCCTACATGAGGAGTAAGTGCACAGTGACTGCTGTTGTTGACTTAACAAATTGACACTTTTGTTTATGGCATCAGTAATCACCCTAGGCTCTTGTCATGAGCTGCCAAGGCTATGGAAGCCCCCTGAGTTCACTGACTCTGATCATATTTAGACAAGGCCATGGTCAAAGTGGAAGTTCTCTCCTCCCTTCAGAGAAAGGTACCTCCTTCTTTGATGACCCATTCTTTCCACTGGGATCTCACTTGCGGAGATCTTTCATTTAGGTGTTTTTTTTTTTTTTTTCCCCAGAGTGTCTTGGCTTTCCATGCCTGAAATACTCTCATGGTCTTTTCAGCCGTGGATCCCAGCCATTCTAATATGGGATGCAGGCGTCCCAGGTGGTGACTTAGCATGCTACACCACAGTGTCCACCCCTAAAATTTTATTGTTTAGGTGTTAGTCTGTGATTGATTATGAGTTAATTTTTATATAAGATATGAGGTTTAGGTTTAATTTTGTTTCTCATGTCCAGTGGCTGTAGTACCATTCATCAAAAATTGATTATTTCTCAATTGAACTACTTTTTTCCCTTTGAATAAAAAATTAGTTTGCTAAGAGTTTTTGTAGAGACTCCATCCTGTCCTCACGGAGGTGAAGCATAACTTATGTTACTTCTCCATAAACACGGGGTGCATACAGTCATTTTCTTTCAAAGACACAGTTTGAAAAGAAGAAAAAGAGTAATTTGATGTAACAAATTTTGTTTGTTTATTTTTATTTATTTTAAACACAGAGGCATACAGAGACAGATAACTCCCATCTGCTGGTTAACTCCCCAACTACCTGCAATAGCCATCATGGTTGGGCCAGGTTGAAGCCAGAATTCAGGAACTCAATCCAGGTCTCCCATGTGAGTGGCAGGGGCCCAAGTATTAAAGCTGTCATCTGCTGCCTCCCTGGTGTGTATTAGCAGGAAGCTGGAGTTAGAAGCAGAGCCAGGAGTTGAATCCAGGCACTCTAATGTGGGATGTGGGCATCCCAAGTGGCATCTTAACCACTACACCAAAGGCCCAGCTAGAAAGATTTAATTTAGAGTGAAGAAACCTGATGAGCACTGCCTCACCAGGTGATCAAGGCCAACATGAACAGTAAGAAGTTATCTCAGTAGTAGGTACTTTGATGTGATGAGAATGTCACTTTGCCACTGTGATATTCTATCTCAAAACACATAACCTAGTCTAATCATGGAAAAAATCACACAAGCAATAATTGCAAAAACATTCGACAAAATACATGACTAGTGTTCCCTGAAATTGTCAAGGTCATCAAAACCAAGAAAAGTATGGGAACACAGCTAAGAGGCATCTAAAGAGATATAACTACTTAATGTAACGTGATATCCTAGATAGGATCTTGGGAAAGAAAAAAAGGACACTAGGTAAAACCTAGGAAATCTGAATAGAGAGTGGACTTTAGTAATAATACTGTATCAATATTGGTTCATTAATTAATAAAAGCTGTGTCCTAGTAATATATACTGTTAATAATAGAAGAATTGGTATGGGGTATAGGGTATATGGGGATACTTTGTAATTTTCCTAAAAAATCTAAAATTATTACAGGAAGTTTAATTTAAAAAAATTAATTGGGCATGTTTGTCTGACTCTGTTTCTGGATTCTATGTTATGTGCAATTGATCTGTGTGTCTGTTGGTCTAACAATACCACACATTCTCGATTACTGTTGCCATGTAGTAAGTCTGAAATCAGACTGATTCCTTGCACTTCATTCCTTGCACTTCATTCCTTTTCACAGCTGAGGTATTTTAATTCCTTTGTCTTTCCATGTAAATTTTAGAGTCATTTTGTCTCTCTCGTCATTAGAAATTTTGCTAGGGTTTATAGGAATTGCCTCAAATCTATATATCAGTCTAGGAAGGATTGACATCTTTACTGTATTAAGGCTTCTAATCTGTGAATATCATGGCAGTGTTCTCCATTTACTTAGACTCTCTAATTTCTTTCATAAGCATTTTATTGTTTTCAGTATTCCAATCTTGTATATGTTTTTTAAAAGATTTTTTATTTATTTATTTGAGACAGAGAGAAACGTCTTCTATCCACTGGTTTACTCCCCAAATGACCACAATGGCTGGGGATGGGCTGATCTGAAACCAGGAGCCAGGAGCTTCTTCCGGGTCTCCCATGCAGGTTCAGAGGCCCGAGGACTTGGGCCATCTTCTATTGCTTTCCCAGGCCATAGCAGAGAGCTGAATCGGAAGTGGAGCAGCTGGGACACGAACCGGTGCCCATATGGGATGCTGGCACCGCAGGCACCACAGTGTGGGCCCTTCAATTTTATATAAGTTTTGTTAGATTTACACCTAAATGGTCTTTTTTTTAAACCATTGTTAATGGTGTTGAGTTTTTAATTTCAATTTCCACATGGTCACTGCTAGTATATGGAAACACAATTGACTTTTACATGTTGATGTTGTATCAGGAGACCTTGCTGAATTCACTTATTGGTTCTAGGAATTTTATTGTGGCTTAATTGGTGTTTGTTTAACATAGACCATTAGTTACCTGCAAAGAGGGACAGTTTTGATATGTTGAAATTTCTAATACATTTAGTTCAGTATACTTTTACTTTCCCTTGGACATTTCTCTTTGGCTCATGGATTACAAACAGTTATTAACCAGAATGTTGGCCGGCGCCGCGGCTCACTAGGCTAATCCTCCGCCTTGCGGCGTTGGCACACCGGGTTCTAGTCCCGGTCGGGGTGCTGGATTCTGTCCCGGTTGCCCCCCTTCCAGGCCAGCTCTCTGCTGTGGCCCGGGAGGGCAGTGGAGGATGGCCCAGGTGCTTGGGCCCTGCACCCCATGGGAGACCAGGAGAAGCACCTGGCTCCTGCCATCAGATCAGCACGGTGCACCGGCCACAGCGCGCTGGCCGCAGCGGCCATTGGAGGGTGAACCAACGGCAAAAAGGAAGACCTTTCTCTCTGTCTCTCTCTCTCACTGTCCACTCTGCCTGTCAAAAAATAAAAAAATAAAAAAAGAAGCTAAAATAACCAGAATGCATAAATAATTGAAACAACTCAATAGGAAAAAAATCCAATTAAAAAGTAGACCATAGATCCCAACAGAAATTTTAAAAGGAGTACGTACAAATGGCCAACAGGTTTGTGGAAAAAGTTCAACAAAACTAATCCTTAGGGAATTGTAAATCAAAACCACCATGAGATAATCATCCTACTCCAGTGAGATTCGCTATTGCCCAAAAAACTACCTGTAGCAGAGTGATAATTTGTTTATTGCTGCACTCTTCACAAGTCAAGATATGAAATCAACCAAGGTGTCTATAATCATATGAATGGATACAGAAAATGTGATATGCACACACATACACAGGCACATAAAAATAAAAGCATGCACTGGAATATTACTCAGCCATAAAAAGAATGAAACCTTGTCATATGCAACAACGTGCATGGAAATGGAGATCACTATGCTAAGTGAAATAAGCCAAGCACAGAGAGACAAATATTGAATGATCTCATTCACATTTGCAGTCTTTAATAAAGGCAATCTTTTTTCTTTTAATTTTTTTGTGATCACATACTTTCAATTAAAGGAAGGAGGAGAAGGGAGGGAGGACCGTATCATTGTACTCTTGGAATTTTATCTATGAAATTCATGAAATCTGTTGTATATATATTAATACAATATAATTTTAAAAAGGCAATCTTATAGAAATTAAAATATGATGGCTACCAGAGGCTGGGGAAAGAATGGAGGATTGGAAAAGATGGAATGATGGGTACTAGGTTATAACTACAAGGAAGGCACTTAATCGAATGTATGAATGGTGTGGAATCTTAGCGTGCTTCCTGGTCCCAGATGTGACAGGTGCATCCTGGGAACATGGATGTATCTAGCCAGCAGTTAAAGAGATTAGGAGTACATGAATTCCAGCTCACCTAAATTTAATTACCTAGTTACACCATACCACCTGGGCTCCACAAAGTCCTGGGAGTTCCCTCTATGCCCACCCAAGGCTGGCAGTGACACATGCCAAAATGAGACCAACCCACAAGGGCCCAGTGTCCACTTGATGCTGGATAAATAAAGGCTTTAGTCTGTGAGCACCAGCTCCGTGGTAGAGACCTGTGGGCTTTAATCGAGTGTGAGGTGTCAGCATGCTCAGGCCCAGCTTTGAGCTCCTAGGCATGCTCCTGAGCTCCCTTTTCTGGCCTCTCTGCACAGCTGGAGTTTTGCTTTCTGCTGACATTTGTAGGAGGGGTTGCAGAGGCCTCCTACCTGCAGAAGCTCCAAATCTTCACTCCGTGGTTAAGGGGGCAGGGGCTGGGGCCTCAGCCTGACTCAAGTTTTTCTACAGAGGACCTGGCACCAGGATTCGGCTCTCTCCCCCTCTCCCAAGCAGGAGGCGACTCTATGCTGTGTTCCTTGGAGCTGGGGGAGGGGTGACGGAGGCAACTCTTTCCTTCTTGCTTTTTTCAGTGCGAATTTTTTCTTATAACAAAATGAGGTACTGTGGTCTAACCTGGCTTCTGTAACTCCTGTGAAGGTGCCTTAGTGTGTGGATAACTGTCCACCTTGGTGTCTCTGTGGAGAGGTGGTCGCTGGAGTCCCTTACTCAGTGCCATCTTTATTGTGCCTCTGGTTTTTTTTTTTTTTTGATATGTATATTTCTAGTTGTTTTTCTAAACTCTGTGCTGTACTCTGGGTAATTTCCTTATATCTGTTTTCCAATTTGCTGTGTCTTAGTTGATAGCTTTGTTCTATAAGCATTTTAAAGTAAGTCCTACATTTTTGCTCCACTTTTCATAGTCTTCTTGTGTTTATTTCATATGTAGTGCCCATGGTTTTTAACTGTATGCAGTGAGAATAATAGGAAAAATATGTATACTTTTATCTTTCTAGAAGCAGAATTGCTTCCTTCCTTTTTATTTATTTTTATCTGCTTGAAAGTTGGAGTGACAAACACACACACGCACACACACACACACACACACACAGAATCTTCTGTGTACTAGTACATTCCCTAAATGGCCAAAACAGCCAAGGCTGGGCCAAACTGAATCTAGGAGCCAGGAACTCCATTCAGGTCTTCCATGTGAATATTGGGAACCCGAGTACTTGGACCATCCATTTGCTTCCTCCTGGATCAGAAAACTGGATCAGAAGCTGAGTAGCTAGGACTCCAAGCAGCACTCCGATATGGGATGTGAGCATCCCAAATAGTGGCTTGATCCACTGTGTCACAAGGCTCTCTCTTAGCTCATATTTTCACATAGACTTTCTTGAATGTCCGGAGATGAAACAAGCAAATGGAAAAACTCCAAAGAAACAAAAATGAGAATGCTGTCACCTCTCTCAGTGTTTGCAGATTGTCTCTGTGCTAGGACACTCATCCATCACTTAGCTAGTATTTTTTAATTGTATTTATTTATTTAACTTATTCGAAAGGGAGGGAAAAAGAGTGAGTGTGGGGCTGGGGGAGGGTGTGGGGGAGATAGAGAGAATCTTCTGTCCACTAATTTCCTGGTTCACAGCCTGAACCAGACTGAAACCCGGAGCCAGGCACTCATTCTAGGTTTCCACATTGGTGGCAGGGATACAAGTATTTGAGCCATCACTTTCTGCCCTTCAGGGTACATGTTAGGCAGAAGCTAGAATCAGAAGCAGAGCTGGGACTCAATCCCAGACACTTTGATATGGAATGCAGGTATCCTACGTGGTGTCTTAAGCCCTGTGCCAAGTATTGATCCTACTTCCTTAGGCTTGCTGTGAGCCTGAGATGAAAGTTTAAGGTCTTGTCAGGTCGTTTTTGACTGTGTACCTTTATACCTGGTCATGCATATGACTTGTTAAATCTACCCACCCCCACCACCAATATATGAGTACTCTTTTTAAAATAAGAAGCTTATTTTTATTTACTTGAAGGGTAGAGAGACAGAGATGGTTCATCCTCTGGTTTACTCCCCAAATGCCCACAACAACTGGGGCTGGGCCAGGCAGAAGCCAAGAGTCAGAAACTCCATACAGGTCTCCCAGGTGTGTGGCAGGGAACCAAGTGCTTGAGCCATCTTCTACTGCCTCCCAGAGACCACACGAGCAGGAAGCTTGAATCAGAACTAAAACTGGCACTCCAATCCAGGTACTCCAGTATAGAATCGGGGCATCCTAAGTAGTGTCTTAATACTTAAGTGATACACCTGTCTCCATGGCTGCTCCTAAATGTCATTTCCCAAAGAGTCTCACCTTAGCTTCTCCTCTGGGCCTTAGATGGACTATGGCATGTCTTTCCCTGTAATCTCCTGTCCCAGGCATCTATTGGTGTTATGGCTGGATTATGACCCTACAAAAGTCATACATGGAAGTCCCAATCCCCAGTACTTCAAAATGTGCCTGCATCTAGAGAGAGCATCTTTAAAGAAGTAATTATGGTAAGATAAGGTCATATGAATAGGTCCTAATCCACCGCGACTGATATCCTTCCTTATAAGAAGAAATTAGGGGTCATGTACTTTTCACAGTGACTATTTTCCTAATCTCTATCCACATGCCTAGGTTCCTGCTATCATTCCCCTGGGAAGGCAGACGTGATGACTCAAGTACTTAAGCGTGTGCCACCCATATGGGAGACCTAGATTGAGTTTCAGGCTCCTGGATTTTGCTTGGTGTAGATACAGCTAATGCAGGCATGTTAGGGAGTGAACAAGCAGCTGGAAAATCTGTCTCGCTCTGTCTTTCTGCTTTTCACATAAATAAAAAGAAATAAAATGACAAAAAAATATGAATAGGAGATTAGTACATAGGCACCTACACAATGAACGTAATATGAAGATACTGAGGGCAAGAGACCTTGTGGGGAGCAATCCGGACTGGACTGAGTTACTGGAATTAGGACTTATTCTATGCATCTGCTCTCCCACAATATGGCGCTGGGAGAGAAGTAAACAGCTTCCGCACAGCTGCCTCCAGTTCAACTAATAAACTGTAGGACTTGCTCCTGATTGGAGGAGAGCGGCGTACTCGGCGTGTGGGCAGCCGAGTTGGGATTGGCGGAGGAGGACTATAAAGGAGGAGAGAGACGGCATGCACCGGGAACATCTATGGGGAACATCTAAGGGGAACACCTGTGCAGCCCCCGAGAAGAGCCGGCCGGCGGTGTGCCGCTCCCCTGCGGAAGTGGGGAATGTGGCCAGGGGGAACTGCCCTTCCACGGAGGTGGAAGGGATAGTAGCCAACCCGGGAAGAACCAGCAGCAAACCCGGGGAGGGCCGAGCAGACGAAAGAACAGCGCAGGGTCCTGTGTCGTTCCTCCACGAAGAGGGGGAGCGACAAGACCTTAGGGGAAGAACCTTGTTTTCAGATTCCTAGCCTCTAGAATTGTGAGAAAATAAATTTCTGTTGTTTATGCAACTTAGTCTGTGCTACTTTATTATGGCAGCCATTTAGCAAGTTTGTAGTCTCCTTGTATCTTTTGTGAGCAGTGTCTGCTGCATTTCCTGCCTACTCTCAGTTATGTGAAACCAAGGAGACTGCTGGGATCAATGCTTTAGGCATTATCCAGACAGATTGGAACAGGCATACATAACAATTTGCAAATAAGGTCTGCTGTGGTTCCTCTGGTTCATGGGTAGGGGCACCACTCTGCCAGTTTAAAGGGGAATTTTTTCTTGATTGGATGTTTGCTCGTTTGCAGGAAACATTTGATTATTTTCCTTAAATCCTACAAAACTGATTCAGACAGATTTTGGTTGTTTTATCGATGTTTCTGTAGGGAATGAGAGCCTGGAGCTTCATAACCTGCCATCTATCCCAATGCCTTTCCTTCCCTTTTGGTATTTCTATCTTTGTCTACTTCTCTACTTCTCTACTCCTATCTTTGTTGTCGCTCCCCGTCTTCGTGGAGGAACGACACAGGACCCTGCGCTGTTCTTTCGTCTACTCGGCCCTCCCCGGGTTTGCTGCTGGTTCTTCCTGGGTTGGCTACCGTCCCTTCCACCTCCGTGGAAGGGCGGTTCCCCCTGCCACTTTCCCCACTTCCGCAGGGGTGCGGCACACCGCCGGCCGGCTCTCTCGGGGGCTGCACAGGTGTTCCTCTTAGATGTTCCTCCGTGCATGTTGTCTCTCTTCTCCTTTATAGTCCTCTTCCACCAATCCCAACTCTGCTACCCACACGCCGAGTACGCTGCTCTCCTCCAATCAGGAGCAGGTCCTACAGTTTATTGGTTGAACTGGAGGCAGCTGTGTAGAAGCTGTTTCCTCCTCTCCCAGCGCCATGTTGTGGGAGAGCAGATGCATAGAATAAGTCTTAATTCCAGTAACTTAGTCTAGTCCGAGTTGCTCCCAGTTGCTCCCCACACGTTGTCTCTTTATGGTTCTTTTATATTTTCTTGCTACTTTTCTCTCTAGGCTGTGCTCTGGATGATTTCCTCAAGTTTGCTTTGTAATTCACTACCAGGACATTTATCATGATTTTCTCAGCCTATTGAAACTCACACACCAGTGTTTGGGTACTGTTAGTTGTTGCTGATGAGAATGTGGCTCTCATTTTCATTGCTGTTCTTTTTCTGATGATCTGTTATTGGCATGCAGATTCTATTTCTATCTTCATCTCTATTTCAAATATAACTATTTAAAACTACTTTTTGGATTGCACTGTAATCTTAGTTCTTACAGAAGAGAATACACTGACTTGCCTTGCCTGCTGCCTGGCTCTCTCATGTTGGTTTCCTAGTATGGTCTGTAGTTTGTGACTGTGTGCTGAGTTGGAGAGCTGTCCTTATGGAACAGTTTTGCTTTTTCATTCTTGGACCTTACTGGTGCTGGCTCAGGATTAATTTTAAAGTTAATTTCTTAAAACTTACATGGGCAGCATTAAGTTTAAACTCCAATGAGCAGAAGCTTGGTTTTGGGTTATTTAATTTTAGCACAGAGTAAGACTATCTGTGTTGTTCCCTGCAGCATATTGGGCCAGTGGGCTTCAGGCAGGGACCCTATTCCAAGTTCCCAGCTCCCAAATAACGTCCCCTGTCTGCTGACAGACTCTCAACTCTCATAGGCTGTCAGTTCTTGGTATTTGTGGTAGTTATGTTCTTTTTTTAAAGATTTATTTATTTATTTGAAAGTCAAAGTTACACACAGAGAGAAGGAGAGGCAGAGAGGGAGAGAGGGAGCAAGGGAGAGAGGGAGAGGGAGAGATCTTTCATCCTCTGGTTCATTCCCCAATTGGCCGGAGCTGCACCAATCCGAAGCCAGGAGCCAGGAGCTTCATCTGGGTCTCCCACGTGGGTGCAGGGGCCCAAGGACTTGGGCCATCTTCCAGTGCTTTTCCAGGCCACAGTAGAGCTGGATTGGAAGTGGAGCATCCAGGACTCGAACCAGTGCCCATATGGGATGCTGGCACTGCAGGCGGCGGCTTAACCTGCTATGCCACAGCTCAGGCCCCTGTAGTTATGTTCTATAATGTAAATAAAAACATTCGATTAGTGACTATAGAACCATTACTCCTAGAGGAGATACAGAGTTCGTTTTCTGTGATGTTTCATATTTTCATCTACCAATCAATACATGACCTTTTCTAGTGTATGTTTTTGTTTAAAGACACTTTATTTTTATATCCATATCTATATAAAATCAAACACCCCCCCCATGCACATATACACATACAGAGGCAATAGCACTGTAACTAGGACCTGAAGAAAACTTATCTAACATGCTCATTTCCTCTTTTAGGACACCTCAGCCCTATTGTCATAGGAACACAACCCTCTGAGTTAGATGATGGCATCCTATTTTACCAGTGTAGGAACTGGAGACTAATCACAGTAGCTGGTAGAACATTTTTAAAAATTGCGGCCCATAAAGGTAAGGTACCTTGTCCAAATGTACAAAGCTGATTTGTTCCAGAGCCAAGACTGGTGATATTTCATTGCCAGTCTTGGTGATATTTCCACTGCCTCATTCTGCCTTGGAAAAGTACAAAGCCCTACCAGATGGTAATATGAGTGTTCTTTTAAACTAATAAATATGTGAGTATAAAGGGATGTATGTGCTAGGAGAACAGTGTTTTTTCTTTCCTAACTGAAAACAGCCCAAACCCTCAAGGCTAACAATCCCTTGGACATTCCATTGTGTAATCTCCTTTAGAAGTAGAATAGCATCTATCAAATTGTGAGCCATATTAAAATGTAGATACTTGAGTTTCATCACAATTAAAAGCTGTGTGCAAATGGAGTCACTATACATGATGTAGGTAAATTTTATATATATATATATACACACACATTCACACACACACACATGCTCATATTGGCATTTAGCCATCTATATATATTTTTCTGTTCTTTGTTTTCTCTGTAATTGGATGCTAATTAGGACTTGGGTTTCCTTATTTATTTTTCTTTGTAAAAATTTTTATTGTTTTTCATTTTATTTGAAAGACAGATGGAGGTAATTTGACAGAGAAAGAAAGATCTTCCACCCATTGGTTCACTCCCCAAATGCCCACAACAACCAGGACTGGGCCAGGCTGAATGCACAAGCTCAGAACTCAGTCTGGGTCTCCCTCTTGGGTCCCAGAGAATCAAGTACTTGAACCATCTACTGCTGCCTTTCAGAGTGCACCTTAGCAGGAAGCTGGATTGGAAGTAGAGGAGCTGGGACTTGAACCTGGCACTCTGATATGGGATGTTGGTGTCCCAAGTAGTGACTTACCACTGTGCACATTGCCTGCCCCCATTATTTCTTTTACTTGGCACTCTCTTCTTTTACCCCCGGATTAAATATGTGCTTTTGGCCAGAACAATTTTCCCCCTTTAGGGAGAAATAGATTCCTGGCAGAAGTAACCTGGAGTTTCCTATATCTACTCTCTATAAATTCATAATGGTCTGCAGCTGTAACACTGAAACTTTGAACTTTGCTGAATTTTTGCAGCATTTATCCAATATTATTGGAGCCACTGAGAAGGGAGAAAATTTCTTATGTTTTAAAATGTATTTAGGGGAACAGTTAGATTTAATTTTTCTGATAGCTTGAATTTATTAAACAATTGAGACATTAAGAAATTTAAAAAGAGTTTTTGAAGTCATGTGTTTATTCAACTAGCAAATATTGAGGGCCTACGTTAAATCACACATTATACTAAGCTCTGAGATTAAGAATAAGAAAAGATTCTCTTTGATTTGGAGCAGCTCTCATTTTTTACTCCTCTCTCAACCTTTTGATCACCTTCTTTGTATCTCCTAACTTTGCTTTCCAGTTAGTTACTGGTTTCTGCCAAATATTTTTTATGAAATTTCTTATAACCTAATTCCTGAATCTTTTTTTTTTTTTTTTTTTTTTTTTTTTTTTTTTTTTTTTTTTTTTTTTTTTTTGACAGGCAGAGTGGACAGTGAGAGAGAGAGACAGAGAGAGAAAGGTCTTCCTTTGCCGCTGGTTCACCCTCCAATGGCCGCCGCTGCAGCCGGCGCACCGCGCTGATCCTGGCAGGAGCCAGGAGCCAGGTGCTTTTCCTGGTCTCCCATGGGGTGCAGGGCCCAAGCACCTGGGCCATCCTCCACTGCACTCCCTGGCCATAGCAGAGAGCTGGCCTGGAAGAGGGGCAACCGGGACAGAATCCGGCGCCCCAACCGGGACTAGAACCCGGTGTGCCGGCGCCGCAAGGTGGAGGATTAGCCTATTGAGCCACGGCGCCGGCTCTAATTCCTGAATCTTGTTTTCTAATATTTCCAAGTAGTCAGCTCCAGTATCGAAGATCTCATTTTCTAAGTTCAGTTTCCCCTAACAGCAGAGCTTGACACAGAGGTCTGTGAGTGGGCAGTTTATGTGGGAGCAGGAATGAGGGACAAAGGAGTGGAATGGGAAAGGAGAGAAAGCCAACGTTAGGAGATATTATCTAGTTGGGTGATTCTGGAGCAGTAGGTATGATCATGGTAGAACCTCTGAGGAGCTTTATCAAATATGATTGAAAATTATCCATCTTGGAACTGAAAGATGGAAGCATTTATCCATCAGTTGCATTGTGGCCTCAGGGTGTCACATGCTGTTACCTCCATATATACATATGTGTCATGTCAAGGGGATTCCCACACACAGCATTAGCACAGCCATGAGGCATGAAGTGAGAAGTATATGATGCAGATTCAGGTTAGATTTGGTGTGTTAGGCTGGCTGGAGTCTTTTCAGAACTTGTCACTATAATATTTTTATTTTTTTATTTATTTTTTTATTTTTTTATTTTTTTGACAGGCAGAGTGGACAGTGAGAGAGAGAGAGACAGAGAGAAAGGTCTTCCTTTGCCGTTGGTTCACCCTCTAATGGCCGCCACGGCTGGCGCGCTGCGGCCGGCAAACCGCGCTGATCCGATGGCAGGAGCCAGGAGCCAGGTGCTTTTCCTGGTCTCCCATGGGGTGCAGGGCCCAAGCACCTGGGCCATCCTCCACTGCACTCCCTGGCCACAGCAGAGGGCTGGCCTGGAAGAGGGGCAACCGGGATAGAATCCGGCGCCCCGACCGGGACTAGAACCCCGTGTGCCGGCGCCGCTAGGCGGAGGATTAGCCTAGTGAGCCGCGGCGCCGGCCAGAACTTGTCACTATAATAAAAGGAAGAAGAGAGGCCAAGAGGTTAGCAAGGTTGTAAAAGAGAAGTCTAATACATTCAGTCTTTTTTTCCCAATATAGTCAGTTCAAATTTCAAGGCAACTATAAGTTTGTGTCCCGGCAAATTGTTCTGTCTCTTAGAACCAGAAACAAGGATTATGAATGTTTCAAATTTACATTTAGCCTCTTAGGACTGAATTTATTGCTTGTCTTGGCAATAAAACCACTCCTTCTTGGTTTTCCTCTTACCTCCTGTCTCAGGCTCCTTCGTAAGCTTCTCTTCTCAATAATCCTGGAGTATTGTTCCTGAGTTGTGCCCATGTTTGCTCATTGTAAGTTTCTGGATGAGCAGATCCTTTCCCAGAGTCAGCTGACATCTTTACAGTAAATGACTCCAGAGCCTCTGATTCCTCCAATCCAGGTTCTTTCCTGAGCTCTAGACCCTGAAATTGAATATTACACTGGATAACATCTGAATACCCTACTGGACCTCAAATTTAACTGTTCCTAAAACCTGTTCCTCCCCTCATAGTTTCTGTCTGGGTTACTAGCTAGATCATCTATATACTTGCAAAAAGTTATCTTTAATATGTTTCCCCTTCTCCTCATTCTATACTTTGCTTTTGCCTAAACACTTTGCCTTTCATTGCAATAGCAAAGGTATAGATGTGTTTGACTATATTACCGTAATGTTATTGCTGTTGTCTACTGAGAGTTGCCAGAGTGATTGTATACTATATATATCATATTTTCTCAGTCTTTTTAAAAAGATTTATTTATTTATTTGAGAGGTAGAGTTACAGACAGAGGGAAAGACAAAAATCTTACATCCACTGGTTCACTCCCCAAATGGCCGCAATGGCCAGAGCTGAGCTGATCCAAAGCCAGGAACCAGGAGCTTCTTCTGGGTCTCCCATGTGGATGCAGGGGCCCAAGCACTTGGACCATCTTCCACTGCTTTCCCAGGCCATTAGCAGGGAGCTGGATTGGAAGTAGAGCAGCTGGGACTTGAACAGTGCCCATATGGGATGCCAGTGCCACAGGCAGAGGCTTAACCTGCTACACAACAGCACTGGCCCCTCTCAGTCTTCTGATCGAAAGCTTTTTTGGGCTTATTATCTATATAATGATTACTGAATTCCTTAGTGTATTGTTTTTTTTTTAATTTATTTGACAGAGTTATAAACAGTGAGAGAGACAGAGAGAAAGGTCTTCCTTCCATTGGTTCACTCCCCAAATGGCTGCCACAGCTGCCGCTGCACTGATCTGAAGCCAGGAGCCAGGTGCCTCCTCTTGGTATCCCATGTAGGTGCAGGAGGCCAAGCACCTGGGCCATCCTCCACTGCCCTTCCTGGCCACAGCAGAGAGCTGGACCAGAAGAGGAGCAGCTGGGACTAGAACCCGGCGCCCATATGGGATGCCGGTGCCGCAGGTGGAGGATTAACCAAGTGAGCCATGGTGCCGGCCCCTGAATTCCTTAGTGTTTTTATGCAAGGTCTGTTAAAGCCTGGCTCCAATTTACTTTTCTAGCCTCATTCTTGATCTATTATACTTACCTTTAGCAGCATTGATCCTAAGTACACAGTACCTGTGTGTGTTTGCAAGTGCTATTTTGTGTACTTTACTTCCTTTCCAAATTTAGGAGCTCTTAATCCTTCAGAGTTCACCTTATGTGCCACTACTCTCTGAGGATCTCCCTGAAATCCCTCGTCTGCTGCCTGAGTGAATCATTTATTTTACTATTGCTCTTCTGTCACTTGGCCCTTCCCTGTTTCATATATCATACTACCTTGCAAGGATTGCAGTGTCTCTTTGTCCAAACTGTGAGACCTCTGAGAGCATGACTTTTATCTTATCTCTTCTGCTGCTTCTGCCCAGCACTCAACACAGCACCTGACACAGAATGTGCCTGTAGTGAATCTTTTCATTCATTCCATTTTTTAAAAGATTTATTTATTTATTGGAAAGTAAAGAGTTACACAGAGAGAGGAGAGGAAGAGAGAGAGAGAGGTCTTTCATCCACTGGTTCACTCCCCAGTTGGCTGCAACGGCTGGAGTTGTGCTGATCTGAAGCCAGGAGCCAGGAGCTTCTTGGTCTCCCACGTGGGTGCAGGGGCCCAAGGACTTGGGCCATCTTCTACTGCTTTCCCAGGCCATAGCAGAGAGCTGGATCGGAAGTGGAGCAGCCAGGATACTAACTGGCACTCATATGGGATACCTGCTCCACAGGCAGAGGCTTAGCCTACTATGCCACAGCGTCAGCCCCTGCTCCTTCCTTTTAAAACTGCATATCTGTAATGGGACAAAACTTTCTTTATATCCTTTAACAAAAAGAACAAATAACAGTAGATTAAATGAAGAAGCAGATATGACAATCCAATTAGAAACCACATATTAATGATATTTGCAAAAATGTAAAATAATGACAATTCTCAATGATTTTCAGAAAATATAATTTTAATAAAATATATTATTTATATTAACATATATATAATTTATATATTACTTTCATTTAAAATATACATAGTAGGTATGGTACCATGGTATACATAGTGGGTAAAGCTACCTCCTGAAACGCTGACATCCCATATGGGTACTGGTTCCTGTCCTGGCTGCTCCACTTCCAATTAATTCAATAATTAGCTTCCTGCTGATGCACCTGGGAAGGCAACGGAAGATGGCCCAAGTGCTTGGGCCCCTGGACCCATGTGGGAGACCCGGAAGAAGCTCCTGGTTCCTGGCTTCAGATCAGCCCAGCTCTGGCTGTTGCGGCCATTTGTGAAGTGAACCACTGGATGGAAGACATCTCTCTCTCTCTCTCTCCTTTTCTCTCTCTCCTTTTCTCTCTGTGTAACTCTTTCAAATAAATAAATATTTTTAAAGAGATGATTACAGAAATAGCTTTAGTCACTTAAATGAAATCCTCCTAAATAGCACTTAGTAATACACATTAGAAGGCTTGAATCTCCTAGAAATAGCTTCTGGTCATCTTATCCTAGACAGTGTGCATCTCGGATTGCAGAGCGATTAACAGTCTCGTCCAGGTGGAGCAGTTTGGTTTCTGACAGTCTAGGAAGGAGCAAAACTTCCCTTCTGAGCTCTGGATTTGACAGTAGAAATGTTGGAACCTGCTAAATATGCAGTTCTTATTTATGAAAGGGAGGAAGGAGAACTCGACATTTTGCGTGTTATATAATTCTTATAACAATACTCTGGGGTAAGTATTATCACTAGACTGTTTTTCATAGGAGGACACTAACAGCCAGTTCAAGGATGAGGATGATGCCAGTTTTCATTTATAGGAAGCTTATGAGTCAACTTGGACAAATACGATATTCTAAAGACATTTTAAAGTTTTTAAATTTTAAAATTATTTTAAAGCTGTAGGAGATTTCAAAAATAGTATAGAGAGCCTGTGTGCTTTTCCCTCACTTCCTGCCATATAATACTTACTCAAGAACACTTCAAGCACCTCAGAAACACCCATACCTATTAGCATTCCACTTTCTCTCAGTCCCAGAAACTACTAATTTGTCCTTATATATTCATTTATTCTAGATATTTCACTTAAATGAATCATACAATATGTGTCTGGCTTCTTTCATTTAGGATAATATTTTCTTCTTTATATTTTTAATTGACAAAATTGTATCCATTTATCCTATACAACATGTTATTTGGAACTGTGCATGGATTCAGATTTCATCCATGACATAGCATGTGTCAATACTTATAATCAGCTAGATAATATTTCATTCCATGGACAGGCCATGTCTTATTCATCCTGCATCAGTTGATGGACATTTGAGTTGTACTCACGTTTTGGCTGAAATAAATGCTGTTGTTAAGAACACTTTTGTTCATGTTTTTGCATGGACTTATGTTTTTAGTTTTCTTGGGTTTATATCTAGAAGTTTAATTGGTGAGTCACATGGAAACTCTATGCTTAGCTTTTTGAGGAACTTACAAACTAGTTTCCACAGGTGCTGGCCATTTCACATTCCTGCCCATAGTGTAGCCAGGACATCATGGCAAAGACTTGTGATTGCTCACTTTTGATAGGTACAGTCCTAGTGAGTATGAGGTAGTATCTCGGTGTGGATTTGATTTAATTTCCTTTAAGGACTAATTATATTAAACATGATTTCATTGCTTTATTGGCCATTTGTGTAGATTTATTTTATTTATTTGAAAGGTAGGGAGAGAGCAAGAGCGAGAGCATGCACGAGAGGGAGAGGGAGAGGGGGAGGGGGAGGGGAGGGAGAGGAGGGAGAGGGAGAGGGAGAGGGAGAGGGAGAGGGAGAGGGAGAGGGAGAGGGAGAGGGAGAGGGAGAGGGAGAGGGAGAGGTCTTCTAACCTGTGGCTTAGTCCTCTAATGGCCGCAGCTGCTGGGACTGGGCCAGGTGGGAGCCAACAGCCAGGAACCTCATTCTGGTCTCCCACATGGGTGCAGGGTCCCAAACACTTGGGCCATCCTCCACTGCTTTCCCAGGTTCATCATCAGGGAGCTGGATTAGAAGTGTAGCAGCTGGGATTTGAACCAGTGCTCACACGGGGTGCAGTCTGTACAGGCAGCAGCTTAACCTGCTGCAGTACAACACTGACTCCTTGTGTATCTTCTTTCAATAAATGTCTATTTAGATGTGTTCAACTCAAATGTTCATTGACTTGAACATTTGACTGGCCAAGCCATATAGTGATACTGGTTTTTTTTTATAAGAAAATTTTATTTTCTAGAACTATTTTAGGCTCACAGAAAAAGTGTGTGGAAGGTACAGAGAATTTCCCACATATCCTCCACCTCCAACACGTGCACAGCCTCTCCCACTCTCGTGTCCTGTACCAGAGTGGTACACTTGTGATAACCGATGAACCTATACTGACACATCATTATCACCTAAAGTCCATAGTTTACATTAGGTTTGCTCATTATGCTGCATATTCTATGAATTTGACCAGTTGCATAATGGCATGTATTCACCATTGCAATATCGTACAAGACACTATTCCCTGCCCTATACTGCTCATGCTCCCTCTGTTCTGTTCTTCCTTCACTCTCCATTAGCCGTAGAAAATGATTATCTTTTTTCTGGCTCCATAGTTTTACCTTTTCCAGAATGTCATATAGTTGGAATCAAGTAATGTGTACCTTTTCCAGGTTGACTTCTTCTACTTAGTAATATGCATTTATATTTCCTCCATGTCTTTTTATGACTTAATAGCTCATTTTTTAAAACTAATTATTTATTTATTTTTAAAGATTTATATTATTTTGAAAGCCAGAGTTGCAGAGAGAGAGGGAGAGACAGAGATAGCAAGATCTTCCATCCACTGGTTCACTTGCCAGATGGCTGCAATGGCCAGTGCTGGGTCAGACTGAAGCCAGGAACCAGGAACTTCTTGTGGGTCTCCCATGTGGATAGCAGGGGCCCAAGTACTTGGGCCATCTTCTGCTACTTTTCCTGGGCCATTAGAAGGGAGTTGGGTTAGAAGCAGAGCAGTCTGAACATGCATGAACTGGTGCTCATGTTGCAAGTGGAGGCATTACTGGCTATGCCACAGTGGCAGTCCCTAGATTTGTTTATTTATTTGAATGGCAGGATGTCAGAGAGAGGAAAGTCACAGAGATAGAGACAGAGGGGGGAGAGAGAGAGAGAGAGAGCAAGAGTGAGTACCCAACAGCCATGAACCAAAGCCAGGAGCCAGGAATTCCATCCCAGTCTCCCATAAGGGTGGCAGAAGCATATGGGCCATCCTCTAATGCCTTCCCAGGTGCGTTAACAGGAAGTTGGATTGGAAGCAAAGCAGCCGGGACTTGAACCAACACTATGATATGGAATGGTGGCCTTGTAAGCTGCGACTTAACTGGCTGTGTCACAACACCAGCCCAGCTCCTTTTTTTTTTTTTTTTAGATTTATTTATTTATTTGAAAGTCAGAGTTATGCAGAGAGAGGAGAGGCAGAGAGAAAGAGAGGTCTTCCATCGCTGGCTCACTCCCCAATTGGCCGCAAAGGCCAGAGCTGCACCCATCCAAAGTGAGGAGCCAGGAGCTTCTTGTGGGTTTCCCACATGGGTGCAGGGTCCCAAGGACTTGGGCCATCTTCTACTGCTTTCCCAGGCCACAGCAGAGAGCTGGATCAGAAGTGGAGCAGCTGGGGCTAGAACCGGCGCCCATATGGGATGCTGGCACTTGCAGGCAGCGGCTTTACCCGCTACACCACAGCACTGGCCCCGCTCCTTTCTTTTTAGCACTGGATAATATTCCATTGTCTGCTGTACCTACCACACTTACGAATTCACTCCTCCATTGAAGGGACATCTTGGTTGCTTCCACGTTTTGGCAATTACAAAGCTGACATAAACATCTGTGTACAGATTTTGTATGGAGGTTAAGTTTTTGATTTATCTGGGTAAATACCAAGGAATTTATGTATTGTATGAGTATGTTTAAAAGAAACTGCCAGGATGTCTTCTAAAGTGACTGCAGCATTTTGCATTCCCACCAGCAATGAAAAGTTCCTCATCAGCATATGATGTTGAGTTTCTTTTCATATGCTCAGTTATCACCTGTAGATCTCCTCTGGGGAATGTATACTCAGGTTTTTTTTGGTTTGTTTGTTTGTTTTTCCTGAGCTGTTTGTTCTCTTCTTGTTAAATAATGAATTCTTTGTCTATTTTGGATAACAAATGGTTCTTTTGCAAATACTTTCTCTCAGACTGTGGCTTATTCTTTAATTGTCTTTATATTGTCTTTGGCACATCAGAAGTTTTTAAAAGAAATTACTAAAGTCCAGTTTGTCAGTTATTTCTTTCAAGGATCATACCTTTGTTATTGTATGTAAAAAATCTTTACCAAACCCAATGCCATCTACATTTTCTTCTATGTTCTCTATTATGAGTTTTTTGGGTTTGCATGTAAATTTCTCCTTTGTCATCTCCTTTGTGATCAGAGAACACATATTGTGTGATTTCAACTGTTAAATTTACTGAGGCTTCTTTTTGTGCCTAACATATGGTGTATTCTAGAGAATGTCCTTGTGAACTTGAGAATTATTTATTTTCCCGGTAGAAATATGTAAGACTGTTCTATAGGTATATGTTAGGTCTAGTTGGTTTGTAATGGTGTTAAGTCTCCCATTTGTTTTTGGATTTTATTTCTGCTATTGTTTCCATTAATTGAAAGTACAATATTGAAATCTCTATTTTCTGTTGACTTTTTATGACTTAATTTCTGTGAAGTTTTTCTTCATTTATTTTTTTGTTTCTGTTGTTTGGTGATTGTATATTTATAATTGTTATGCATTTCTGATGATTTGATTCTTTCATTATTATAAAGTTGCGTTTTCCCCCTATGGTCACAAATATTGTTTTAACATATATTTTTAACAGCTATTGCTTTTTGGATTACTGATTGCGTAGTTTATTTCTGTTGATTAAATGTTTCCTTTGTCTTACTCATAACTGGTTTAAAATAATATAATGTTGACAACTCTGGAGATTAGATCCTTCCCTTTTCCTTGGAATTTGTTGTGGTTGGTTTTGTTGTTCACATACTCACTTTTTGGATTAATTCTTTAAGTCTATATTCTTAGTTATCTGAAGCCACTTAAGTCTCTGGTTGGTTAGCTAATGATTAGATGGTAACTTCATTAAACAGTTTCAACCAAAAAGGCTTCTAGTCTTTGCTGAAGTGCTTTGTGTATGAGTTGAGATATGCCTCTCAATGCTCACCCAGGCAGTTTACAGTTTTACCTTACCTTTGTCTTCCTGCTTGTGCAGAACCTCAAAGATACCCAGAGATGAGAGATTAGGAACTTTTCAAGTCCATCATGGCCATCCACACAGCCCAGACATGCATGCATCTCTTTGTATGTACATGTTTTCCTAGATTACCAATAATATATTGTAGCCTTTGAATGCACATAGCGATGTGGGTGAATTTTGCAAACACTGTGTAGACTTAAATAAGCAGACCAATATATTCTGTACGGTTTCATTTTTATGAAGCTCTAGAAGAATAGTGATGAAAAGCACATTGGTATGCACACATCAGTTAATCCTGTTCACATTTTGCCTCATTCCCAGAAAGCTTCAAAGTGCCCTAAAAGCATTATCTAGCTGCATTTTGACATGAGTAAGGAAGAAAGAAAGAAGAAAACATAGAAGATGTATGCATAAATTAGAAGGTGATGGAGAGAGAACTCTCCAATATAGCCTGAAAAATTATGACATGGTGACATGATGAATGACAATAGGGAGGATAGAAGGATGAGTTTACATGGTTTGAAGTGATATGGTAAATTTTAGGATGATAAGGAGATCAGTGTTCCACACACAAATATTACTAGGTTATATGCTGGTTCTTTGGAATCCGGAAGTCACCTGTCTCACTTATTTTTCTAAAGCATATGAGGCTTTCTTGACACTTCTCTTTATTATATAGAGACCAAATATGAGGGTACTTCAAAAAGTCCATGGAAAAGTAGAATTAAAAGATGTTTACTTTGTTGCAAAATTCTGGAAATCCATAGTTTTTTGTATTTCCATGAACTTTATTTATTTACTTTTAAAGATTTGTTGATTTATTTGAAAGTCAGAGCAACTGAGAGAGAAAGGGAAAGGGAAAGAGAGAGAGAGAGAGCGAGCAAGCGAGCGCAAGCTTCCATCTACTGGTTCATCCCCCAAATGCCTGCAACAGCCGGGTCTGGGCCAGGCTGAAACCAGGAACTAGCAACGCCATCTGGGTCTCCCATGTGGGTGGCAGGGACACAAGTATTTGGGCCATCTGCTTCTGCTTTCCCAGGCACATTAGCAGGGAGCAGGATAGGAAGCAGAGCGGCTGGGACTCGAACCTGTGCTTTGATATGGGGTGCCAGGTCTCAAGCGGCAGCCTAATTTGCTACACCACAACACTGTGCCCTATATGAAGCTTTTGAAGACTCCATTTATGTTGTGCATGGATTTCAAAATTATTGTGCCAAAATCTTTCCATTCTTTCTGTGAACATTTTGAAGTTCCTTTGTATGTGGGATCCTCTTTCCTTGAGGACTTAATTTATGCTTGTTCATATTTTTGAATAGGATTTATATACATTGTTTCATTTCTGTTGTTTCATCATGTGCCTATAGAAATATCTACCTTTGTATAGTTGGGAAGAGTAAATGAAAATGTTTGTGGAAAGTCCTTCAAAAACTTTGAAGCCATGTGCATTACAAGGTAGTATTTAGAAGGCCAGAAGTCTGGAAAAGAGATTGGTGCAGATAATGAAAAAGGGGAATGAATGCAACTCCTTCCACACCTTTACTCACAAAGTACTATAAGAGTTGAAATGATCAAATGACTCTGGAAGAAGAATGATTAATAACTCTACCTTGCTTGGCTAAAGTAAATTTTTGGATATCCTGGTATGTGTAGAAGAACAATGTCATGAATACTTTTATTTAATTTCCCTGAGTGAAAAAGAAATCAGATGAGGAATTCTGGGCCTGCCCATTTTTGCTGTTGACTGAGGAGGCCGGGGACATTGATCATTTTCCAGACATGGAACCAGTTTTGTGTTCCCCTTGCTGATGAAATATAGAAGGCTTTGGGAGATACGCATGCCCCTCTCACATTTATGAGGCCCGGGTTTGAAATGGAAAATGTGATTCTAGAGTGGAGAAATTGTGAGAAGCCATGAGTGTGGTCTGAAGTCCCCAGACCTTTGTTGTTGTTGTTTTCAGTGACGTGTTAAAGAGCCAAGAGTCCAAATTCTGAAAATAAGTCCTTTTGGAAATGGGACAGAGACAAAATAGTAATAAAATTTTTGCATGGGTTCCTGTTCCATCCAAATGCCTGAAACTGTTTGTGTCACCATTTACCTTAACCTGAGAGCAAATGCTCAGACTCAAAAGCTTATATACCTTATAGATGTAAAAGGAGAAGGAAGATGAGGAGAATGAAACTAGGGAGTGCAAAAAGAAATAGGAAACAGAAAATAAAAGTAACCAAGAAGCCTGAGCGTTTCTAGAAGATGGTCTAATGGATTATCCTAGTTGGTGAGAGCAGTGTTCCTCAAAATTTATTTTGTAAAATTTTATGTATTTTATTTATTTGAAAGGCAGAGAGAGAGAGAGAGAGAGAGAGAGAGAGAGAGAGAGAAGAGGAGAGGAGAGGAGAGGAGAGGAGAGGAGAGGAGAGGAGAGGAGAGGAGAGGAGAGGAGAGGAGAGGAGAGGAGAGGAGAGGAGAGGAGAGGAGAGGAGAGGAGAGGAGAGGAGAGGAGAGGAGAGGAGAGGAGAGGAGAGGAGAGGAGAGGAGAGGAGAGGAGAGGAGAGGAGAGGAGAGGAGAGGAGAGGAGAGGAGAGGAGAGGAGAGGAGAGGAGAGGAGAGGAGAGGAGAGGAGAGGAGAGGAGAGGAGAGGAGAGGAGAGGAGAGGAGAGGAGAGGAGAGGAGAGGAGAGGAGAGGAGAGGAGAGGAGAGGAGAGGAGAGGAGAGGAGAGGAGAGGAGAGGAGAGGAGAGGAGAGGAGAGGAGAGGAGAGGAGAGGAGAGGAGTCTTAGATTTCCCTTCTGTTGGTACACTGCCTCCCCCACCTTCCAAATGCCTGCAATGGCCAGGACCAGACCAAAGTCAGGAATCTAGAACTTAACTGAGTCTTTCACGAGGGTGTGGTGGCAGGGACCCACCCCCTTGAGCTGTCCCGGGAAGTGCATTGGCAGGAAGCTGGGGCAGAGAGAGGAACCAGGACTTGAGCCCAAATACTACAATATGGGATGTGGGCCTATGAAGTGGAGAGTTAAACCTGCTGTGCCAAATGCCTATGGCACCCTTCCCCCAACTTTAAAGGGCATGTGAATCCCCTAGAGATTTTTATCAAAATTTTATTTCCTAGGTTTAGGGTGAAGCCAGGCTATGGTGCATTTCCTTCAGGCTCTCAGATGGTGATGATGTTGCTGGCCTGAGAACTACATTGGAGTAGCAAGGTCAAGAGTGTGTGGCTGGACGTCTCGCTGAAAGTCAGTCTTAACAATTTCAATAAAGATAGGTTTTCATAAATATAACTAATACTTCTTTTTATACTGTTATTAAATTTCTATATACTACCATTTGAAATCATTAACCAAAAAGAAAGGCATTTGTCTGGCCATGTCACCATGATTTTTTTTTTTTTCACTCATTGCTTGTTTGGTTAGGTCCCTTGGCAAATACTTTGTGAACAAGTTAAATCTGTTCCTCTGCTAGACAGTATCCTAGCCCAGGCTGCCATCTGGTGAATGTGCAGAACATCCAGGTGGTAGGCGTGTAGTCATGGAAAGGGCCCTGGGGAGGCAGAGAGACCACCTGTCTTCTAGTTCTAGCTGTCCCAGCTACTCCAGGATCTTGAGCTGTACAGCTATACAATGGAGCTGTTTTTCGCTTTGTAGAATGATTATAGATGTTTGTTTCATCAGAGATCACAACGCATCTAGACCTTTGCTGATAAAGGGCACTCAGTAAATACTTAAGGAGACCCTCTTAAAAGTATCACTAAATAGTTTCATATCTTCCAGGCTTTGGCCAGAATAAGTTGAAAAGGAAGGGGGGTTGAGGATGGAAAACATCCTTTGTAAAAAGGACTTCACTAATCTGTCCCCTCTCCTTTACCTCTTGTGGCTTTAGTTGCTCAAACTTTGTTCTACTGAAGGTCTAATGGGTTAGCTGTTTAGCTGCATTAAATGCAGGTTGCTTCCCTCAGGGAGCAGGATCCCTTGTTTTATGAGAAAATCGGTCAAAGGACGTTAATGTTGACCATTTCTCCTGTTTGCCCTCCTTTGCAGATTACTCCTCTGCTGTTCAGAAATTTTCCCAGACACTGCAATCATTTCAGTTTGATTTCATCGGAGACACTCTGACTGATGATGAGATTAACATTGGTAAGTCTTCAGCTCCATGTGACCATGTGCCTCTCCAGGGAGGTCTGAGACCGTGCAGCCTCCTTGGTCTGAGGGCACAGAGCACCTGGACATCTTCATTGCCTGTGGCCCAGTGCCAAGCCCCTGGGAAGCTGCTAAGGAAGGATGGATAAGGAAACATTGCCTGCCAGTCCCATTTCTCCCTCCTGCAACAGCAATCCAAAGATATCTGTTAAACCTCCACTGGGGCCTGTGACTCAGTCTGCATGGGAACTTTGCCTTAAAGTATTTAATACATGAAAATAGCTATTTTCATAGAGGATTAACTAGGCCGATTTTTTTCTGCTTATTTTCCAAAGTGATTCCAAATCAGATTCCTTTAAGGGACATATCCTCCTAGAATGTTTACAATTATGTATGTATAACTTTTCAGGCAGCAAGAGTTTTGGCATCTCTTTTGGTAACTGAGTTTAACAAATTGCTGTATTAGCTGTGTGATCTTGGCCTAGCTGTTTCCCCTCCTAGACTCTCAGTCTTGTTTTTCTTGTAGAATGGAGTTACTATATCTCTCTCAAAGATGTTAAAGAGGAGATTGAATGGTGGAAGCTAAAAGAACTTTGTGGTTATATTAGTTGTTATAAAATTAAACCAAGGGTCAACTAACTATGGCCCTTGAGCCAAATCCAACTCTTAAGCTGTTTTTGCAAGTGAAATTTTATTGGAATACAGGCACACCCATTCTTAATATTATCCATGGGTGTTTTTGCAATACAACAGCAGCATTGGGTAGTAGTGACAGAGACTGGGTGACCTGTAAAAGTCTAATATATTTACCTTCTTGCCACTTAACAAAAACTTTATTGACCCTTGATTTAAAGGATTAGTGGAAAGCATTTGCTAGATGAGGAAAATGAGCCACAGAACTGTTATGAATGATGTAATATTACTGGAAAAACAACTCGATGTTAAATTTATAATCTCCAGAATGAAAACCTAAAAATATGTTGATGTTAAAGAATGCCTGTTGTAATAAATTTGAATGATATATACAAGTATAAAATTGCTTATAATGATAAGATATTCCTGTATAGAAGCAATGTATTGGCCATACTGCTATATGATCTCTTAAGTCTTTTCTTGTAAATGTATCTTTTCTTTGTATGCAATTTAGTTGATACTTAATACATTATTTTTATCTTTTCAGCCTAGCATTTTTGTCATAAGAATTTTCCTATGTCATTTAAAATTTTGTGTGCGTCTCATGTGGGGCAAGGACATTATTCTGTTCATTGCTGTTTGCCCAGCACAAAGGGATACCTGCCATAATGTAGATGCTCAATACATGTTTTCTGAATGAATGGATAGTAGATTTTTTTGAGTTTCACTGTTATAGGAAATAGAATATTTTAACAAATCATTGGACATTTAGCATGTTTCCAATTTTTAATATTTTACGTAGTACTGAAATTACTATTTTTATATATGTGATTCAGATTGGTAAGTGACTTGGTTAAATGACTCTGCATAGCTAGTGAGGTAAATATTTTCTAGTTCATTCTGTGTCTGCAAATCTGTCTTGACCCAAGGGTATGACTCATTTAAAAGTTAATATCATGGGTTGTGGAGTTAGACAGCCCAAATTGAACATAAATAACTTATTAGCTGTGTAACCTTGGCGAGCAACTTTACCTCTCTGAATGGTAATTTTTGGCATGTGTAAAATGGTGATGAAGTCATCCAGGCCACGTGTACGTAGTGGTTAAACAAATGTTATCTAGTTCAACATTACTGTCACTGTAAGATTTAATTTCTTTGTATTTCTATCTTAAAATAACTGTTACTTGACTCTTATTTGGTGACTTTGGAGATTGGGGGATACATGGTACATGGAATGCCTCCTTTTTTTTTTTTTTGCTAGAAAGGTCTGACTCTGAACAGGTGCCCATTGGCCCCAAAGACAGCCAACAAAGCTGAGAGACTTTCTCCTGTCATGCTTTATGTTGAACTTTGTGTTTCAACTCCCTCAGCTCTGTGAAGTTCAACAGAAATGTGAACAAGTGCAATGCAGGAAAAACGATGTGTGAGCTTGTACATAGTAACTTATAAAGAAGCATACAAATGACTCGCTGTTGCTGCCAGGTGCCTTGGGTGTCTGTGGCCTTCACGAGGGCTTCTGGTTGTGATGTCTTTGCTTCTTAGTGTATGATTTACAATAACTCTTTAACTCTGTTACCATTTGCCTGCCAACCTCTGAGACTCCTAGTTATCATCTGACTATTGCTCTTAGGGGCACTGACTAAATGAACTCTTATTAAAGGGGACTGGCTGAAGAGAGACTTTGAGATTTCATTGGCCTGCATGGTCATTGTCCTGGTTGAATCTGTCATTTTGAAAGCTGGGACTTGTGGTAGTGAGAAGAAGAGCCAGTGCTCCCAACAGCTGAGGCTGAAGTTCTTTGGAGGCTTTGTGAAGAAATCCATTGTGGGGGCTCTTCTGGGAGTCTATTGTTGGGAAAGAACAGTTGCTTTGGAAGCTAAGATAGCAGAGTATGTGGTGCCTGCCAATTGCCAACTCTATTGGCCCCACTCAGTACATTGTCTCTTTCATTAGAAAAACTGGTGAAAGTACAGTTTAGGATGAAATTTTTGATTGTGCTTTCAGATTTCCCATTACGTGTGCAGGGGGCCTTTCCCCAGCAAGTTTTTCATGAGGACTCCAAGAGGTGACCCAATAGCATTAACCCTGTTGTTGGTACCAGTTATTTAGCAGAGTTGACAGTGATTCCCAGAGTGCATGAGGAAAGCTTGAGACTTCTCTGAAGAATACCTTTCCTGGATGATCATTTCAGGGTGGATGCTGAACACCATGTACATTGGGGACAAGTAAGAGGGGATAAATCACTGCTTTGACCATGAAATTTGTCACTGCTATATATCAAGACAGCTGTGCTTTCAATTGAAATTCACTAGCCTTTTCTGTATGTTTAAGGCTCAGTAACCAAAGAGAATCCCAGTTGTTTTAGGGAGTCATGTGTCTACTTCAGATTTGAGTTTCATCTTTTATCTATGGGATCTTGGCAATGTTCCTTGAGCTTGCTGAGCCTCTGTTTTCCTTATCTGTAAAATGGAGAGTATGATCTATAGGAAAAGGTTGTGAAGAGTAGATAAGACAACATATATGTCAGAAACTATATGTAAACAATTTAGCTTAAGGTCTGGCCTATAGTTGGTGCTCAGTAATTCGCAGTTGTTATTGATTGTACTAGGAAGGTGGTAGAAGCTCATTTGTGGAAGCAATTGTTGACTTGAAACCACAATTTTCTAATTAACTACAAAAGGAAAATGGAGAATCATAAAATGTTAGTGTTGGCAGGTACGTTAGAGAATGTCTATTTCAGTTTTTTCTAATACAATTTTATACCAGAATCACCTTGGGATCTTGTTGATTCAGAGTTTCAGAACCTATCTTACACCAAAAGAACCAGGTCTAAGAACCTGAATCTCCAAGAAAGTGTAGGTCCCCAGCCTTTTTAAGAATATTTTTATGTATTTATTGAGAGGTAGAGTTACAGAAAGTAGGAGGGCAGAGAGAAAGTTCTTCCATCCGCTGGTTCACTCCCCAAATGGCCGCAACAGCCGGAGCTGAGCCAATCTGAAGCCAGTAGCCGGGAGCTTCTTCCATGTCTCCCACGTGGGTCCAGGGGCCCAAGCACCTGGGCCATCTTCCACTGCTTTCCCAGGCCACAATAGAGAGCTGGATCAGAAGAGGAGCATCTGGGAATTGAACAGGCACCCATGTGGGATGCTGGCACCACAGGTGGAAGCTTAGCTCATTACACCACAGCACCCAAGGTCCCCAATTTTTACATGGTCATCAATGAGCATATTGGATCCCTAGGATATATTTTATGCTTTTTCAAACTGTACTGCTTGCATCCTTAATGTCTTCCATCCACCAAAGCTCAAATGAAGCAGCTGTTTGTATTGAGTATCCATGTAAGAATTTGCTTGAAGATTGGAATTTGCAAATTTAAAAAGAGAAACTGATAATTTTAGAGTGCTTACTAAATAATAACTGTTCTGAGCACTTTACATACATGAGAGAGAGATGAGAGAATACACACACACCCCGGTGTCAGGGTCTCAAGCCCAATGCTAGCCCCTGACCAGCAGGGGCAGCGCAAGCACTCCACCAAGGGGAGAGGTAAGGTCGCTGGGTCATGAACACACCACAAGCACCAGTGAGTTCTTTCAAAGCAGGAACTACTTTATTGAGGAAGCCTACAGGCTTATAAAGCTTAGGAAGGAAGGACATGCGCAGTAGGAGAGCCAATCAGTAAAAAGGTCATGCAGGCACAGGTGGACCACGCACAGGGCACCTTAAGTATAGGGATCATGCACTGTCCTCGTGTCCAAACTAAAGGGGACCTATCCCTGCCTAGGCAGCCACAGGCATGCCCCTGGAACATCCACCAGGCACCGTATTGTAATGGAGATTTTAGGCAATGCCCAACATTTCCCCCTTTTTGTTTTATATTAAAGAGAGAAAGAGGAACTGAGCAGAGAGTGTGCCTGTCTTAGGTTGTCCCCTCTGACTGGAATTAGCCCTTTAAGGAGCATGTCTGTCTTAGGTTGTCCCCCTCTGGGGACTTTGACTACTACTCCAGCTGTTAGGGGCTGCCCCAGGGGATCTTACCCATCATTGGCTACCACCTCAGCAACTCAGGGTATGATGTATTACACCTCTACATCTTGGCAGTGGCTGTGGGTGGATGTATAGGGTTCCCAATCTGGCGCTTAAAGAGCGGCATAACCAGGTTCCTGAAGAGTGGCATATTGTTGTCGGACCACCATTAACTGGACCTCAGCGATGCGTTCTTAGACAAATTTGCAAGGACAATGGAGACCAAGGGGCCCACAAGGGGGAGGAGATAAAGAAGCTATCCCTCAAGGCCCGACCACAGGTAACTAGAGCTTCAAGGTCTTCTTGGAGGGGTCTTGATCTTGTCCTGGAGGATGCCGGAGTGATTAGCATAAAAGCAGCACTCCTGCTGTACCTGGTAGCTTTGGGATCCACATGGAAGGAAGGCCTATACTTCCGGGAATGGAGAAGTCCCTACCTGTACTAGCGGGGAAGAAAAGTCCTTGTCAAGGTCCCTGCGGGTGCCTAAAGGTCAACCAATGAGGATCAGACCCACCTCACCCTGTAACCCCCATGCCCTGAATCTATAAAAGGAGCTCTCCCAATCTCTGATGCGCGACTCCCCCCCCCCACCCCGCTCTGTTGGGACCGGGGAACCTCGCCCGGGAGCGGAACCCCAATACAAGCCTGTGAATTAATTGATTCGTCTGCCTGGGAAGATGTGTTACGCGCCGGACACCTTGCAGTACCATGTTGATCCAGTCACAATGAGGCAGAGAGTCCAATATGGTCTTTTTATCCCTGTAAGAGAAAAGAAAAATCACTCCTCAGGAGGGGGTCCTCCTGGGTGACCTTCTTTGGCAGAGGGGGGGTATTTAAGGTTTCTCACAGGTACCCATAGGGGATTGGAATTCCCCTGAGGGTAGACACATCCAAATCCTCTACCAGCGCCTATCAGTGGGTCTGGTCCTCGCCAGCATCCCGTTAGTGGGTCCTTCCATTTTACCCTAACCAAAAGGTAGGGTGCTTGGAGGGACCAATGTTTGTGAAAGGCTGACAAGGGCTCATGTTTTGGAAAATTTAAAATGAGCATGGCCATTTGTAGCTGGTCTTGTGGGGGTTTGATTCCCCCTTTTTGTTTTATAAGTTGGTCTTTTAAAATTTTATTTTGTTTTCTGATGATTGTATGTCCTTGTAGGTTGTGAGGAATTTTAGTAGAGTGTTGAATCATTTTATATCTTGGCAGCACTTTTTTTTTGACAGGCAGAATGGACAGTGAGAGAGAGAGACAGAGAGAAAGATCTTCCTTTGCCGTTGGTTCACCCTCCAATGGCCGCTGCGGCCGGCGCACCACGCTGATCCGATGGCAGGAGCCAGGTGCTTCTCCTGGTCTCCCATGGGGTGCAGGGCCCAAGGACTTGGGCCATCCTCCACTGCACTCCCTGGCCACAGCAGAGAGCTGGCCTGGAAGAGGGGTAACCGGGACAGAATCCGGTGCCCTGACCAGGACTAGAACCCGGTGTGCCGGCGCCGCAAGGCAGAGGCTTAGCCTAGTGAGCTGCGGCACTGGCCGGCAGCACTTTTAATTTAAACATCCTGATTGGTTATTATTTCTGTAAGATGAGATATATATATCTTCTGACATCTCCAGGGGCTCTCTGGAGATACCAAAAGTTTAGAGAATTTAGAACTTTGATTTTTAGAAAGTATGTTAAAGGTGCCGAGAGAACTTAAGAGTATTTGGTTAAAATAGAATTTTTTAACATCCTGAAATGAAAGCCATTTATTTAGTCAGGGCAATTTGACACTTTTAGACCAGATTTAATTATAATGATATTTAACATAGCTTTTTAAGACTTAATGTTTTTTATTAATTTAAACTTACCATAGACAGTAAAGTACACAATAGATTACCATGGCAGAACATGAATTTTATGTCTTTTTATTGTCGAATAAACCAAAAATAAAAAAACCTTGAACATGAGTTAGCACACGAAATTATCACATAACTCAGAACTATTTAATAGAGTCAAAAAAGAGCTTACAGGACCTAACTCTAGAAATGGCAGAGTAACCAATGTTTAACCTGAGCATTTTAACCGATGCTGTGGGCTAGATCTGATTAGATTTAAGGTAATCACTTAAACATTAAAAACAGGCAAATAACGTAAACTTTGCATTGTAGTTTTTTAAATCAAGACTCACTCAGTACTAGTAATAGAAAAACACGAAACCTTCAAGACACGTGCAAACTCTCATCAAATTAGTTAGCTACAGCAGCACAGAAAAGAGCTGATCATCAGTATATGAGCCCATTGCTGAGGTTTCCATTAACTGCAAAGGGAAAGACCCATCAGGTTGGAAAGGGTTAATGGATTAAGATTTTTGCTCCCTTAGGTAAGGCCAGCAGTAGCCAAAGGCATGCCCCCCCTCCTAGTGAGGAGAGGTATTGAATTGGAAATGGGGAGAAAAAAAGCAGCCCTAGGGAGTGCTCTCCCTAGAGATATCTGGCCCACAGGCCGCATTGACTGGAAGAGAATGCAGAGAAAGGCCGTGGTCCCCCATTTACAGGGAAGACTGCGCATGCCAGGGCCTAGCTAGACTGGCCATAGGGTTGGGTAGGTGCGCTGTTTTACAAGATGGCGGCGGGCGATCCAAGGGAGGGGAATATCCATAAAGGGGTGGCCACGTGGGCACCATTAGGTCGGGTGTCCCCTCTGTAATTGGAGGCATGGTGGGTTGAGTTAGCGCTGGGCCTTTAGGGGTTATTGCCACGCCTGAGGGCTCTACCTGAGTTTCAGCTGCCTCTGGGGATTTATGAGTCTCCTGACTGTTCCTCATTAAAGGCCACCCAGCCCATCTGTTTTCTATCAATGGGCTTAGGTGTGTAAGGTTTGTGTGGCTTTAAGCCTTGAGTCTTTAGTATGTATCTCAGCGCCTTAGGCACTGGGTCCTCAAACTCAGCATGAGATTGCCCCATCCTTTCGGGGATACCTTACATCGAGAGAGCCTCGATTAGCCATGTCTGCCAGTACTTTTACTTAGGCTGGAGTCAGTCCTTCTTTAGGGCTTGTTCGAGCTCATCGTGCCCCACATTGGTTGCCACTTGTTGGGGTTTCAAGCCCAATGCTAGCCCCTGACCAGCAGGGGCAGTGCAAGCACTCCCCAACAAGGCGAACGGGAGAGGTCAGGTCGCCCAGTGATGAACACACCACAAGCACCCGTGAGTTCTGTCGAAGCAGGAACTGCTTTATTGAGGAAGCCTACAGGCGTACAAAGCTTAGGAAGGACATGCGCAGTAGGGGAGCCAATCAGTGAAAAGGTCATGCAGGCACGGGTGGACCACGCACAGGGGCACCTTAAGTGTCCACGTGTCCGGAACTAAAGCGGACCTATCCCTGCCAGTGGTCTGATTGCTGCAGCCACAGAAATGCCCCTCAAACATCCACCAGGCGCCATATTGTAATGGAGATTTTAGGCAATGCCCAATACCCTGGTAGTTCATACCCTCTCCCAAATTCAATTAATGAAGAAAATGGGGCCCAGAAGTGAGGAAGTGGTTATTGGAGTTCTCACACAGCTATGTAGTACCAGATTTACAATGTGAACCTGTGTCCTAAAGACTAATTGATTCATGCAATAATTTTTATTGAGCACCTGCAATAAATCCTGTCACTGAGTTTCTGTTCAGGTAGCTATGGGCAAATGACTTCCATTTTCATCTGTTTTCCATTAGTATACTTCAATACCTGGAGATAAAATTGATTTCTTTTTTGATAGGTAGAGTTATGACAGTGAGAGAGAGAGAGAAAGGTCTTCCTTAAACTGGTTCACCACTCAAATGGCCGCTACGGCTGGAGCTGCACCCATCCGAAGCCAGGAGCCAGGTACTTCTTCCTGATCTCCCATGCAGGGGCAGGGCCCAAGCACTCAGGCCATCCTCCACTGCCCTCCCGGGCCACAGCAGAGAGCTGGACTGGTAGAGGAGCAGCCGGGACTCGAACCCGGCGCCCACATGGGATGCCGGCGCCCCAGGTGGAGGATTAACCAAGTGAGCCAGAGTGCTGGCCCCAGATGTAATTGATTAAAGGAAGAGGTTTATCTAGCTCACAGTCTTGGAGTCTGATAGTTTAAACAGCATGGTTTTGGCTCTGGTAAAGACCTCATGCTGGATGGCATCATGATACTGGGAGCAAGAAGGAGAAATTGAATGGTGAGGCAGGATGCCAGAGACTAGGGTCCCATACGAACTTTGTTAATTCCTCACAAGGGCATGCCCCTCAGTTACCTAACCAACTCCCACTAGGCCCCACCTCTTCAAGGTTCTACCACTCATAACATTGCCACACTGGGGACCAGGCCCCCAAGATAGGAACCTTAGTGAACAAACCACATTCAAACCACAGCAACTTTGTATTTATCATAGTACTAGGAGCTACAAAGAAGACCGTTTCCCAGTAGGCTTAAGAGAATCTGCTTGCTGTCTTTTGAGGATCCCTGATATAAGCTTGTTCATTAGTAAATCGGAAGAGAGTGTATGTCTACGAAGTGCCATAGACCAAGGATTTTGAGATAGAGAACACATCTCCCTGACCTCAGAGTTCTCGGAGTCTATTGAAGGAGGCAGACGAGTAAACAGAATTGTAACACAGTTTGCTAAGTACTGTGGTACAGGCAAGGGCGTGGTAGCCCCTAATCCAGATTGGAGTGTGTGTGTGTGTGTGTGTGTGTGTCTTACAGGGATCGAGGGTGTTGGGGAGAAGGGATGTGGGTCAGTTCCAGGGTGAGGGTGACACAAACCAGGCAGCTGGGGCTCAGATTTAAGTATGTATTTAATCTCAGGTTTGTGCAAGTGCAGGTTGGCATTTGAGAGTGATTATGCCTCCTTCAATCTGTAGCCTGGGTGCCTCTGTTGCCTTAGACCCTGTCCTGGTCCTGATCTGAGCTGAGTTTCTGAATAATGGATGCAATTCAGGAATATACAGCTAGATAAATATACAAAGGCATATGTGAGGGAAGTAAGATTATCTTCCTTGAACCTGGAAGTAACAATGTGACTGGAAAGGATGGAGAGGATTCAGACATAGGGCCCAAAGGCATTGAAGGGCCAAATTAGAGTCTCAGCAGGTGATGAAAATAAGGAAAGTAGGCTATATAGAGAATTGATGTGCTGTTTCAATGACTTAGTAATGAGGCTGAGTTTTGTAGCAAAGATGAAAAGGCGTAGTCATCCTCAAATGGACTCTAGTAATTGGTACCCTCTGAAAATGTAGAAACAATTTTGATGGAGTATCTGATATTATACCAGAAAGAAATATCCAGATATTTTATGTATAGTATGACTTTTAAAGTGTTAGCAATTAAGGCAAATTTAAAACAGTGTGCAGACCAAACACACACACACACACACACACTAAAAAACAATGTGTTGACCAAATATAGCCAGTGAGCTTATGATCTCTGGTATGCGTAGTTAAGGATCTGAAATACCTCATGGAAGTTTGGGTTACAGCCTGAAACTTATGGAGAGCAATACACAGATGGGGACAGATTAGCAAGGAGAACCCAGACACATTCTCAATGTGGAATTCCTCTCAGAATGACCCAGAGGATGGGCAGTCTCTCTTTGTCTCTCTACCTTTAAAATAAAGAAATTCAGACAAAAGAAAAAAAAACCCAAGATCTTCCATCTTGTTTTCTGGGAACTTGGGGCCAGGTAACATTCAGCATTGTTATTCTCTCCAACACCCCTCCTCGACTCTTGTTCAACATAGTATTCAACACTGAACAATTCCCTGCAGATCCTAAACCTCTTCAGGTGAAGCAGGGTCTTAAAAAAATAGCTCCCTGGGGACTTTTTTGATATTGCTCTTTGTTGACCAACCTTTTTCATTTAATAAAGTTTTATTTTTCCAAATGCACTGTTTGATCGACCTGTTCATGCACCTTTACCAGGAGCTTAGGCATCTCCATTCTTGGTATTTCTGATGTAAATTATTGAGCTCTGTGCTTTGAAACCACTGTGATGTATCCTCCTTTCAGGAGCTCCTTGGCTAAGGAACTGTGAATCTTCAATCTCTCAGAGACCACAATTGGGTTATATACTTATGGTTGGAAACTTCTTAACAGAGTTTGCCATAATTAGCTTTGTCAAATTTAACTAGGATAGGAAAGTGTTCCAAACTATGCCTTTAGACTACTTCTTCTTTTTAACCTTACTTTCAGATTTGTTTACAGCATTTTTTTTCTGGCCCATGTTCCATTGTCTATTTCCTCCTTGTCATCCTCGGTCAGCAAAGTTCACAGAGTAGCAGTGGCCAACACCCTAGCCTTGCAAGATGTTGAACAAAGTAGAGGTGAACTATCTCCTGAAACATGGTGGTTCAGCTCTGTTGTTTTAGGGTCCTGGAGTATCCTTTAAAGAGGGATGGCTAAAATGAAAAGGAGAAGTATTAATATCAAAGTTTGTATTAAAGAGCCAGAAGATAAATTCTGAAGGTCCAGTGATTTTCGTGAGATCAGTGGGGGAAAATCTTTGGATTATGCATCATCACCCATGAAGTGTTTTGAGACTCTTAAACTGAGAGATGCCAGTATTATTGGTGACATTTTCCATACTCTTCGAGCTCAATACGTGATCTGCTGTGGTGGCAAGCCCTTGGAGGTTTATTATCAAATTAATGACCTAAGTTCACAGAGCTTTTTCAGATCTTGAGGCAGTGTGCCAATTCAAGGCACTCTGGAGTCCTTGCAGAGATTGGGGCAGTCATGTCTTAAGTCTCCGTGACTCCAGATCAGGAAGGAAGGGGAAACGTTGAACTGTTAGTTTGAAGGAATAGTGCCAGGAAATGGGAACAATTGAAAATTTAGTAGGTATATATAATTTGGGCAAAGTAAAGGGATCTAGTCAAGTTTATAGATAGGTACCCAGCTGATTTTTTTGACAGGTAATGGTAGGAAGTCAATTAAATCCCAACTAGGCAAGACAAAATTTGCATGTTCCTCAGATACCCACAATTAGTAAGAGATGAAGAATAGCTCAGTGAAATACAAAACTTCTCTCCTTTGGGTAAGTTAATCTCAAAGAAAACATTCTCATTTCGTTTGGACTGGTTACTTGTGCAGTTGCAGCAAGAGTGGTAGATTACTTACATCTAAGTCTTCCTAGGTATGATTTGCTGGAGATTTTTATGAGGAATCCCAGGTGGAACTTTCACACTCTCTTGAGGCTAGAGAGTCAAGCCAAGAACCCCCCCATGGGTTTTTTCCTGCAGTACCTGTAAACATTGGTAAATTTCACTCTTCTTGAGGTCCCTAAAATTTCCTGAGATTTCTGGATCTTCCAGGAAGATATACTTTTTCTACTCACTTGACGACTAGGAAACCTGAAAGTCGGCTACCAGGCCAGTTTTTCTAAGAGGGCTTTATATGAATTGGGCCATGAAGTCCACCTTAACTCCTTGAAACTGTTTGGCCACATCTGATTTGATGAACATCATTTTCTGATATATCATCCTAGGCAAGGCCTTGGTTCTGGGTAACAAAGAGAATATATTTAGCCTATGCAAATAATTATGTTGTCAAGAGAATAAGAGTATTTAGTAAGAGTTTGTAAACCACAGAGGGGATTTGAAAGAGACAGGATATTTTTGAATGTTGAATTTTAGTTTAGAAAAGCATAATCTATTAAAGAGTTATGAGTTATAGATAGCTTATAGAAAAGAGAAATGACTTTATTAGAATATATCCAAAAATAAAACATCAATATATCAATAATATTCCAAATAAAACCAAGAATCATTCTTCATTAGTTCATTCAGTGTTAAATGATTCATTCTTGTTCTGCTTGTTCATGAGTTAGTAGTTTTATGAACACAACTGACTCTCTAGTATAGTTCTTGATATCTTTACTCAGTTCAATGATGTTGTCTCAAAGTTCTTTACATGATGCTATCAGAAGGGTCTGGCAAGGGCTGGCATTGTGGTGTAGCAGTTAAGACCTCCATGACCTGTGACACCAGCATCCCATATGGGCACTGGTTCAGGTCCCAGCTGCTCAACTTCCAATCTAGCTCCCTACTAATATGCCTGGGAAATCAGGGGAAGATGGCTCAAGTGCTTAGGTCCCTGTACTCACATTGGAGACTTGGGAGAAGCTCCCAGTTCCTGGGTTCAGACTGATCATTGCAGCCAATTGGAGGGTGAACAAGCAGATGGAAGATTTCTGTCATCCCATATGGGTGCCAGTTTGATTCCCAGCTGCTCCACTTCTGATCCAGCTCCCTGCTCCCTTCATTCCCAAATGAAGCCATTGATTTGAAAATGCTAATTTCAAATTAAAAAAGTAAAAGTTACATCAAGTTAACATTGAAAAAATAGCTGAAATTAAAACTGATAACACTATGCCACCATTGCCTGTTATCAAGTGAAGTAGCCCCAGGACTCTGATAACTAGAAACATATAATGAACAGTGAGGGCATTGATGATTCTCGAAGAAGTCCCCGTACAGCATACAGTTTCTGAAATATGTTTCTTAATAACATTTTATCCATTTAATCTAGGGAATGCTAAACATCTCTTCTGATTTGACAATGATTTCTACGCAACTCAGGTTATAAAACCACAAGCACCAAATCTATGCACTGGACAATTAAGGAAGTGACTTGTATTTAGGTTATTGCCATGGAGAGAATTTTCCCTAATGAGGAGTATTTCAAAGAAAAGGAAGGAAACTTGTGATGTTATAGAGGAAGATGAAAGAATCATGTGCAAATCTTTTTAAAAATACTTGTTTTTTATTTATTTGAAAAGCAGGGAGGGTGGAGAGAAGGGGAGGGAGGAGAGAGAAAGAAGAAGTGAGGGAGGGAAGGATGGATGGAGGGAGGGGAGGTGAAACACACACACAAAGAGAGAGAGACAGAGAGAGAGAGAGAAATCTTCTACTGCTATTCATTCCCTATATGCCCATAACAGTCAGGGCTGGGCCATGTAGAAACTAAGAGATAGGAACTCAGTTTGGGTCTTCCATGTAGGTGGTAGGTTCCAAAGTACTTGAGCCATTACTTGTTGCCTCCCAGGATACACCTTAGCAGGAAGTTTGAAATCAGGTGCAGATCTAGGACTGAAAACCAGGTGCTCGGATTTGGGATGCAGGTGTCCCAAGTGGTATCTTAACCAGTGTGCAAAGTGCCTATCTCCCTGTTATACCCCAAACATCTGCAAGTCTTAAGGGAGTCATGAGTAAGGATAGAGGTGTGTATTTATTTAAAGATTTTATTTATTTCTTTGAAAGGCGGGGTTACAGAAAGAGGGAAAGACAGAGAGAGAGAGAGAGAGAGGTCTTCCATCCATTGGTTCACTCCCCAAATAGCCACCACTGTTGGAGCTAGGCCAATCTGAAGCCAGGAGCCAGGAGCTTCTTCCAGGTCTCTCACACAGGTGTAGGGGCCCAAGGACTTGCTCCATCTTCCACTGCTTTCCCAGGCCATTAGGAGGGAGCTAGATCATAAGTGTAGCAGCCGGGACTTGAACCGGCACCCATATGGGATGGCAGCATTGCAGACTGAGGCCCATCCCACTGTGCCACAGCACCAGCCCCTAGAGAGGTGTATTTTATATGAGGGTAAAATGGTTCTTTGTAGTTTAGCCATTTTTCTCAGAATACAGGATGAGGGGTTTCATAACAGTCATTAGAGCCCAGGGCTCAGTTCAACACTCTCAGTGGTCAGGATTCATAACTCTGAGAGCTTTTAAGGAAAATGCCAGCTCCTGGGCCCTGAGATCCCATGGGGAAATCTGACTGAGGAAGATGATATTCATGCTAAGTGAGATGACTGCTAGGCGTGAATCTCACCCTCTATTTCTTGGGTTTTTCATACTCTTCTGCCATGCTTCCCATCTAACTGATATGGAGATGACTAGTTAGGTGCTGCCAGGGACAGCCAAGTGGTACAAAATAACCCCAAGACATTCCTGAGTTCTGATGGTGGGATCTGGCATTCTCCATCCTAAAGATCTCCCTGGTGCTAGGAACCTTTCACTCTGAACTTGCTTCTGTGTCTTGTCCCTGCCTCCACCTTATATCCATGGTAACAACTCTTTGAACTAACATGTTGGCTCCCTTTTCCTCATGGGGTGGTGGTAGAAGTTAGGCTCATGGTATGGATTTGGCTGGACCTGTATTTCATCTCTGGCCTGTCCATTTATTAGCTATAGGATCTTAGGAAATTTTCTTTTGAAAAAAATTAAAAGTGGGTTTGAATGTTACCTTTACCTTATAAGGTAAATGTGTTTTATTGCTTTTTAAAATTTTAAATATTTTTAATTGGTACACAGTAATAGTATATTCTTTATGGGATACAGTGTGCCATTTCTGTATATGTATATAGTGTTCAATAATCAGATTAGGCTAATTGGCTAATCTGTTTCTTCAGACATGTATTAAGGGACTTCAAAGAGTTCATAAATAAATGGAATTAAAAGATAATTTTATTTTGGTGCAAAACCGTTTTGAAATTCATGCATAGGGGCCAGCATTGTGGCATAGCAGCTGCCAGCTGCCATGCCAGCATCCCATATCAGAATGCTACTCTGAGTTCTGGCTACTCTGCTTCCAATCTAACTCTTTGCTCATGCCACTGGGAAGGTGGTAGAAGGTGGCCCAATTATTTGGGCCTCTGCCAGCCATGTGCGAGACCCAGATGGAATTCCTGGCTCCTAGCTTTGGCCTGGCCCAGCCCTAGCCGTTGTGGCCATTTTGGGAGTGAACCAGCAGATGGAAGATCTCTCACTGTCTGTGTCTACCTTTATGTTGCTCTACCTTTCAAGTAAGTAAGTAACCAAGTGACTCTTAAAAAAAAAAGAAATCCATGCATAGTTTCTTCATAGTGTGTATTTTCTATGAACTTTTTGAAGACCTCTCATGCATGTATTTCAAAAATTTCTGCAACAAAATAAACTCATCTTGTAATTACATTTTTCTGCAAGCTCTTTGGAGTGCCTTTGTATATCCAGTACCAAGGTTGCTGGACCATATGATAACACTCTTTTTTAAGGAAATCTCCATGTTGTGTAAAGTTACTCTATTACAAAAATATGTAAAAAGTGAGAAAAGAATATTTTTTTTGACAGGCAGAGTGGCTAGTGAGAGAGAGAGAGACAGAGAGAAAGGTCTTCCTTTGCCGTTGGTTCACCCTCCAATGGCTGCCGTGACTGGCGCACCGCGCTGATCCGATGGCAGGAGCCAGGTGCTTCTCCTGGTCTCCCACGGGGTGCAGGGCCCAAGCACCTGGGCCATCCTCCACTGCCCTCCCTGGCCACAGCAGAGAGCTGGCCTGGAAGAGGGGCAACCGGGACAGAATCCGGCGCCCCGACCAGGACTAGAACCCGGTGTGCCGGGGCCACAAGGCGGAGGATTAGCCTACTGAGCCGCGGCGCCAGCCAAAAAGAATATTAATAGCTGTATTTGCTGAGTACCTACTATGTGAAAATTATTTTGCATATATTATGTAATTCTAACAGCAGTTTGAAGGAGATAGACTGAAGATAAGGCAAGTTAAGAGATCTGTACAGGCGCATATAGTTGATAAATAGGTTCAGTTGGATTTTAGTTCTATAAAGTTTATATACTCTATACTTTCCACAAAGTATCACAATTATTTTGATTTATTTCTTTCCTACCTTTTTTGTTTTCTAATCATAATTTTTAGGCATAGTTGTAATCATATATACAATTTTCCCATATAGATTTTTGTATTCTGCTTCTTTATTTATTTATTTTTTATTTTTTGACAGGCAGAGTTAGACAGTGAGAGAGACAGAGAGAAAGGTCTTCCTTCTGTTGGTTCACCCCCCAAATGGCCGCTATGGCCAGCGCGCTGTGGCCGGCGTGCTGCAGCGATCCGAAGCCAGGAGCCAGGCGCTTCCTCCTGGTATCCCATGCGGGTGCAGGGCCCAAGCACTTGGGCCATCCTCCACTGCCTTCCTGGGCCACAGCAGAAAGCTGGACTGGAAGAGGAGCAACCGGGACAGAATCTGGTGTCCCAACTTGGGCTAGAACCTGGGGTGCCGGCGCCGCAGGCCGAGGATTGGCCTGGTGAGCCGTGGCGCTGGCCTGTATTCTGCTTTTATAATATAATGTGATGTAATAGGCATTTTTCCATTTTCATAATATTTTGTATAATGCTGTTTTATAATAGCTATAAGAATTGTCCGTTAAGTGGATGTACTTAATCATTCCTTGCTCATTGGACATTTTCGTTTCAATTATTTATTATCATTAATACCATTGAATGCCTACCTTTGGACATAAAGATTTATCCCCTGTATTAAGAATTATTTTTATATGATCAGAGTCGGTGAACTCAAAAGGCTTCCATAGCCTTGGCAACTCTTGACAAGAGCCTAGGGTGATTACTGATGCCATAAACAAGAGTGCCAATTTGTTAAGTCAACAACAGGAGTCACTGTGCACTTACTCCTCATGTAGGATCTCTGTCTTTAATGTGCTGTACATTGTGATTTAATGCTATAACTAGTACTCAAATAGTATTTTTCACTTTGTGTTTCTATGTGGGTGCAAACTGTTGAAATCTTTACTTAATGTATGCTAAACTGATCTTCTGTATATAAAGAGAATTGAAAATGAATCTTGATGTGAATGGAATGGGAGAGGGAGCGGGAAAGGGGAGGGTTGCAGGTGGGAGGGAAGTTATGGGGGGGACCATTGTAATCCATAAGCTGTACTTTGGAAATTTATATTCATTAAATAAAAGTTAAAAAAAGAATTATTTTTAGGCATGTATTCCCAAAAGTGAACTCATTAGGTAAGAGAGTATAAACAATTTTAAGCCCTCTGATCTATATTGCTAACTTTCAATGGAAATTAACAATGCTTTTGAAAGATAATGTAAAACGGTGTTAGGAAATTTAGTTGATCTGGCTGAACCTCAGTTTTCCCATCATTAAAGTTATAATGGTGGATGATATAAGACCTGAGAACTATCTAGCTTACTGCTTCTTTTCATTTTTATTAACTTTTTGCTATTTTCCTTTGAAATTTTCTAGGTATAGTTAACTCGCACTAGTATTTTTTTTAAGAAGTAATATTTTGGGGCTGGTGCTGTGGCACTGCAGGTAAAGCTTTCAAATGAGAGGCAGAGTTTCAGAGAGGCAGAGAGAGAGAGAGAGAGCGAGCGAGCTTCCATCTGCTGGTTCACTCCCCAGATGGCCACAATGGCTGGAGCTGTGCTGATCTGAAGCCAGGAGCCAGGAGCTTCTTCCAGGTTTCCCCGCAGGTGCAGGGGCCCAAGGACTTGGTCCATCTTCCACTGCTTTCTCAGGGCACAGCGGAGAGCTGGAGCAGAAGTAAAGCAGCCAGGACATAAACCAGTGGCCATATGGGATGCCGGCATCACAGGTGGCAGTTTAACTTGCTATGCCACAAAGCCAGTCCCTGGTGTTTTCTTTTAATGTTAAGACACTGCTAGACTTCATTGGACAATTTTTCCATTAGTTCTCTTTTTTTTATTTTAAAGGCTTACTTTTATTTATATGAAGGCCAGAGTTACAGAGAGAAAGAGAGAGAGAAAGAGACAGAGCAATCTTCCATCCACTGTTCATTCCCCCAATGGCTATAATGACCAGGGCCAGGCCACACCAAAGCCAGGAGCCAGGAGATCCTTCAGGGTCTCCCATGCTGTGCAATGGCCCAAGGACTTGGGCCATCTTCTGTTGCTTTCCCAGGCACATTAGCAGGGAGCTGGATCGTAAGTAGAGCTGCCAAGACTCGAACCAGTGCCCATATGGGATGCTAGCCTTGCAGGTGGCAGTTTTACCAGCTATGCAACAACACTACCCTCCCCCATTAGTTTTGTTTTTATTTTTTTAATATTTATTTATTTATTTGAAAGAATTACACAGAGAGGAGGAGAGGCAGGGGGAGAGAGAGGTCTTCCATCCGATGGTTCACTCCTAAGTTGGCCGCAACGGCTGGAGCTCTGCCAATCCGAAGCCAGGAGTCAGGAGCTTTCTCCGGGTCTCCCACGCAGGTGCAGGGGCCCAAGGAGTTGGACCATCTTCTACTGCTTTTCCAGGCCCTAGCAGAGGGCTGGATGGGAAGTGGGGCAGCCGGGATGTGAACTGGTGCCAATATGGGATGCTGGCACTGCAGACGTTGGCTTTACCCACTATGCTACAATGCCAGCCCCGATCAGTTTTCTAAGATATGCTTTGTGGTGGTGGTGGTAGAGAGGGGATGTTGATGACAGTGTTGGTTTTGGTGGTCATTGTACAGGCCTATGTTTATCATTTGCTTAGCCAAATGTATTAGTCACTCTTCCTTTTGTCTGAGGAGAGGGCAATAGCTGAACTCTGTTCTCTTTCTTTCAGTAGCTATTCTCTCTCAGAGTACTCTAATGGATACTCCTTACTAAAGCTGTGTTAACTGTGGAGTGTCACTCATGTGGTTAGGCCTCAGAAGGTGCTGTATCATCCATGACCTTTGGTAAAAAATATATAAGCAGAAGGCCTTATATGACTTCATGACTCTAAGTCATGAATAGCTATTATCCAACCCTGCCTTTGTCCTTGAAACATGTCTCAAGTCACTGTAGACATGAGCAAAGAAGAATGAATATGAAAACTTTGGGAGTATAAAGCACCAATTGGGTAGCAATTGGATGGAGAGAGAAAGAATGTGACATAGGTGACATGTTATCTTAAAGCTATAGAAACAGTATTGAGATGGTGTTCCCTTGTGACTATGCAGTATCTGTGTGACCTTATCCAGGTCAGTTCCAAACTCTGGCCTTCAGTTTCCTAATGATGAAAATAAAGTAGTGAGACTAAGGTAGAGGAGCTATAAAAGTCTGAGCTTTTATGTAGTAAGGGAGCAAAATGAAGAAGCTCTCTCTATTTTTAAAGATTTTATTTATTTATTTTAGAGTTAGAGTCACAGACAGTGAGAGGGAGAGGCAGTGAGAAAAGTCCTCCCATTGATTCACTCCCCAAATGGCTGCAACAGCTGGAGCTGCGCCGATCCGAAGCAAGGAGCTTTTTCCTGGTCTCCCATGTGGGTGCAGGGGCCCAAGCACTTGGACCATCTTGTACTGCTTCCCCAGGCCACAGCAGAGAGCTGGACCAGAGAGGAGCAGCTGGGACTAGAACCGGTGCCCATATGGGATGCCAGTGCCACAGGGGAGGATTAACCTACTGGCCACGGTGCCAGCCCAGAAGAAGCTCTCTTGATTTTGCTAAATATTTCTGGCCTGATTTATGCCTCAAAGGGTTTTTGAATTCTTCTGATTGATAAATAAGATGTATTTTAGGGGGCTCTTTAGAGGCTCAATACTGAATAATGAGGTTTATATTGATTCAATCACTTAATTTTAAATTGATTTAACAATTACTGAAGTTCTTGATAATAAAAAGTGAGGATCAAAAGGCTTTGCTCAGGTTACTTCAGTGGGAATAGTGGAGAAATGACCTCCAAAAAGCTGGCTTTCCATAAAAGCAGAAAAAACACTAGGAAAACTCCAAAACTGAACTTTTTATGAACTCTGGAAATTAAGAAAAAGATTGCAATAATATGAAGCATGCTTAGTATAGAAAAATGGCTGAGTGAGAAAATGTTTTAACTTGCTCTGTTCTCACTCCCATTTCTTCAGCTATACAGTAAGTTTGAAAACTAATAGCTGCACAACCATGAACGTGTGAAAACCAACAATATATCAACTACTGGAGAAGGCAGAATGAGTATGCAATTCCCCCGAAAGATGGGAAATAAAACTCACAGGGCTTGTTCTTATTTGAACAGATTCCGGGATTTGTATCTGTCCAAAGACAGACCTGAGACAGCTTTCATATTTTACTTGTGGCTGACCTTCAGGCTTTGTGCCAAACAGGAAGTGAAGAGTAAGGCAATGTTTTAAACTGCCTGGATAAGTGTTGACGACGTAACGCAAAATACAAGCACACACAAAACCCTTCAACAAAGGCTCAATAGTTTGAATTTGTTGGTTCAAACTATTTTAACAAATCTCTGTCCAATTATTTTCTTACCTTAAGCTAACTTACCAGAGATTTAAGTGGCAGCATATGACATACATTACAGATTTTACAGAATTACTCCATAAAGTCACTAAACAAACAGTAATGATAGGAAAACAATTCCTGGGAAAGGAGGAGGATTTTTTAGTTTCAAAATCAGCACATTATGTTTTTAAAATGTTTTTCTTTCAGCAAAAAAATTGAAATATACCAAAAAATAATAAAAAGTATTCCCTGAATAAGGGCAAAAAAGCAATTATAAGCTGTCCCTGAGGAATCCCAGGTGTTACATTTCCTAGATAAAGACGTTCAAATCACTATTCTCAATATACTCAAATAAACAAAAGAAACCATGTCTACATAGCTAACATAAAGAATGAGAACAATATCTCAGAAAAAATATGAATTAAGAAATGGAAATAATTTTTTTAAAAAACGAGCCAACTAAAAATTCTGCATGATAAGTGAAATGAAAAAGTCACTATAGGGTCTCAACATCACATGTGTACAGAAGAAAAGATAATGAAATTTAAAGATAAGTGAATTGATATTCAATCTGAGAAAAAGAAAGAAAATAATTAATAAAATTAAAACCTCAGAGATCATTGGGATACTATCAAGTGTAACAGTACATACATAATGTGACTCTCAAAAGAGTAAGAAAGGGTACTTGAAGACATAATGACCAATCACTTGCTAAATTTGGTAATAAACATGAATTTCCACATCTAAAAAAATCAATAAACTTGAAGAAATACCTAAGTACATCACAAACTGTTGAAAGACAATGACGGGCCGGCACTGTGGTGCAGCGTGTTAAAGCCCCGGCCTAAAACGCCAGCATCCCATATGGGCGCCGGTTCTAGTCCCGGCTGCTCCACTTCCAATCCAGCTCTCTGCTATGGCCTGGGAAAGCAGTAAAAGATGGCCCAAGTCTTTGGAGCCCTGCACCCGTGCAGGAGACCCGGAGGAAGCTCCTGGCTCCTGGCTCCTGGCTCCTGGCTTCAGATCGGTGCAGCTCCGGCCATTGCAGCCAATTGGGGAGTGAACCAGCGGATGGAAGACCTCTCTCTCTCTCTCTCTCTCTGCCTCTGCTCTCTCTGTGTAACTCTTTCAAATAAATAAATAAATCTTTTTTAAAAAAAGACAATGATGAAGCCATTCAAAAAAAAAGATTTATTTGAATGGTAGAGTTAAAGAGAGCAAGTGAACTTCCATCTGCTCGTTTACCCCCGCCCCCAAATGGCCACAATGGCCAGGGCTGTGCCAGGACACTGCCAGGAGCCAGGCACTTCTTCTGGGTCTCCCACATGGGAGCAGGGAACCAGGGAACTTGGGCCATCTTCTGCTGCTCTCCCAGGCACGTTCACAGAGGGCTGGATCAGAAGTGGAAGAGCTAGGACTCATACTGGGCATCCGTATGGATGTCATTGGAAAATGAAGAACAAACTGAACCCAATGTGAACAGAAGGAAGAAATAACAAAGATGAGAGAAGAAATTAATGAAACAGAGAATAGAAAAAATTTGTAATAATAAGGTAATCAATGAAAGCAAACATTTGTTGTTCAAAAAGTTAAAACAAATAGAAAAATCATTAGCTAGACTCACCATGAGAATACTCAAATGACTAAAATCAAGAGTGAAATTGAAGATGTTACTATTAATCTTTCAGAAACAAAACTGATCAGAACGAAATACTACATAAGTTGGCACTTTAAAAAGTTGATAGAAGGGGCCAGTGCTGTGGTATAGTGGGCTAAGCCTCCATCTGTGGATGTGGGCATCCCATATGTGCACCGGTTCAAGTCCCAGCTGCTCCACTTCTGATCCAGCTCTCTGCTATGGCCTGGGAAAGCAGTAGAAGATGGCCCAAGTCCTTGGGCCCCTGCATCCGTGTGGGAGGTCTGGAGGAGGCTCCTGGCTCCTGGTTTTGGATTGGCCCAGCTGCAGTCATTGTGGCCATTTGGGGAGTGAATCAACGGGTAGAAGACCCTACTCTCTATCTCTCCTGCTCTCTGTCTGTTCCTCTGCCTTTCAAGTAAATAAACAAATCCTTAAAAAAATTAATGGAAAACTGAGTTATCAGATAAGTTTACTTTGGTGCAAAATACTTCAAGTCTTTCATACAGGAAGTCAAAAAGTTTATAAAGCATACATATTATAAAAAGTAAAGCAAACATTTTTTTAAAAAATATTGCATCCAAACATATCTTTTAATTGTTTTTCATGAACTTTTGAAGTACTGTCATAGAATTCTATGCCAACAAATTTTATAAACTGGATAAAATGGACAAATGCCCAGAAAGATACAAACTATTTACTAAAACTGACTCAAGAAGAAATAAAAAATGTAAATGTACCATTAACAAGTAAATATATTGAATTTATAATGTTAAAAAATTCCAGGAGAAATTTCCAGGCTTGATTGATTTCTGTGGTGAATTATACCACAAATTCAAGAATTAATGCTATTTATTCACAAATCCTTCCAAAACATCGAAGAGGAGTGAATGTATCTCGACTCATTCTGAGGCCATCATTACCCTAATAACACAACGAAAGACACTCCATGCTCTTGGGTCAGAAAACGTACTGTTGTCAAGTTGGCAGCAGTCCTTAGGTTGGCCTAAAAATTTAACACAGTAGCTGTCAACACTTCAACTGCATCCTCCCACCCCCCAAATTGTGAAAGTGATACAAAAATCCATATGGAAATTAAAGCAAAAAAGAACAGTTTCATTCTTTAGGTTTTAGCAACAAAGTAGATGTAACTGGAGACCATTATGCTTAGTGAAATAAGCCAGTCCCCAAAAGACAAATATCACATGTTTTCTCCATGGTTATGGTAACTAATATACAAAGTAGAAAAAATAGCAATGTATATTTGTAAAATTGACATTTTAAGATTTGATTACTATTTATAGCTCTTGTCTATGCTCTTGAGGAACAGTAGTTTTTCTACTTACTGCTTGTTGAATTCTTTATTTAGTGGAGGGTTAAGCTTAATATTTTTAGGAAAATTGAAAGTATGTCATTGTCTAAATTAAAAGAAAAATAAAAAAGATGGAAGATAGAGTGGGAAATATCATTATGCTCTTAAAACTGAAATACATAAAAATTTTTCCCTTTTTTCAATAAGAAGAACAGTTTTCTATTAAAAAATCATTGTAACAGAACTGTTAATCATAGCTGTGTGGTACTGGCATAAGTGAGATACAGGGATCAATGGACATAGAATTAAGAGCCTATAAATAATCATTTAATTTATGGTTAACTGATATTTGACAATGGTACTAAGACAGTTCAATGGGAGAAAAAAAATATCAACAAATGGTCCTGTGACAACTTGATAGAAATGTGAAAGAATGGGTTTGAACCTCTACATTATACCTTTTAAAAAATATTTTATTTATTTATTTGAGAGACAGAGTTACAGACAGTGAGAAGGAAAGGAGACAGAGAAAGGTCTTCCTTCTGATGGTTATCACTCTCCAAATGGCTGCAATGGCCAGAGCTGCGCCACTCCGAAGCCAGGAGCCAGGAGCCTCTTCCGGGTCTACCATGTGGGTGCAGGGGCCCAAGGGCTTGGGCCATCTTCCACTGCTTTCCCAGGCCATGGCAGAGAGCTGGATTGGAAGAGGTGCAGCTGGGACTAGAACCAGTGCCCATATGGGATGCCAGCACTGCAGGTGAAGGATTAACCTACTGTGCCACAGCACTGGCCCCTACATTATATCTTATAGAAAAATTAACTTCAAATGGATCAAGAAGCTAAAAGATAAAAACATAAATTTCTTAGCATGAAATGGATGGTATGAATTTTCATGATGTTAACTTAGCTGTGGTTTCTTAACATACAACACCTAAAGCACAAGTGACAAAAGAGAAAGGTATAAATTTCAAATCTTTATTCTTTAAATTTTCATTTAAATAAATTTTAAATTTATTCAATTCTTTTCTTTTGAAGACTATAATGCATATCATAATATAACCTACAGAATGGAAGAAAAAAGTTGCAAATTAACAATCCGATATGCAACTTTTGTTCAAAATATGCAAAGCACTGTCACAAGTGAACAGTAAAAGGAACAGTAAAGGTTTTAGTTGTCCCAGGTAAACAGACAAGATAGTTGAGTAGACTTTTGTTCAGTGAAGATCTAGAAATGGCCAACTGGCATATGAAAAAAGCAAAAGATGCTCACCATCAATAGTCATTAAGTAATATAAAACAAAACCACAGTGAGGTACCACTTCAATCCCACTAGGATTTTGAGTGTTGAAAAGATGAGTAATAACAACTATTAATAAGGATGAGGAGAAATTGGAATCCTCATACATTTCTTTTAATAACATAAAATGGTGTGGGTGATTTGGAAATAAATTTGGCCTTTCCTTCAAAGAATTAACCATAGAGTTACTACATGATCCAGCAGTTTCATGCCCAGCGTATATATCCCAGGAACTAAAAACATGTGTCCACACAAAAACTTGTACTCAAATATTTATGGTTGAATTATTCATAATAGGCAACAAATAGAAACAATGCTAATGTCCATCAGTTGATTTCCAGTCAACAAGTGTGATAGCTATACAGTGGTGTTTTTCTTGGCAATACAATGGAATGAAGAGTTAATACTGAGTGCAACATCGATGGACCTTGAAAGCATTATGCTGTATCAAAGAAGCCAGACATAAAGGTCACATATTTTGTTTCCATTAACATTTATATGAAATGTCCAGAGTAGGCAAATCTGTAGATACATGAAGTGCATTAGTGGTTTATCTGGATGTGGGAGACAGTGGAAATGGGGATTGATGCTAATGGGCTTGGGGTTTCTTGTGGTTTGATGAAATTGTTTTGGAACTAGATAATGGTGATAAGTGCAAAACTTTTGAGTACACTGAAATCCACTGAGTTGTATACTTTAAAGTGGTATATTTTATATCTCCATTTAAAAATTTATGTGACCTTTTAGACAAAGGTTACTTTGAGACATCCATAATGTTGTCAAATTTGTGTAATTTCTTTCCTCATGGATGATGATGGCATACTCATTTTAAAAGTCTAGATTTCCCCTATCTGCTATCCACATTGACTTCTTCAGATAGTATATGATGATCTTTTGAGGGAGTATTTAGTAAGCTGATCATTGGTTACCTCTATCTAGAGAGCTATTGGCAGTGTATAGTGGCAAGACCTTAGCTCTGGCAACCAGACAGGTCTGTATTTGAAGCCCAACTCTGCCATTTGCTTCTTAAACCAATCGCTTAGCCTCTCAGAGCTTTGGTTTTCTCCCCCTTCAATTTTTTTTCTCATTTACTTGTTCAGAGTAGGGTATTTACCTTCTCTGTGATATGGTTGTACTTTGAATGAATTGGCAATGTTTGCAAAAGTTACCTCCCTGGGTGTATGTAATAACTTAATCCTCAGAAGAAAGAAATGTCATTGTCTTGTGTCCTGTTTTGACCCTGAAATGAACTTCCTCGAGACTGCATGCTGGACTGTTCAGTTTTCTCCAGAAGGGATCGATATTTGCTTAAGAATATTAGACACATTTGTTTTGCCAGGCTTTCAATGTATTTTAGTTGACATTAGAGTCAAAGGCTTAATGCTCCACTAAACGAAAGACTTCAACAGATAACATGTAAATTCTTTCCTCAGGTACCTTAGGAGAAACAAAACTAGAATGTTGGGAGTTGGATTTAGGGTTAATGTTAAAGAAAGTGTTTTTAATTGATAACATCCTGAAAGCAGGGAATAGTTTGCCTCTGGAGAGAGTACATACTGAGAGAGAGGTCTTCCATCCACTGGTTCACTCCCCAAGTGGCAACAACAGCCAGGGCTGGGCCAGACCGAAGCCAGGAGCCTGGAGCTTCTTCCAAGTCTCCAGTGTGAGTGCAGAGGCCCAGCACTTGGGCCATCCTCTGCTGCTTTCCCAGGCATACTATCAGGGAGCTGTTATCAGAAGTGCAGCAGCTAGGACTCAAACTGGTGCCCATATGGGATGCTAGTGCTGCAGGTGGCAGCTTAACCCACCATGCCACAGCACCGGTGCCAAGGCTTTCAGTTTTAGCACTGGAATCGTCCTGGGTACACCAAGACAAGTTGATTACCAACTTGGGTGACTGCTACTGGGGGATGTTCCCCAGGGCTTGAAGGATACACGAAGGGGTGAATGAGATGATATGATTCACCTCAGTTCCTGTAGAACAAGGTGTGTACCTGTTGTTTCTGTTTGGGGACCTAATGTCCAAATTCTAATAAAGTTGGGCCAGGAATATGATGGGAAGTGGAGCAGCTGGGACTGAACTAGTGCCCATATGGGATGCTGGTCTAGAGGTGGTGGTTTAACCCGCTGAGCCACAGTGGCAGCCTCTAGAGGTTTGGAACTTTTAGCCCCACCCTCCAACTACCAGGGAGGACAGAGGGACTGAAAATCTACTCAGTCATCAGTGTTCAATAATGTAATTGATCATACTTACACAGTGTAGCCCCTGTTAGAAACACTAAGCAGTAGTCTTCAGAGAGCTTCCAGGGTGGTGAACGCATGGAGGTATTCGCAGATTGCCAACCCAAGGAGGGCATGGAAGCTATGCACTGCTTCCTATGTACTTGTCCTATGTATCATTTCCACATGGCTATTCTTGAGTTTTATCCTTCATAATAAACTGGTAATAGCAAGTAAAGTGTTTTCCTGAGTTCTGTGAGCCATTCCAGAAAACTACCAAACTTGAGGATTGGGTCATGGAAGTGCCCAGATTATAGGCTGTTGGTCATAATTATGTTACAACCTAAGATTCCTGACTGGAGTTTTAACTGAAAGGGCAGTGCTATAGTACCTATTCGGGTTGTCACTGTGTAGTTAGTGTCATGTGTCATTATTTTATTTTTAAAATTCATGTAAATAGAACAGATTTCAAGTATTTCACATGTACAATTTTAAAATATAATGATACTTCCCACCCTCCCTCTCTCCCTCCTCCTTCCTTTTTTTTCTTTTAATTTTTACTATAACATACTTTCAATTTACTTTGTAATCATAGGCTTAATCCTCCACTAAATAAATAATTAAACAAGCAGAAAGTAGAAAGACCACTGTTCTGCAAGAATATAGACAAGGGCTACAAACAGTAATCAAATGTCAAGATGTCAATTTCACTCATACATTTTATACTCTGTATATTAGTTACCACAAATTAGAGAAAACATATGATGTTTGTCTTTTTATGTCAGTCTTATTTCACTAAGCACAATGGTCTCCATTTGTATCCATTCTTGTTTGTTTTCGCAAAAGATGATATTTCATTTTTTTTGTGGCTGAATAGTTTTTCATCGTGTGTGTGTATATATATATATATATCACATTTTGTGTATATATATATCACATTTTGTGTGTATATATATCACATGTTGTATATCTATACACATTTTGTGTATATATATCACATTTTGTGTATATATATCACATATATATTATATATATACACACACACACCACATTTTCTTAATGAACGTCTGGGTTGATTGATTACTTAGCTGTTATGAACTGAGCTATAAACATGGAGGTGCAGATAACTCTTTCATATGCTGATTTCATTTCCTTTGGATAAGTTCTCAGGAGTGGGATGGTTGGGTCATATGGTAGATCAATTTTCATATTTCTGAGGAATCTCCATACTCCTTTATAATGGTTTTACTAGTTTACATCCCATCAACAGTGTATTAGGGTATCTTTTCCCCCACATCCTCAGCAAAATTTGTTATTTGTTATTTTGGATGATAGGCATTCTAACTGGTGTGGGGTAGGAAGACCTCATCGTTTCCCTGAAGGCTAATGATTCTGAACCTTTTTTTCCACGTATCGATTTCCCATTTGTATTTCATCCTTAGAAAAATGCTTGTTCATGTCCTTTGCCCATTTCTTAACAGGATTGTTTGTTTTTGAGCTCCTTAGAAATCCCAGAGTTTTATGTGTATATAGAAAGGCAGTTGAATATTTTCCTTTTACAGGTTAATGTGCGTTTAAGTGGTCTGGGGAGGAGTGTGGTGCTGGTATTTTTTTAAAGCTCCCCAAATGGTTCTAATGTGTAGCTAGAATTGAGAATCACTGTCTTATGCTCAACAAGGAATGAAACTAGGATTTCTGAATGATTACCATTTGTATTAGGTACATGTATTACCTTACTTAGCCATTACAGGAACCTGTGAAACAGTAATTGTTTTTAAAAAGTTAAGGAAAGTGGGTCTCAAGTGACTGAGAAACTCGCCTGAGGTCAAATGTGATTTTTTTTCCTAAAAAGAAAATGATATAGCATTTTACAAAACCTGCTGACAGCCCACTGTTTCATTCTCTCTCCATAGCCACTCTGAAATAGCAATTATTAATATTCTCATTTTATGATGAAGGGAATTAAGTCACAGATCAGCTAACTTGAGAGAACTATTTGTCTAGGCTGGTGAACTTTACATAGCAAATCCATTGCCCCGCCTTAATCTTTTTGCTTATCTATAAAATGAGAGAAGTCTTGGTTACTCCTAAGGGTGTCTGTGAAGATTAATTAAAATGTTAGCTATGGAAGAGCTCTTGAGTAGGGTATTGACATAGAGGAAAGAAAAGAAACACTCAGACACTGAATGCATTTTCCTGTGGGCTTAGATTTATTGCCTTCCTCTGGTGACCATGTGGACATGGTACTAGTCCTTACTTATATTGCACTGATCTTTGTCCACTTAGCAATCAAGCACAATGACTAATTTGTTTTATTTTTTGTTCTCTTTCCAGCTGAATCTTTCAAGGAATTTGCTGAATTACTCAATGAAGTAGAAAATGAGAGGATGATGATGGTAGGTCACTAACATTTGGGCCTTGAAGCCAAGACAATGACAATAATAGGGATTTTTCCTTATCTTTTTTGACTGGATTGATACTCTGCTGTTTTAGCTTCTTTCTCATGGCTTCCTCATGCTATAAAAATAGGTAAGGGCTGGTGTTCTGGTGCAGCAGGTTAAGCTACTGCTTGTGATGTTGGCATCCCATATCAAAGCACCAGTTTGAATCCCAACTGCTCTACTTTCTATCCAGTTCCCTGCTGATGTGCCTGAGAAAGCAGTGGAAAATGGCTTATGTGCTTGGACTCTTGCCACCCACATGGGGAACCTGGATGAAATTCCAGGCTTCTGGCTTCAACTTGGCCATTGTAGCCATTTGGGGATGAACCAGTAGATGGAAGATATTCATATTCATTCTCTCTCTCTCTCTCTCTCTCTCTCTCTCCCACCATTCTAAGTCTCCCATTTAAATAAATAAATATATCTTTAAAATTAGTTATGTAATAGGTTTGCTTATTCTGTATCAATCTCTCACCCTGAGAGTTTGGCATTAGGTTAAGAGAAATTAGTATGAAATATCAGCTCTGTTGATTTAAGTGAGAAAAGACTTCAGAGAATATTAAACTGGGCAATTGAACATGGTGGCAAAGTTGTGGTCTTTAGTGTGCTTAAACCAAATTATTTTCATAAATCTGTTTCTCTGCTATCAGAAATAATGATATGAGCTTTATTTATGTTTGACAAGTGATGGTTTAATTGAAATTTAAATGAAAAAAAGTTCTTCTTACTTTTGAAGTCTACTTTTTATGAACTCTAATATTATATTTAAATTGTTTATATATTTTAAGAATCTTATTTACTTATTTTACTAGTTTAAAGGGAGAGAAAGAGAGAGAGAGAATGAATGTCAATATGAATATGAGAACATGGACACTCCCATCTGCTGGTTTACTTTTTAAATGTCTACAACAGCTGGGGCTGGGGTCAGGCTGAAGCTAGGAGCTGAAAAATCAATCCAGGTATTCCATGTGTGTAGCAGGGACCCAAGTATGTGAGACATCACCTGCTCTCACCCAGGGTGCCCAATAACAAGAAGCTGGAATTGGAATGGAGCTGGGACTTTAACCTAGGTACTCCAGTGTGGGATGTGTCTTAAGTATTGGGCCAAACACCTGCCCCAACAGACTTTAATTTGAAAGCAATTTCAGTTTTAAAGAAAAATTGAGTGGAAGGTGCAGAGAGGGCTCATATTCACCCCATTTCTCACACGGCTTTATCTTTTTACATTTTCCACTATGGTCATCTTGTGTTAATGTGGTATGAACAGACTTGAAGAAATTCATGGAAAATGGAATTATAAGATTTTATTTTGGTACAAAACAATTTTGAAATCCATAGGGGATTCTCCACATCCCCCACATTGTGGCAGGGACCCAAGCACTCCATAGTCATCTTATATTTTCCTGGGCATATTAGCAAGGAACTAGATTTTTTTCATACTATGAATCTGCATTTGCTTTTTGAGGATCTCTTATATGCATGGATTTGAGATTTTTTTGTAAAAAACATATTTTTAATGTTTCCCACAAACTTTTTAAAGTACCCTCATATTTGTTACAATATTATGAGCCATTGATTTTTTTTTTTGCTGTGTTTTGTTTGAGTCTTCTAGAATATCATATATGTAGTACAAATCATATGGTAAGGAGCCATCTCAGGCTTCTTTGACTTAGCAATATGTGTTTCAGCTTCCTGTATGTATTTTTATGACCTGATAATGCATTTGTTCTCATCATTAAGTAAATGTTCCATGATTGGATGTATCATGGTTTATCCATTCATCCACTGAAGGGTATCTTGGTGACTTTCAAGTTTTAGAAGTTATGAATTAAGCATTCTTATGTAGGTTTTTATGTGAACCTATGTTTTCAACTTATTTGGGTAAAAATAAAGGCATGCAATTGCTGGGTCATATTGTAAGCATGTGTTTAGTTTGGACCATTTCACAATTCCACCAGCAGTGAATGGGAATTTTAGTAATTTCATATCCTTGTCAGCACTTGATGTTGTCAGTATTCTGGATTTTGACCATTCTGATATATATTTGTAGTGGTATCTCATTATTGTTTTAATTTTCATTTTCCTGATAATATGTGATGTGGAACATCTTTTCATATGTAAAATTGCCATCTCTATATTCTCTGATGATGTGTCTGCAAATATTTTGCCTATTTTTAAATTGGCTGTTTTCTTATTGTTGATTTTTCAGAGTTCTTTGTATATTTATCTGCCAATTCTTTATTAGATATGTGTTTTTTTTTTTTTTTTTGACAGGCAGAGTGGACAGTGAGAGAGAGAGACAGAGAGAAAGGTCTTCCTTTTTGCCGTTAGTTCACCCTCCAATGGCCGACGCGGCCGACGCACCGCACTGATCTGATGGCAGGAGCCAGGTGCTTCTCCTGGTCTCCCATGGGGTGCAGGGCCCAAGCACTTGCGCCATCCTCCACTGCACTCCCTGGCCACAGCAGAGAGCTGGCCTGGAAGAGGGGCAACCGGGATAGAATCCGGCGCCCCAACCGGGACTAGAACCTGGTGTGCTGGCGCCGCAGGCGGAGGATTAGCTTAGTGAGCCGTGGCGCCGGCCATAGATATGTGTTTTTCAAATATTTTCTCCCAATCCTTGATTTGTCATTTCATTTTCTTAACAGTTGCATATGCAGAGAACAAGTTTTTAACTTTGAAGATGTCTATAGACATTTTTTTTTGTGGATTATGCTTTGATGTTTAATCTAAAAAGTCATTGCCAAACTCAAGAACACATAGAGTTTCTCCTGTGTTATCTTCTAGGATTTTTATGGTTTTGTGTTTTACATTTAGATCTATGATCTATTTTGAGATAATTTTTGTGAAGAGTATAAAGTCTGCGTTTAGATTAGTTTATTTTTAATGTGAATTTTCAGTTGTTCTCATACCATTTGTCTTTCTCCATTGAATTATGTTTTCTCTTTTATCAAAAACCAGTTGACTATATTCGTGTGCATCTATATCTGAGTGCTCTATTTGTGTCCTTTTGATACATTTTATCTTCTCTTTCACCAATACCACACTGTCTTGATTACTGTAGGTTGGCAGTAAGTCTTGAAATCAGTTGTAAACTTTATACACTCAGTTTGTCAGTATTCACAAAGTAACTTGCTAGGGTTTTGATTAGGATTATACTAATTGTAGATTAAGTTGGGGGAAAACTGACATCTTTTTAAAAAAGATGTATTTATTTGATAGGTAGAGTTATAGACAGACACAGGGAGAGATTGAGAAAGAGGTATCTTCCATTCACTGGTTCACTCCCCAGATGGCTGGAGCTGGGCCCATCTGAAGCAAAGATCCAGGAACTTCTTTCAAGTCTCCCACATGGGTGCAGGGGCCCAATCACTTGAGCCATCTTCTATTGCTTTCACAGGCCATAAGCAGAGAGCTAGATTGGAAGAGGAGAAGCTGGGATATGAACCGGCATCCATATGGGATGCCAGTGCCACAGGTGGAGACTTAGCCTACTATGCCACAGTGCTAGCCCTGAGAACTGACATCTTAAAAATGCCAGTTCTTCCTATACATGAACATGGTTCATCTCTGTTAATTTAGCTCTTTTTTTATTTCTTTCATCAGAGTTTTATAGTTTCCTCATGTAGACATTTAACACATTTTGTTGGATTTGTACCTAAGTATTTCATTTTTGTGAAGTTTATTTTAGCAATTTGAAACAATCTTTGTGTGTAGTCCCTAGACCAATAGTATTAGTATAATCTGGAAAATTGTTAGGCATTCAGATCCCACCTCAGACCTGTTAGAGTAACTTAAATTTGGAACTATCCAGGGTGAACGTCATTTATTTTTATTAGGGGCCTAGGGGTAAGGTGAGACTATAGAGCTGAGCAAAATGGTCTACCTTCCTGTCATAGTATGACTTTCTATTGACATCTCAGTATTCCAATAGCAGGACTTCTTTTATCTGCAATCCTGCTTCCTTTTCAATAGTATGACAATGGATTTTCAGAACATTGCTTGTGTTTTATTTAGGCTCTTAGAGAAGTAGGATTGGAGGCAGGCTGAAATAGAGGGATTAGAGAGTTAGGTTCTGATTCTGGCTCTGCCACCAACTTATTTATTGAATTCAGACTAATCATTGTATTTTTTTGTGGGGCTCTTATGTGTAAAGCAAGGAAAATAATCTCCAACTCTTGTGGTAATGATAAGTACTCCAAATGATATAACGAATGTGGAAGCGCTTAATAAAAAGATAAAAAAAAAGATTATGTAAGTGTTGTTTTTAGTTATCTTTTGTTATTCACAAGATTCTGCTTGTGGAAATGTGACTTGGGGATTTTCTTAGATTTGCTTCTAAAGATCCTCAGGAGAAACCAATAGTAGTGGGAGCTTGTAGATGGGTCAAGGGCTAATCTACAGAGTACTAAATGTTCTCCTCTGCCTAAAGTGTTTGTGGAATGCTGCCCATGTCATTTTCAAAGGCATTCACCCTCATTTCATTCAGATACCACTAGAAAAAGCTCAGCCATACTTCTATTCAGCCCTATTTTTTCTTGATCACTTTTTTTTGCCCAGTGACAAAGCTCTAAAATATTGAAGTGTAGGATTCATTTTTTGCGATGTTGTTTTTCTCACCCTTCTTGGTGGCTCTTTGCCCCATGACTAATTCATTTTTTTTTCTGTCCAATTATGTCATGTCCTTTTGTCCCCAGAACTCTTAAATCATGTATTGAGTGTTTGCTCTCATTTCCCTCTTAATTCCAGGAATGCTATGAAGGTTAGGCTTAATGAGAGCCTTTCACACCATGCCAGGAATTCATTGCTTGATTGAACCTCTCTTATTTACTGGGGCAATGCGAAAGCACTCCTCTGCCTGAATCTGGATAATTTTGGGGGTGTTACAGTTTCTCATCCTTTCTAAAAGAGCAGTCCAAAGTAAGTTTTAGGAAGTTCACAGAATGTGGCAATTGGCAGTGTCCAGTTGTCTCCATAAGTGAATATAAATTGTGGCAGTTAACTGTGGAGGGACGAAATGAAGATGAGCATTCCAGGTGTCGTGTTCTTAAAAGTACTCTGGGGAAAGTTGTAGTATCTCAAAGAAGTGCCTTTAAAATGCTGGATTTCAGTCTTCCTGTATGATTAGGAAACTTGCCTAGATGCCTTTCTACTGCTGAAGGAGGCCCTGTAGGCAATACACAAGGTCTGTCTGTGAGGACTGCCAAAACTGACCTAAAGAGACATGGAATATTTCAGCCAGTGTATGCTCAATGCAGTCTTTTGATAATTTGTTAACTATCAAAAGATTCCTGAGTAAGTCTACAGTACCAGACTGAATACAATCTCTATTCTGCTAAATATTTTAATAACTATTAATTTGGGTTTTGTTCAATAGGTACATGATTTGATAAGTCCACTAGTGTGTTTAGTATGTTGCTTTTTCTGGTAAGGATTCTACCCTGAGATAAGAGGTAGGAGTTTTTATCCAGAGAGCTCATAAAATGGATGCAGTGATCAGAAAGGAGATTGAATGCCAAGGTTGTTTTTTTTTTTTTTTTTGAGTAGTTGCTTGACTTTTAAGGAGTTTAAGGACAAATTAGAATGAGACAGAAAACAGTCAAGTTTCAATGTTGTGTCTTTACCTACACTGTTAATGCTATGTTATCACTGAAAGTAGTATGTAAAATAGCTAGAGTGTCAAAGCGAGGAACATTTTCAGAGTAAATATTTGTAGCATAAACGACTAGAAGCTGTCTTGCCAATATGACTAAGGAAAAACTATGAACTCCAATTTCTATAAATAATGTCCTACTTTCTTAGACTGAGCTAGAGCCAAACATGTAAAAGAAATTGGCCTTATGCATCATGTATGAGAAGTTGCTGGTATTCCTGCTTATGAAGGACCAGCCCCTTCTGAACATGAAAACTTAGCAACTGTTTTAGTTTGGGGATGCCTGAATATGCAAGGGTCCCGTTGTGTAACCATATGGAGTCTTGGCTCGGTATGTGCCATTCTCTTTAGAAGTGCATGTTCACATCTTATTGAAAGACAGACTTCCTCACTGTTTCAGAGACGGTCACTTTTCATTTGTTACCTTTGTGAAATTAGAAATAGTTTTTCTCTTCATGAATTGCTGTATAACAACTTATTCTAAAACTTGGTAGATTAAACTAACTAATTATATCTCATTAGTTTGTGGGTCAGAAAGCTACTCAAGGGTCAACTGGATGATACTTCTTCTCCCCGTCTTGGTGGTATTCAGCTGGTAGATGGCTTTATATTGAAGGTGCAAAATGGATTTCCTCACTTTTCTGGCTGGGTTAAGCTTGTATGAGACAATGAGCAGAATTACTTCATTTGGCATCTTTGTTTTCTAACTTATAACATGTCATCTCAGGGCTTTCAGAGGGAATGTCCCAGGAGAACAAGGTGGAAGCTTCTGGCCTTGTATTATTTAGCCTCAGAAGTCTTATAGTATCACTTCTACTATAGTCTATTGGTTTAAAACAGTAATAAGCTTAGTCATATTCAAGGTGGAGGGGTCATAGACCTTACCTCTCAATGTAAATTAGGTCAGAGACTTTCCAGCCGTGTTTGAAGACTTCCACAATATTAAAGAAGAAAAATGACTCCCTGTATTGGGTCTGTGACGCCAGTGATTTGTTCCTAATGTAAGTACACGAAGCTGATTGAACAGAATCAGTCATTCCAGGCAGTGTAGAATGTGCTGGAGAAGAGATATGGTTTGATACGTTTATCAGAAGAGTTCTTATTTTCAAGCAAGGAGAGTCACTGATGTCTTTATTTTTGAGACCAGAGCTGTAGTGGAGTTTTGCTTGGATGAGAGATCAAAGTGAGCCTTTATAAAAATCAAGACCTCTTTAGAAAAGTCTACACTGGGGGATATTGCATGTATGAATACCTGGACTTTTCTTTCTTTGGCTAATGAACACACTCAGGGATAAAGGGGATATTAAGCATCATACATGGAGGTAGGTTATAGTGTGATCCAAACTAATTGGGATCTGGAAAAAAGATTTCATAGATCTGTTAGATAAGGAGATGTTTTGAAAATCAGATAGGATCTGGAAGACTTGGTGGGCAAGGTAGCTGTTTTTTTTTTTTTTCAAGAACATGTAAGGGTAGGGAAATATTACATGGTTTTATAAGTGTAGACTTACAGCAAACACAGATTTGGAAAATCAGCCATAGAAACACTGGTGATGACGTGGCATATATATCATGGCTCTTCCCCCAGGGCAAAGCACTTTTCTTCTTGCCTAGTTTTATATTTTCTGCTGAGTATTGGCTGTTCTGAATGGTAGCATTAGGAGCTGTAGTAGATGAGGATGTCAGGGTTACTAGATCTTATGAAGATGAGCAGTGCTTTATTAGGAGTTTGCTCATTTAGTTTAACCTTGAATCATAGACATAAAATAGGAGACCCAAAGTACCTGTAAGATACAGATGAGATAGGTACTAATGTCCCAACTTTCCATGCTTTTTGGTGGTAGGTTAAGAATTGCTACTTTGTCTGGAGAATTAGGAACTGGTCAAAACTGACTTTCTAATACTCCATCTTCTATTTTTGTCAGAAAGGTGTAACCTGTTTTACTGACACTTTGTTTTATCTGACAAGGAAATCAGTCCCCTATTTCTCTGCCTTGTAATTTCATGCAATAGGTCCTAAAAGCAAGCTCTTCAGATGCCTTCTCTGATGTCTTGCATTATACTGAAATATATGTGTGTGTGTGTGTGTGTATACTTGCCAACAAAGCAAGGGGTCCACTTTGGATCTGGTGTTTTTATGTCTCCAGAACCTATCAATGTCACTCTTTACAGAACCTGGACAAGAAAATTCCATCAGCTTCTGAGCTTCCATAGTTAGTGAACTCCTGATCCAGTACTCTTTGTGATACTATGGTATATTCCATGTGCTGAAAGAAATGTTTTGGCTTTAGGATACACTTGAGCAGAACTAGAAATTGCTTACACTAGGATTTTCCCTATTATTATGACTGCTAATTCCCATGAAATGGTTTGCACTTGGGGCAGTTAGCCTTTTCATGTACTCACCATTCCCTTTCTGTCCTCTTTTCCACATGTACTTCAGGTCCCCTGTGTCTGCCACTGTACATGAATCTAGATATTTATTTATTTATTTATTTTTAAAGTTTTATGTATTTGAAAGAGTTACACACAGAGAGAAGGAGAGGCAGAGAGAGAGAGAGAGAGAGAGAGAGAGAGTCTTCCATCTACTGGTTCACTCGCCAGATGGCCACAACGGCCAGAGCTGTGCTGACTCGAAGCCAGGAGCCAGGAGCCTCTTCCAGGTCTCCCACATGGGTGCAGGGACCCAAGGACTTGGGCCATCTTCCACTGCTTTCCCAGGCCATAGCAGAGAGCTGGATCGGAAGTGGAGCAGCCGGACTAGAACCGTTGCGCATATGGGATGCCGGCACTGCTACGCCACAGCGCCGGCCCCTAAATATTTATTGATTAACATCTCAGGTCACGGCCGGCGCCACGGCTCACTAGGCTAATCCTCCGCCTTGTGGCGCCGGCACACCAGGTTCTAGTCCCAGTCGGGGTGCCAGATTCTGTCCCGGTTGCCCCTCTTCCAGGCCAGCTCTCTGCTGTGGCCAGGGAGTGCAGTGGAGGATGGCCCAAGTGCTTGGGCCCTGCACCCCATGGGAGACCAGGATAAGTACCTGGCTCCTGCCTTCGGATCAGTGCGGTGCACCGGCCGCAGTGTGCCGGCCACGGCAGCCATTGGAGGGTGAACCAACGGCAAAGGAAGACCTTTCTCTCTGTCTCTCTCACTGTCCACTCTGCCTGTCAAACAAAACAAAACAAAAACAAAAACAAAAAAAAAAACATCTCAGGTCACACTGCCATCAAAGTTAGGGATATGTCCCTGAAGTTCATTCTCTCATTTCCTCCCAATGCATTTGATTTTCAGAGATAATATGGGGAAAAAAATAGTAACCAAACTAACAACCCGGGAAACTGGTTAGCATTTTGAAGTATGGTATGAGAAAATGTTCTAGTAACCAGAACTTTTGTATTGAATTTTGTTAACCTAAAATTTGTTGTGTGTTTGTGTTTTTCTTTTTCTCTAGGTGCAAAATGCTAGTGATTTGCTGATTAAACCCCTGGAAAATTTCCGAAAGGAGCAAATAGGCTTCACAAAGGTACATTTTCTCTGTATGTAATGTGTAAATGACTTATTGTTGGCACTATCACTCTTCATTCTAAAATGTATGATGCTTTTATATGTCAATTTGAAAGTTAACTGGGTCATATGATCCCTAGATAATTGGTTAAACGTTATTTCTCAGTGTACCTGTGAGATGGTTTTCAGGAGAGGTTAGCCTTTGTATTGGCGGAATGAGTTAAGACCTGTCTGGGTGGGCCTCCTTCAGCATATTAGTGGCCTCAGTAGAACCAAAAGACGGAGAAAGGTTGAGTAACTCTGCCTAAGTGACCTAGAATATCAATCCTTGCTTGCCTTTAGTATTTCTAATTTTTAGGCCTTTGTACCTGGGTTGGATTTCAGGCTCTCCAGACTTCAGAACATATTACTAGCTTTCCAGGAGAACCAGCTTGCAGAGGGCAGATCACAGGATTTCTAGGCCTGTAGAACCACTTAAGCGAATACCTTATAATAAATCTCTTTATATATGTATATTCCCAAAATATTTAAATCCATGTCTAATTTATTTCATACTACACATTTCTCATAAAGTTTATGAAGATGCTTCATATGCATGGGCGACAATTTTTGCACTAAAATGAAATTACCTTTCTTTAAAAAAAAAAGATTTATTTATTTGTTTGAAAGTCAGAGTTACAGAGAGGGAGAAAAAGAGATCTTCCATTCACTGATTCACTCCTCAAATGGCTGTAATGGCCAGGGCTGGGCCACACTGATGTCAGGAGCCAGGAGCTTCATCTGGGTCTCCCAAGTGGATGGCAGGGACCCAACTACTTGGGCCATCTTCTGCTGCTTTCCCAGGTGCCTGAGCAGAGAGCTGGATCAGAAGTGGAGCAACAGGGACTGAAGCTAGTGCTCATATGGGATGCCAGTATCCCAGGGAGTGGCTTAACCTGCTGTGCGATCACACTGGCCCCAATATCAATCCCTCTTGAGGCATTGTCTCATGACCTTATTATCTCACACTGAACTGTACCACCTCTTACAGCTTCAACACCAACACTCTTTGGACCAAGCTTTCAGCACATGGTCCTTTGAGGCACACACACACAACCATATCCAAACCATAGCAGAGAGAAATGAGGAACAAATTATTGAATGTGAGAGAAAAGATAATCCTTGTCATAAAGTAGCCAAGATTTAATTGCATTCATATTCTAGAGTTTTATAGAAGATAGAATTTACATGGAATGAAAACTGCAAGAGAGACATGAATTAAAGAAGGAATTCTTAAGCAAAAAATATACCATAACTTAATTCTCAGCTTATCCACAGAATGAGAAGTCAGGTTCTGAAGAGAGCACTAAGTGTCCATTCGATAAGGTTAGTATGGATGTGAACCAAGAAACTAATCTGTCATCTCTGCAAATTCTAGCATAGGGATGGGACTATGTCAGTAGGAATACCCAAGTGGGAACACTGGCCTCTGAGACTAAAGGAAACCTCAAAGATGACTCATTGTTCCTCGGGTTTCTAATGCTCATCACAGACCCCGGGGGCAGAGATAATTCCTCCTTATCAAAGGGAGGGGCTGCCTTACTAGTATTGAGGGCTCAGATGCCCCTCCCGATAGCACTTCAAGGGATGAGTCACTGTAGAGAATAGTGTGTGCAGTCCCTCTGGCTCCACGCAGACAGTAGCAACAGGGTGGCATACTACCCAGCCAAAGGGGTAGAACCAACCTGCCAAGCTGTAGGAGTGTGGTTCCCACTCTAGAGGGCCTGAAACTTGGGGCATCAAGCCAAAGAGGATTGCTCTCAAGCCTTAAGATCTCGTGGAGTTGACTTGCTAAGTTTTGGATTTACTTGGGGTCTGTCATCCCTTCCTATTTTCCTGTTTCTCCCTTTTGGAGTGAGAACATGTGTTCTGTGCCTACTCTACCACTTTTTATTGGAAGTACATCATGTGTTTGGTTTCACGACTTCATAGCAGAGAGGAATTTTGGAATGTACCTTTAGTCTCACTTTGATTTAGATGATCTTTAGATAAGACTCTATACTTCTGACTTTAGAATTGATGCTGGGATAAGTTTAAGACTTTTGAGATTCTTGGAATGGGGTGAATGTATTTTGCGTGTGAGAAGGACATGAATTTTGGAGGGCTGGGGTAGAGTAGATGTGTATGTCACCCAAAATTCATCTGTTGAAATTCTAATTCACAATGTTATTAGGAAGGAGGTGGGGCCTTTGGGAGGTAACTAGATCATGATTGTGGAGCCTTTGTGAATTACAAAATAAGTTTTTATTATATATTTCCCCTGACCCAGCTCTAGCTGAGGATTTTATATATGTTGTCATCCTTAATTCTCATAGCAAACTTGTGAGGTAGCATTTTTTAAAAATTTTATTTATTTTTATTTTCTTTTATCCCAGAAACCTTTTTAAAGGTAGGATTTTTAATTTCCATTATTCCAAGGAAGAAACTGACTCACTGGGGTTAATTATGTATCAGTATTTCTTCCTACTTCTTTGCCAGAGGGGCCAACTTATATACCTACAAAAAAGACAAACTCAATGTGAACATTATAGCTCCAGTAAACACTCCAGAATTACCCCAGTAGTATAAGTTAGGGTAAAGAAAGATCACTGAACTAGGACCAGAAAATAGCTTCTCTAGTCTCTTCCTGTATGCCTCTCAGTTCCGAATTCATCCCTCAGTAACTGCTACCACCAGGTCAAACTCGCAACCGTTCCTGCTACATGGTGGGTTAAGTTAGATCTTCCCTAGTGAGATCTTAACCCCAACCAAATATGTCTTCCTTGAATACTTTGCCTCAGTGTACTGTATAGAATTTCCTTATATCATATTGTGATTTATTAATTCTTTATAGTGTTTTCTCTCTCCTGATTGCACCTAGCCTGATACACCCAACACTGCTATTAGTTGATTTGTGATGTCAGTTGTAGTGGTAGGGGTTATTCTAAGCCTCTGCATATACAGATGCATGTTGTCATTTGAACTTCATAAGAACCATGTGCAGATTATTGTCCCCATTAAAGTATGGGGGCACTACAGGTTTAGTGAGACATAGCGTCTAAGGTCACTTAAGGGAGTAGCAGAGCTTGAATTTGAATTCAGTTTTCTTGGTTGTAAGTCTAGGACTCATTTTATTTTATAAGAGATACCAATTCTCTCTGAGCCTTAGTATTCTCAAGAAGAATAGAAAATTGCTAATCTAATCTTCTGCTAGTTTGAGATTCTAAGGTTAATTAACTAAATGTATATCTAGTGAATACCAGAAATTGCCTACTCAGACTACTGTGTACTAAATATGCTTTGGATTTTTATGGGATAATGTAAAATATCACATTAACATGATATATATTGATTATATGTTGAAATGATAGTATTTTGGGTACACTGCATTAAGTAAATTACTGAAATTAATTTCACTATTTTTAAATGTGAGTACTAAGTTTTTAATTGGTTAATTGGCTTGCATCATATGTATTTCTGTTAGTTGACACTGAACTAGGCACAGTAATTACCTTTGGAAGAGCACTCCTGCCATGTCATGGGATTTGAGGCTCCAGAAACAATAGAAGGAAGTACTTTAGAAATTAAAATATACATGGTTATCAAATTAATTAAATTAGTTAACATACAAAGTTATTAGAATAGTACCTAGCAATTAATAAATGCTAAATAAGTTTTCTGTCATTATGATCATCATTACTGTTATTGTCAACAAAATAGTTTAAAATGTTCTCCTTCAAACTGTCCAGTTGATGATGGACTTACTTTGATTAAAAACTCAAAAGGATTGAATGAGATAGGAGGAGGGAGGGAGGGCTATTGAATATTTCTCAGGTGACTACTGATATTATATGAAGAAGATTCCGTGTTACTGGGTCTGCATCTCTAGTTTTGTAGGATGTGGGAGATGTCTCCTTGTCATAGAAATGAAGGAAGGGAGGGAAGGAAGAGAAATGGAGGAGCAAAATAATGCAGAGAATCCTGGAAACTAATAGGGAACACATTCTGAAGAAGTTGGTACTGATGCTCCTGCCATTTGAAATAATAAATGTCTCATGTGAAATTTGTGGAAAGATGATGGAGGACAGATGGCAGAGAATGACCTGGGATACCCAAATGATATTCAATAGTGTGTGGAAACATTTGAACCATAAGCCATGGATGGTTTCCTGGCTAAAGGCGAGTCACCCTGTAGAGATCACTTGCAGGTCAACCAAATATGTTGTCAGTTCAACCTGGTTGACTAGGTCCCAGTGGGTGGGCTTTCTCAATGTCCAGAGTCTTCAAAGACTGTTTTAAAACTGAGTCATTTCACAAAGACAACAATTCCCACAAGATTAGCCATTCTCTGATGCTTTGTGCACCAGTTTCTGTTATACAATAACTTTTAAATGGCTGTCAGATGGTTGGCTTCCCAAGCATGCAGTCATGGTATGAGATAACCTCACATGTATCATCTTCATCAAAGGTTTTTATTCAGGGGCAAATTGTTTGAGTGGAACCCCTAACTCTGTGCTAAGCCAGAGCTTTTTAGGCAAAATTTTAAAACAGAACTGTATTGGATAAAATATTTGTAGTATGACTTTTATGCTAAAATTTGAGAGTTTTTTCCTCTTTATTTAAAAATATTTATTTATTTAATTTATTTATTTGAAAATCAGGGTGACAGAGAAAAGGAGAGCCAGAGAGACCTTCTACCCACTGGTTCATGCCCCAAATTGCTGCAATGCAGGGCCAGGCCAAAGCCAGAAGCCTGGAACCCCATCCAGGTCTCCCACGTGGGTGACCTTCTGCTGCTGCTTTCCCAGGCGCTTTAGCAGGGAGCTAGGTTGGAAGTGGAGCAGCCAGGACTGGAACCAGTGTTCAAATGGGATGTTGGCATCGTAAGTGACAGCTTAACCCACTGCATCATAACGCCAGCCAATGATTTTTTTCTAATTAAGAAGGATGTGTCCTTCAATCTCTGTATGGTGGTTTGGATGTTTATGCAATGAGATGGGCATTTGTTTTTTCTGATAATTTCACATTTCTTAGTTTTTCAAAGAAATAGTGTATAGTTTTTTGAAAAAAAATTAGAAACACATTTATTAGAGTTAAAAGTGAGATGAGAAACTTTCATTATATTTTCCCTTGTTTTTACTTGACATAATACTTGTTTATATTAATGGGATATAATATAAAAATGGAAATTATGGGGCCTGACATTGTGGAGTAGCGGGTAAAGCCACTGCCTGCATTGCCTACATTCCATATGGGTGTCTGCTTGAGGCCTGGCTGCTCTACTTCTAATCCACTCCCTGCCAATGGCCTGGAAAAAGCAGCAGAAAAGATGGTCCTAGTGCTTGGTCCCCTGCTGCCCACGTGGGAGACTTGGAGGAAGCTCCTGGCCCCTGGCTTCAAACTAGCCCAGCCTTGGCCATTGTGGCCACCTGAGGAGTGATCAGTGGATGGAAGCCCTCTCTTTCTTTCCCTCCCCGTCTCTCCCTCTCTCTGTGTAACTATGACTTACAAATAAATAAAGAATTTTTTTTAAATTTTTTGACAGGCAGAGTGGACAGTGAGAGAGAGAGACAGAGACAAAGGTCTTCCTTTGCCATTGGTTCACCCTCCAATGGCCGCTGCGGCCGGCGCACCGCGCTGATCCAATGGCAGGAGCCAGGAGCCAGGTGCTTTTCCTGGTCTCCCATGGGGTGCAGGGCCCAAGCACCTGGGCCATCCTCCACTGCACTCCCTGGCCACAGCAGAGAGCTGGCCTGGAAGAGGGGCAACCGGGACAGAATCCGGCGCCCCGACCGGGACTAGAACCTGGTGTGCCGGCGCCGCTAGGCGGAGGATTAGCCTAGTGAGCCGCGGCGCCAGCCAAGAATTTTTATTTAAAAATGGAAATTATATGATATATACATATATACATATAATTAAAACTGAAATAGTACTTCAGAATCTGTAAAGAAAATCAACAGTTTTCCATTCTTTCCTCATTACCTAGAGGCACCTGCTTTTTACCATTTATTATTTTTTATTTTAAAATTTGTTTAACTATACAAGTTTCATGTATTTTATATATACAGATTTAGGAACATAGTGATACTTCCCACCCTACCCTCCCTCCTGCCCATGCTCCAACCCTTCTTCCTCCTCTCTCTCACATTCCCAGTCTTAATTTTTTTTTTTTTTGGACAGGCAGAGTTAGACAGTGAGAGACAGAGACACACACAGAGAGAAAGGTCTTCCTTCCGTTGGTTCACCCCCAAAATGGCCGCCACAGCCGGTGCCGCGCTGATCCGAAGCCAGGAGCCAGGTGCTTCCTCCTGGTCTCCCATGCGGCTGCAGGGCCCAAACACTTGGGCCATCCTCCACTGCCCTCCTGGGCCATAGCAGAGAGCTGGACTGGAAGAAGAGCAACCAGGACAGAATCCGGCGCCCCAACTGGGACTAGAACCCAGGGTGCTGGCGCCGCAGGCGGAGGATTAACCAAGTGAGCCGGCGGTGGCAGCCTCCCAGGCTTAACAGAGACCTACTTTCAGTTTACATAATGATCGTAAAGTTAACCCTACACTAAGTAAAGGAGTTCAATAAATAATATGAAGAAAATAAAACAGTATTCCTCAATAGTAGAGACAAGGGCTATAAACATTCATCATATTTTATTCATCTATTAGTTACTTTCATGTCCTTAAAATATAATTATATCACTATTTTCTGAGTTAGCATTAAACATTATTTACTACTTCATGCTATGAATATAGGAGATTATTGCTCACATTTCACCCTTTCCCTTATCTTCTAGTTTGTGATATAAATCATAACACTTCTATTAGTTACCACTGTTACTTTAAATAATACACTTAAACTTTATTTCTTACGCCATTGACTTTTTAAAAATTTATTTGACATGTAGAGTTATAGACAGTGAGAGAGAGACACACAGAGAAAGGTCTTCCTTCTGTTGGTTCACTCCCCAAATGGCCGCTACAGCTGGTGCTGCGCTGACCCAAAGCCAGGAGCCAGGTGCTTCTTCCTGGTCTCTCATGCGGGTGCAGGGGCCCAAGCACTTGGGCCATGCTCCACTGCACTCCTGGGCCACAGCAGAGAGCTGGACTGGAAGAGGAGCAACCGGGACTAGAACCCAGAGCCCATAGGAGATGCCAGTGCTGTAGGCGGAGGATTAACCAAGTGAGCCACGGCACCAGCACCATTGACTTTTGAGGATTTATTTGTAAGATAAATACGTTGTCATCTCTATCTTCCTCACCCCTCTTTAGCCCTTAACTCCTGTCAGCCAAGCCTTCACTTTTTATTGTTAGGGTTGGTAACATTACTGTTCTAAGTCTGGAGCCTTAACATTACTATTTTGGGGCCTTAATATTACTATTCTAAGTCTGGAGCCTTAGTTATACCTATAGACTTCCTTTTCAGTGGCAAAAGCCAGTGACAAATCAAGAATTTGAACACAAGTTTCTTGCCTGGGATTCCATGAACTTTGACCTACATTATGTTGGATTCATCAAGTGTTAATTTCTGGTGGCTAGCATAGAGCAAGGATGAACCCTTTATCTCTTTCTCCCAAATTTTTATGTAGTAGGTTTACAGTTCTTTGTCTACCTACTTAAAATTCCTGTTTGGTTAGCTCTTTCAATGCCTTCCATCTCTCAAATACACCAACACATGCAAAGTTTGTGAGACCTTCCCCATGTGTACACTTTATCTGTCACTTGATTTACAGAACTCTTCCTACCACTATTCCCCTTCCCACCACCATGCCACTGCCCCGTACCCCCCTGACCCAAGATCAAGGGAGGACAAACAAGGCTTAGTCCAGTTCTGTTCATAATGACTCTTTCATCCTGCAGTGTAGAATGCTGGACTGTCCACTGGAGATGGCAGAATAAAGACTCAGTCATTCCCTCTAGACACATGACAGGGAGAGTATTTGTACCCTTTGATTCATATTTTTTGGGTCTTGTCAGAGTTGCCCACAGTATGATATTTTCAGTTCTTTTTCAAGGATGTCCTTGCCAGAGAGGAACAGCCACTGAATTGAGCCTTTGTGTGGTTTCTCGTGGGATCAGGGCCAAATTGTCTAACTAAGACATCTGAGTGTGCATTTAACTCACTGCTTGGAGAGCTAGAGCTGGTGTGGAAGCTATAGTATAGCGTGTTCTCACCCAACAAATGGCAGGCAAGAGGACACTGATAGCAGGGTATTACTTGTCAGTCTTATTTTAGTTACTTTGCAATGAACAGAGATCCAAGAGCAAATTTTAAGAGAAGAACCTGTCCTGGAGGTAGATGAGACTGTAAAAATATAAAAGGTGGAAGATGGCACAAACCTGACTGTGAAGGTAGAAGAAATCAAAGGTGTTCATTCTTGACTTGCATTCCAAATGCCAGTGCATACCCTCGGAGAGAGGGAAAGGAAGCAGCAGAAAATCCCCTATCAATGGCTTCAAAGAATTTAAATTTCAGATTTCTCCATATGTTTCTGTCCCAATAGTCACCAGAATGCATTAACGGGAGGAGTCAAGTAGTCAAAGGACCTGAGAGCTATGCTGTGTGGCAGTAATTCATAACTTAGTTCCAGTCAATAGCAAATATTTGACATGCCATATAATAATAATTACCATACCCTAGGTACTTGCTGTGCATTATCTCAGTTAAGTATTATTTATCCACATCTCACAGATGAGGAAATCAAGACCCATAATGACCAAATAACTCACCCAAGAACACATACTTATTAACAGAAGCAGGTTTCAACCAGAGTTTTGTTATTCTAGAGACTGCTATTTCTACTACACTGCACTCTGAATCTGGCTTTGTGGAACTACTGTGGAAGCATTAAAAATATGATTAACAGGGCCTATCAGCTATTGAATTGGTACATACATTATAGTGCATTTTCATTACTGTACAGCGATCAGAACAAATGAACTAGAGCTGTGTACACCATCACACAGATGACTCTAACAAATACGCATGGTGGATTAAAAATTTTAAAGTGACACGAAACATATCAGCCCATTTCTATAAAGTTCAAAAACAGGCAAAACTAAGTGGTAATGTAAGAAACCAAGATAATGGTTACAGAGTGGGGATTTTTAGTGAAAATGTGGGGCACATGAGAATCTTCAGGGGTGCTGGTAATATTTTATTTTTAGTTCTGGGTGTTGATTATATGGGTATGTTCAGTTTATGACAATTTGTTGACCTTTGTGCAGAGTTTTTTTTTTTTTTACAGGCAGAGTGGACAGTGAGAGAGAGAGAGACAGAGAGAAAGGTCTTCCTTTGCTGTTGGTTCACCCTCCAATGGCTGCCGTGGCCGGCGCACCGCGCTGATCCGATGGCAGGAGCCAGGTACTTATCCTGGTCTCCCATGGGGTGCAGGGCCCAAGCACTTGGGCCATCCTCCACTGCACTCCCTGGCCACAGCAGAGAGCAGGCCTGGAAGAGGAGCAACCGGGACAGAATCCAGCGCCCTGACTGGGACTAGAACCCCGTGTGCCGGCGCTGCAAGGCGGAGGATTAGCCTAGTAAGCCGCAGAGCTGGCCTGTGTATTTTTGAAAATATGTATTATAATTGCAAAAAATTGAAAAGAACATTTAAGAACATTAATATCTACCTGGGGCTGGCATTGTGACGTAGCGGGTAAAGCCGCCACCTGCAACACTGTCATCCTATATGGATGCCAGCTTGTGTCCTAGTTGCTCCACTTCCAATCTACCTTCCTACTAATAGCCTGGGAAAAGCAGCAGAAGATGGGCCAAGTGTTTGGGCTCCTGCCACCTATGTAGCAGACCCAGATGATGCTCCTGGCTTCTAGCTTTGGCCTGGCCCAGTGCTGGCCGTGGGAGCCATCTGAGGAGTGAACCAGTGGATGGAAGATCTCTTTGTCTCTGTCTCTCTGTCTATGTCTCTCTCTCTCTCTTTATGTAACTCTTTCAAATAAACAAATCTTTAAACAAAAACACATTAATATCTTCTTATAGCTTGCCATCCATCCACCAAAAATCTGGTATGTATGTGGAACTTAAAAAGTTCATGTAAAACGAAATTAAAAGGTAAGTTTATTTTAGTGCAAATTTTTTAATATGTGTTTTCTTGAACTTTTTGAAGACCTCTTGTATGTATGGATCTCAATTTTTTATATCAAAATATACTCATCTTTTAATCACATTGTCTATGAAATTTTTGAGGTTCACACACACACACACACATATATATATATATATATATATATGTATATAGAAGGAGCAATGGCTGAGGGAAATTTTGTGGGCTTATCCTCCTGACTATATTCATATATAGAACTTCTTCCTCCTCTTATGACTTTCTTCCTCTTTCATTTCATATGTGAGTTTCTTTAAGCAACATATCATATTTAACATAGCATAGTGGTTAAAACTGTGGATTCTGGAGCAAGACTACCAGGATTTGTATCTCAGCTCTTGAACTGTACTAGCTATTCAGCAGAGCTTAAGCCAGTCATTTCTCTGGGTCTTAGTTTCCTTATCTATAATATGAAAAAAATCATAGTACCTACTTTATAGAGTTGTATTTAAAAAGTGTTATTATATGTAAGATACTGTATATAATACATAGTAAGCATCATTGTGGGTGTTTGCTATTATTGCTTTTTCATATTTATAACAAGAGAGTAACTACATGTATTCTTTTGTATCTTGATTTTTTCACTTAATGTAGTTTCAACATTCACCTGTATTCATATATTTAACTCAATATTTTTTACTGTTGTATAGTATTCCATTGTGAGACTGTAGCATAATTTCACTAACTTGTTGACTAATGACAGTTGCTTCCATTTTTTATGTTCATGTGAATAACATTCCAATGAAAGTATTTTTAGATGTCTTCTTGTGGACATTTGAAAAATTTTCCTGGATATATCCCCAGAAATAAAATTTGTATGTTATAGGATCTAGGTATCTTTACAAGATATATTTCCAAATTGATGTCCAAAATTGTTATTCCAATTAATGTCATCACCTGTCACCAGCAGTATGAAGTAGTTTTCCTTGCTCCACAATCAAGGAAAATATAATCAGATTCTGAAAGATGCAAGAGAATTTAATTAAGCACATAATTTTTGTGCCTCTACTCTGTATACTGAAGAAATCAGGGACCCATAGTAGACAAATCTATTCTCTAGCAAACATCAAGCAACTGTACTTAATACCAAAACGAGATCACATATGTAAAGTATCTGGTATACAATAGGCTCCTTGGCTCAAGCAATCTCAGAATGTACCCACACCGACTGGTGTGGTAGTATTGTGGATACGATCCTTTTACAATGCAATCTATCCTTGAAAAATAGGAGGTGACCCCATTTAGCCCAAAGAGAGAATGTCATCCTTGATTATCCATGATATAGAATGGACTGTGACTTATCAGATGGTCACATCTGTTTTCCAGCTCCTTTGCCTTCCTTCACTAGGACAGGGAAATGCAAGAGGGAGTTGAATCATAGACTATAGATACCATGAGTTTATTCTCCCTTTCTACAATCAAAATGAACCTGCTGTTTCTCCCTACCCCAGCATCCTTTCTACTTGAATAGTTTGAGGGCATTTTTGTAATACGGCAGTGACCTTGCTCAAGTGAGCTGGCCTAAGTGAACTTGTAAGTCTGTTCCTAATATCAGCTGGCTTAAATATCACCTCTGGAGTGGATAGGACAGATGAGAAACCAGTAGCACATAACCTCTTGAATTGGATGGTAATTTGGAGATTCCCTCCATTTTGAGGAAGTGCCAAGGCTTCTGATTTTGAGTTGTCCACTAGAGTAGCATCTAACCACATGTGCGTACTGCACACTTGAAAAATTTCTAGTGTGACTGAGAAACTGAATTCTACATTTTATTTACTTTTAATTAATTTAAGCTAAATTACTCACTTGCAGTTAGTGGCTATTGTGAAGGTCTAATAAATATTCTAGAATATTTTGAGGGTAGAGGAAAGTACAGTAGCTAACTTGTTCAGTACTTACCGTACATCGGGGCCTATAGTGGCATTTCATTCTCACAATACCCTGTGAAGACATATTATTCCCAAACTTACAGAGAAGGAAACAAGGTTTAGAGAGGATAAGAATGTGCCCAAGATCATATAGGGTAATGTTCACAGCCATGATTTAAACCCAGATCTATTTGGTCTCTCCAAGCCTAGAGCCTATTTCTCTCTATCCTTCTATAGTTTTCTTACTGCTACTTGGCTCCAGTTTTAAACCAGAAAAGCTTAAAATTGAATGCCTTCTAACACAGGTAATTCCAAATTCCTAACTGCCAATTTTCACTAACAAGTGGGTATGTGGAAGCTCCAATATATAAAGATTCCATGGATTTTGATGATTCTCTCCAGTAGGGTGTTCAGGAAGAATATTAAGTGGCTGGAAACAAAATGAGTAAATGAATCAGTTATTTTTTTAAAGATTATTTTTTGAAAGTCAGCGGTGCAACCGGGACTCTAACTGACGCCCACATAGGATGCCAGCACTGAAGGCGGCAGCTTTACCTGCTACGCCACAGCGACAGCCCCAGTTCTTTTTTGTTGTTGTTGTTAATTACAGCCAAATATAACTGTTCTCCAAATAAACAGAACCAACAGGATGTGTATACAGATGTTCTCCAACTTGGGAAGGTTCATCTTAGAATTATTTTGACTTTAAAATGGTGTAAAAGCCGTAATCATTCAGTAGGAACTCGACTTAAAGTTTTGAATTTTAGTGTTTTCCTGGCCGAGCATTATGTGATATTGTCCTCTCTTGGGATGCTGGGCAGGGTCTGCAAACTGCAGTTCCCAGTCAGCCATGTGATCAGGAGGGTCCACATTGCAGACTCTACAATGTACTGAGTTGCTAAGCTGTGATGGTCAATAGGTTAGGTATACTAAATGCATTTTTGACTTACGATATTTTTAACTTATGATGGGATGGGCTTGTCAGGATATAATCCCATCATAAATCAAGGAGTAGGTATCTACATAGAGAATGTTTATTTTAAGGAATTGGCTCATGTGATTGTGGGGACTGACAAGTCCCAAATGCGCATGGCAGGCTGGCAGACTGGAGACCTAGGGAAGAAGAATCTCAAGCCCAGAGGCATTCCCTCTTCCTCAGATGACCTCAGAATTTAAAAGTTTCCTAATTGCTTTGAGTGATTGGGTGAAGCCTCCACAGATTCTAAAGGGTATTTGTTTTACTCAGAGTCTACTGATTCACATCAACAGCTAGTCTAGTGTTTGCCTGAATATTTGAGTACCATGGCCTAGCCAAGTTTATACAGAAAATCAATCATCAAACACCATGAGGGCATTTGAGAGTTCTGGAGGAAGGCCAGTTCCAAGTTCCAGGAACTGGCCTCTAGGTCTTCTCTCTGCACTTCTCTTAGATTTTTCCTCACAATCATAAGGTGAATGTCACAGATCAACATATCACATCTCTACATATTAGCAATCCAAGCAGGAAAGGAGGGAAAGGGCTCTTTTCACATACCCCCCTTTTTTATCTTTTATCCAGAGACAGAAGTGTCTTCCCCAAGCTGTCATCAGTCTTTCCCTTATACCTCCTGGGCAACAGCTGAGTGCAGGCCAGCTCTTAGGTCATTTGTTGGCAAAGAAGGATGGGACTGCAAAGATCCTCTCTTGGCCAGGGAGAGGGATTTGCTTTGCTTGACAACATTGCTTGCCTGATTGATATATGAAGAAACAGGAAGAAGAAGAAGGATGACCGCTAATTTGGCAATGTACAGTGACTGTCAAATGGTCCTTTAAGACTAAAGATATTGGGGGCTGGTGTTGTAGCACAGTGGGTTAAGCTACCGCCTATGATGGTGACATCCCATATGAGAGCTTGTTTGAGTCCCAGCTGCTCCACTTCTGATCCAGTTCTCTGGTCTTGCACCTGGGAAAGCAGCAGAAGATGGCCCAAGTACTTGCCACCCTTGTGGGAGACTCAGACAGAGTCCCATGCTTCTGGCTTTGGCCTGGCCCAGTCCTGACCATAGTGGCCAATCAATCAGTGAGAGAACAAATGCTCTCTCCATCTCTCCATCTGTCTCTGTAATTCTGCCTTTCAAAAGCAGAGTTATGTATAGATATGGAGAGACAGAGAGAGAAAGATTTTTCTATCTGCTGATCCACCCTCCCCCCAGATGTCTGCAGAAGTCAGGGCTGGGCCAGGCAGAAGCCAGGAGCCAGGAGCTTTATCTGGTCTCTCACTTGTATGACAAGGGCCCAAACACTTGGTCCATCTTATACTTTTCCCAGCCCATCAGCAGAGAACTGGATTGGAATTAGAGCACCTGGGACATGAACTGGCGCCCATATGGGATGCCAGTGTCACAGGTGGTGGCTTAACCTGCTATGGCACAATGGTGATCTCTATCACACTTTCTTTCAAAGTTATTCTATAATTGTGATATTCCACACAGAACATGGTGAATTCTGTTTATACTCAAGTTATATATAATCTTATGAGCAGACTTGAATCTTCAAGTAGACCTGAAGTCCTATAGACCCTTATTTAACCCTTTCCTGCTTCAGCCATTTCCCTTTAGAAAAACAGATTTACCTTTCACATCATAGTTTCTTTATCTGAAAAAAAATGGGATGATTGAGCTACATAGTTTATTTTACTTCTAGTGTTCTGTGAATAGCACACATCAAAACCAGAACCTAGATAGATTTCTTGACTGCCATTCAGAAAGTCAAGGGGTATAACTAACTTATTGCTAGTCCAATGTATATCTATTAGAACTTTGTATTTAATTGCCTGCATTGTAATCAAAATAGATATTTAAGAATTGTGTATTCTGGGACCAGTGCTGTGGCATAGAAGTTTAAACCTCTGCCTGCAATGCCGGCATTCTCTATGGGCATCAGTTCGAGTCCTGGTTGCTCCACTGCCCATCCAGCTTCCTGTTAATGAGCCTGGGAATGCAATGGAAGATGGCCCAAATACCTGACCCCCTGCATCCACATGAGAGACCCAGAAAAAGCTCCTGGCTTCTGTCTGGCCCAGCCCTCACCACTGCAACTATTTGGTAAATGAACATGTGGGTGAAAGATCAGAATCTCTCTCTTTCTCTCTCTGTATTTCTGCCTTTCCAATAAATAAATAAACCTTTTATAATAAAAAAAGAATCATATGTTCTAACTGGGCTTTACATTTTATTTATTTATTTATTTTTTGACAGGCAGAGTGGACAGTGAGAGAGACAGAGAGAAAGGTCTTCCTTTACCGTTGGTTCACCCTCCAATGGCCACCGCGGCCGGCGCACTGCACTGATCCGATGGCAGGAGCCAGATGCTTCTCCTGGTCTCCCATGGGGCGCAGGGCCCAAAGACTTGGGCCATCCTCCACTGCACTCCCGGGCCACAGCAGAGAGCTGGCCTGGAAGGGGGGCAACCGGGACAGGATCCGGCGCCCTGACTGGGACTAGAACCCGGTGTGCTGGCGCCACAAGGCAGAGGATTAGCCTATTGAGCCACGGCGCTGGCCTCTAACTGGGCTTTACATTTTAAGTCCTGGAGGAAGTCTAAAAAGCAGATTTCCTTTGAAATCTGGAATAGAATAGAAAATGGAATTAAAAGATGAGTTTATTTGGTGAGAAATATTTTTGAAAACTTTTTGAAATTCATGCATAGTTTTTCATTGACTTGTTGAAGACCCCATGTATGCATGAATTTCAAAAAACAAAAAAAAAAAACATTTTACAGGCTAGCATTGTGGCGTGACAAGTGAAACCATTGCCTGTGATACTGGTGTCCCATTTGGACACTGGTTCCAGTCTTGGCTGCACCTCTTCCAATCCAGCTTCCTGCTAATGTGCCTGGGAAAGCAGCAGAAGATGGCCCAAATCCTTGGGTCCCTGTGCCCATGTGGGAGACCTGGAAGGAGCTCTTGGCTCCTAGCTTTGGCCTGGCCCAGCCCTAGCTGTTGTGGCCCTCTGGGGAGTGAACAGAAGATTCTCTCTCTCTCTCTCTCTCTCTCTGTCTCTGTCTCTCTCTTCTCTCTATAACTCTGACTTTCAAAAAGATAAATAAGTCTTTAAAAATATCTTGTGCCAAAATTAACTTATGCTTCAATTCTGTTTCCCATGAACTTTTTGAAGTGCCCTTCTCTTCTATTCTGGGAAAGAGAATTACAGAGAGGGAAGGAGGGAGGGAGAGAAGGAGCAAGAGAGACAGAGACTGATTTTCCATCTGTTGCTTCATGCCCCAAATGGCTTCAATGGCCAGGGCTAGATCAGGCCAAAGCCAGAAGCCTGGGACTCAACTGGGTCTCTCACGCAGGTGCAGGAACCCAAACACTTGGGCCATCTTCTGCTTTCCCAAGCACATTAGCATGGAGCTGGATTGGAAGGGGAGCAGCTGGGGCTTGAACTAGCACTCACATAGGATGCTGGCAATTGAGGCTCTCACATTGGATGATAGTTGGAAGTTCTTGGTAGGTGAAATTGCATGCAGATATGTATGAAAAATTAATTTGGCCTCCAAATTGTAGTCCCTTAAGACATTTTTCACAGCCACAAAATACTGGGCTCCCCAGAAAACCTTGCTTATTGGTAGGCTATTGAAAGGAGACTAACATGGCAAAGTAACCTAAAACTCAATGGCATGCGTAAAAAGCTTTTATTTGTAGCTCACACATCTATGGGTTGGCTAGGTTAGCTCTGTTTACCTCAATTATATTTGATGGGACTTGACTCAGGCCAGAAGTCCCATTTATGTCTGCTCCATCTGTCTCTGGCTTTCAGGGATTTGAGGGCTACAGCTCCGAGGAATATTCTCATGATGGCAGAAGTACATGGTGGGTGAGGAGATATTTGAGGTCTTTTAAAACTAAGCTCAAAGCTGGCACACTATCACGTCTTCACAAATTCAATTCTTCAAACAAGTCATGTGGCTGATTCCAGCATTAGTGAGGAAGTGAAATAAATCTTGCCCCTAATGGAACTAGAAGGAGTGCAGTGTCACATGGCAAAGTGCATGCATGCAGGAAGTTGGAGAGACTTGGAAGCAATAATTCCATCCAATAGGCCCTGGCTGCAAGTTAGTGGTGATGAGAGTTGGGAGGTGAATGCTATAACAAAAAAATATTTTGACGGAGACTGAGAGGTGTAGTGGAAAGAGTGTTGGGGTCAGGAGATCTTGGTTTGAGTCTTCATTCCACTTATTGTTATGACTTTGAGCAAATCATTTTCTCTTGCAGCATTTTAATACTAAAGGTCTAAGAAGTCTCTTCATCTAGTGCTTTCATCTTCTATATAGCCATGCTGGAGCAAGAGAGATGAAGTGGTTCGTCTGTGTTCAAATCGCTAGGTGGAAGCAGAGTCCAAACCAGAACCTACGGTTCTCTTTCTATTATGTCTTCAATACACAAGATGAGGGAGTATCTTAGGGTGGGATGGTGAGCAGTTTCAGTCCTCCTCCTTTCCTCGTGAAACTTAAACTGTTTTACTGCAATTCCATGTCCCGAATTGCCATGATCATCTGTTTTCCATTTCTTCCAAAGACTGAAAAAAGGGAAACAGGCCAAACTCATAACAGGAAAGGTTGAAGGTCAGGCTGAGGAAGCACTTCCTGCACATACAGTATTTAACTGTTTGGTGGTGGTAGGGAACGCGATAGCATCGCTATCTGCAGAGATCTTTGTGTGAGTCTTTTGTTGCTGTGCGATGTGCTGAAAACAGCACAGTGAGCTGGAGTTGACTTGTCAGCTCTTCTGACTTTATGGTATTAGAACCACATGTGTATATCTGTCACACATCCATCTAGTGCTCATTTTGTGTCAGATATTCCTTTAAGTCCTCTGTAGATATCAATTCAGTTAATCTTCAGTACTCTAGAAGGTAGAGTCTTATTTATTCCTCTCATAGATTAAACAAAAGACACAAGCACAAAACAAGAACAGCAACAGTGAAAACCTAAGACGCAGGGAGACTAAAAAGCTTCCCTGAAGCCATGCACCAGAAAGGAGCAGAACTGATGCTTGAACCAGGGTAGTGAGGTGCCAGAGTTTATGCCCTTATCCATTATTGTGCCATGTGGTCACATGGGCAATATCGTAGCACCTAGGTATCAGAACTCAATAGACTAACTCTGCTACGTAGTGCTTCTGTGACATGGAATGAATTGCCTCACCTCTCTGAGCTTCATTTATCTTTTTTTAAAGACTTGTTTATTTATTTGAATGGCAGAGTTACAGAGAGGCAGAGAGGCAGAGAGAGAGAGAGAGAGAGAGAGAGAGAGAGAAAGAAAGAAATTCTCCATCTGCTGGTTCACTCCCCAAATGGCTGCAAGGGCCAGGGCTGGGCCAGGCCAAAGCCAGGAGCCAGGAGTTTCTTTCAGGTCTCCCATATGGATTCAGGGGCCCAGGGACTTAGGCCATTCTTACGCTGCTTTCTTGGGCCATAGCAGAGAGCTGGATCAGAAGTGGAGCAGTCAGGATTCGAACTATTGCCCATATGGTTTGCCAGCGCTGTAGGCTGTGGCTTAACCTGCTGCACCACAGCATCAGCCCCTTGAGCCTCCTTTTCAACTGTAAAATGTGAATAATTATTATAAGTACCTCACAGGCTGACTGTGAAGATTAAATAAGATATGCATAAAACATAACTCGGCACTGAAACTTCGGTCCTGTTTTTGGTGACTACTTGTATAATTTTTGTAAATGTCTTTTTAAATATCTCCTTTAACCTGTAGGTTGTAAGTTCAACCTTCGTTTTGTTTATCTGTAGGACTTATTTTTTTAGCAGTCTACAAGACCATTTTGTGTCATCATTTCTGTCTGACACAGGAAAAGAGCAATGAGGCAATTTCCCTCAGGGGAGAAATTGCGAGCCAGTGACCCCATGTCTGTTGACTGTCTGTGAGGCTGCTGAACTGTACTATCTGCTTTCTTCTACGTTTGTCCTTATCTTAAAATAGCACTGAGTCTGAATTTTATAGGTAATGTTGAGTTTGAATCTTACATTATGGCTTTGAGTTTTCTGATTTACTATGTCATTTTTTTCTCTTGATCTCCCGTAAGAAGTTAGTGAATCTTTCCAGAGTGCCCTTGTGAAGAAGGACCATAGCATGTTGCTATATGAGGGTACTTCAACAAGTGCATAGATAGTGAAGTTAAAAGATTAGCTTATTTTGTTGTCACAATGTATTGAAATCCATGCATATGAGGAATCTTCAAAAAGTTCATGGAAATGTGTATTATGTAAAACCAAAAACATTTTGCATCAAAATACACTTTCAGTTTCGTTGTCCATGAACTTCTTGAAAGACCCTTGGCTACCAAAATACCATATCCTGCTAAGAGAAGCATCACTTTCCTATACACAAAGAGTGATACACCACTGTTCACACAGAGTTCCCAGCCCTGCCTCTGCTGCATGCTGGGATCCCCAGGGACTGGTGCAAGTGGGTGGAGGAGGTTATATAAGCTCACATCCCCTTCCAAGTGGGAGGAGGAGAGGGACAACAGCTGTCAGCTCCACAGTTGGTCTTGCCAGCCCAAATGATCCCAGCCAGAGAAGAAGCCTCCTCCGTACATGGAAGATTTGGTGTCTTAAATCTTTAGCAATTGATGTTAACTTCGTCCAGCTAGAACAGAAGTTTGTTGACTCTGGCTGCATGGACATGGTGTTCTTTAGGCATTTTGTGTGGTCCTCAAGCAGTCTCTATCCAGATGGTCATCTATTGGAGGCTCTCATGGTGGAATGCTATAAAGGTCATTACACTCTGACTTTTGATTGGACAGTTATTCTTGCCTTCACTTCAATATATTAAGCTAAAAGAAAAAAAAATCCACCAAAGATGGATATCAGCAATAGCCATCTCCATAGACAATTTATTCTTTAAAAAAAAAAGATTTATATATTTGTTTGAAAGGCAGAGTTACAGAGAGGGAGAGATCTTCCATCTGATGGTTCACTCCTCAGATGACTGCAATGGCTGGGACTAAGCCTGGAGCCTGGAACTCCATCCCAGCCCCCTTGTAGGTGGTAGGGTCCCGAGTACTTGCTGCCTTCCCCTGAGCATTAGCAGAGAGTTGGATGGGAAGTGGAGCAGCTGGAACTCAAATTGGCTCTCATATGGGATGTCGGTGTTGCAGGCACAAGAGGCAATTTGTTCCTGATTGACTGCAAGTCTGTCTGTGAAGGACATTGCTAGCCCATTAGTTAATCCAGCATTTCTTTTTTATAACTGAAAGAAATATTGAATTTGGAGGTACATCTCTTATCTTTACTGGACTAAAAGGTTCTTGAAGGCTAGTTCCAATGGTTCCAATGGCCTTTCCTTCTTTGGATTCTCCTCAGAGTTAAGCCCATGGCTGGCACAAGGCTAGTTACTTAGCATAATCTCTTCAAGGTTCATCCCTATTATAGCATGTTTCAGAATTTCTTTCTTTTTCGGCCAAATAATATTCCATTTTATGTCTATACCATATTTTGTTTGTTCATTCATCCCTTGATGGACATTTGGGTTGTTTCTACTTTTGGCTGTTGTAGATAATGTAGTGAACTCTAGGGACCAAATATCTGTTTGAGTCCCCATTATTGGTTCTTTTGGGTATATAGCTAGGAGAGGAATTGCTGGGTCATACGCTGCTCCTATTTTTCAATTTTTGGGTAAATGTCAAAATGTTTACCAAAACAGCTGTGTCATTTTACATTTCCATTAGCAGGGCATAAATGTTCCAGTGTTTTCACCTTCTCTACAATACTTGTTATGTTTCATATTTTAAAAATTATAGGCCGGCGCCGTGGCTCAATAGGCTAATCCTCCGCCTTGCGGCGCTGGCACACCGGGATCTAGTCCCGGTCGGGGCGCCAGATTCTGTCCCTGTTGCCCCTCTTCCAGGCCAGCTCTCTGCTGTGGCCAGGGAGTGCAGGGGAGGGTGGCCCAAGTCCTTGGGCCCTGCACCCCATGGGAGACCAGGAGAAGCACCTGGCTCCTGGCTTCAGATCAGCGCTATGCGCCAGCAGCAGCGCTCGCCGGCCGCAGCGGCCATTGGAGGGTGAACCAACAGCAAAAAGGAAGACCTTTCTCTCTGTCTCTCTCTCTCACTGTCCACTCTGCCTGTCAAAAATAATAAAAAAAATTATAGCCATCCTAGTACATGTGAAGTAGTATCTCATTGTGATTTTGATTTGCATTTCCAATGACTAGTGGTGGCGGAGCATCTTTTCATGTGTTTATTGGCCATATTTGAAAATGTGCAGAAATATCTATTCAAGTTTTATTCATCTTTTTTTCTTGTTTCTAGTATTCTGAAGACTTGACCCTTATTAGATATATGTGTATAATTATACATAAATGTGATCATATGCCATGCTGTGTTGTAATTTTTGTATTTCCTAGTCTCTAGGTCAATAGATATAAATTTTTGTTACTATTTGTAGTAACTTATGATGTGTCATCTGATAAATAATTTGCAATATAAGCTATTTTCAGTTATTTTTTAGTTTTTCTATTGATGTTATTGCTATAACAAACATCCTTATGAAACATTACATGAGTAATGAACTAGATAAAACAGCCATTGTATTGGAACTTTTTAATATGCATGTTTTAGAAACTGATAATAATACTAGAGAAAATAGGTGGCAATATCAATGTCTTAACAATATAATAAGGTTGACAAAACGAGATTGGCAACTTAGAATTTTGTCAAACTTTGTTTTATATCTTTGTCAAGCAAATTGTTAAGAATGATAATATAGGGCTGGCATTGTGGTACAGAGCTTTAAACTGCTGCCTGTGACACTGGTAACCATACTGGTGATAGTTCGAGTCTCAGCAGTTCCATTTCTGATCCAGCGCCCTGCCAATGTGCCTGGGAGAGCAGTGGAGGATAGCTCAAGTGCTTGGACCCCTGCCACCCACGTGGGAGACCTGGATGGAGTTCTGGGCCCCTGGCTTTGACCAGACCCAGCTCCTGCTCCTGTGGCCATTTGGGGAGTGAACCAGTAGATGGAAGATTCATTCTCTCTTTCTTACTCTCTCTCTCTCTCCCCCCTCCCTCTTTCCCTCTCTCCCTCTCCCTCTTATCTATAATTCTGTCTTTAAAAGAAATATTTTTTAAAAAAGAATTATATACTACAGTAGTTTTAATGATCTGTGATTATTTTGAAATTTACTGTGTATGAGTGAAATTAACATCTTTTCATTTGAGTTTTGTTTATAACCCTTGGCTATATTCCTCCTGAATTTTTACTTCATGAACTCTTTATTTAATGTAGCATTAAACCTTTGACTATAATGTAAATTAAAATATTTTAGCTCAAAAGTAAAATATATATATAAGCTTGAGCTGTTGGATACACACATAATATACAAAGCTCTGTATCAAAACAATTAGAGTGCATGGGAACATTTACAAAAACAGAATAAGCATTAGGCTAGACAGGAAAGACTTGTAAATTCCAAAGGTTCAATATCATAAAGACTGTATTCTCCAACCATAATACAATAAAATTAAAAATTAATACTAAATACTGAAACATTCTCTGTTTGGAGACTAGGATTATGCTCAATATTATTTGGGTTATAAAAAGAAATCTGGGGCTGGCATTGTGTGCAGTGGATTAAACTGCTAGTTGTAATGCTGACATTCTGTATGGGAGGGCTTGTTTGAATCCCCACTTGTACAACTTTCAATTCAACTTCCTGCTAATGTGCCTGCGAATGCAGCAAATTGTGGCCCAAGTATTTGGGCCCCTGCCACCTCATGGGAGACCCGGATGGAGTTCCTGCCTCCTGGCTTCTGCTTGGCCCAGAAGTAGCTATTGTGGCCATCTGAGGGGAGTAAACCAGCAGGTGGAAGATTCATTCATTCATTCATTCTCTCTCTCTCTCTCTCTTTCTCTCTCTCTCTCTCCCCCATCTCTCTCTCTCTCTCTGATTTTCAAATAAATACTCTTTTTAAAAAAGAAGTCCATTTTAGAATGAGATAGTGCTGAAATCACTATCTGTCAATATTTGTGGGACAAACTTCTGTAGCATAGTAGAGGGGAACATTGTTGCTTTACATGTATTGATCAACAAATAAGAAAGATTTAAAACAAGTGTAGTGAGCATTTCATTCAAGAAATTGAAAACAACAACAGAACCTACCCAAAGTAACAAGATAGGCAAACATATTAGAGCTAAAGACAGAAATCTAAGGAATTAAATGTGGACTGTAACAACAATCAAAAACAGTAGATTATTAGCAAAACCAAAAATTAATGAAATGACTGAAAGGATTAACAGGATGTATCACTGGCAGGACTGATCAGTGAAATAGAAGATACAAACAAACACAATACAGAATATATAATAAGTGATATGTTGTAGATATGACATTGTTTAAAAAGAGAAAAATATAAACAACTGTATGCTAATATATTTGACAAAAGGGGTAAATTCCTAGAAAAAGATGACTCCCAAATTTAGTGCAAGAAAAAATTGAGACTTTGAGTAGAATGATATGTATTTTTAAAAATTGAAATAGAAGTCATAGACTTCTCTCCCACATTCATCCACATAAAGTGGTTCCAGATGGCTTACTGGTGAGTTATACCAAAATTTTAAGAGAACAGTTAATTTTTACCAGTGCATAAACTGTTCCAGGAAAAGGAAAAGAACCAAAGCTGTCCAGGACATTTTATAATGCTATTGTAATATTAGTTACAAAATGAGATAAGGAAAATATAAGAATAAAAAATAAATGGCCCATTCTACTTATGAACATAGATGTAAAAGTCCTAAATAAAAACAGACCAACCGAATCCAATCATAATTAAAAAGCATGATCAATTAGAGTTCTTGGTATCAACCCTGGAAATCAGTCAAATTAATTCACTATATTATTAGTGTAGAGGAAAAAACAATGTGCTTATCCAAGTCTAGAATTCATTATCATGATAATGAGTATATGACAAAATCCTATAGCAAATGTAATATTCAATGGAAAACTTTTTTTAAAGATTTATTTATTTTATTTGAAAGGCAGAGTTGGAGAGAGACAGAGACCTTCTATCCACTGGTTCACCCCCGAAATAACTGCAACACACTGGGCCAGACCGAAGCCAGGAGCCAGGAGCTTCTTCCAGGTCTCCCACGTGGGTGCAGGGGACCAAACACTTGGGCCATTTTCAACTGCTTTCCCAAGTACATTATCAAGGAGCTGGATCAGGAGTAGAGCAGTCAGAACTTGAACTGGTGACCATATGGGATGCTTAACCCACTACCCCACAGCACCAGCCCCCTTAATGGAAAATGTTAAATACATTCCTCTTAAAGTGGGAATGAGACAAGGATTCCCATTCATCTTTAACCCTATAGTGGAGGGCTTGACCCAAGCTATAAGAATGAGAAATGAAGTGTGAAAAGATGTAAAGATAGAAAATTTACATTACTTGCAGATGATACGATTATCTAACTAGAAAAATCAGTAACATTTGTATATTTTATTAAGCTTAATAAATTCAACTAGGTTGGCAAATTATATGAATCATCTACAAAAATCAATAATATTTCAACACTTGTAATATCTAACCAGTAAATTTGATAAATAATACCATTTACATTAACAATAAATGCTGTGAAGTCCACAGAAGTTAATTTTTTTTTAAGATTTATTTATTTATCTGAAAGGCAGAGTTACAGAGGGGCAGAGCAGAGGCAGAGAGAGACGTCTCCCATCTGCTGGTTCACTCCCCAAATGGCGAAAATGGCCAGAGCTGGGCTGATCTAAAGCCAGGAGTCAGGAGCTTCTTCCAGGTCTCCCATGTGGCCGCAAGGACCCAAAGACTTGGGCCATCTTCTACTGCTTTCCCAGGCCCTATTTTTAACAGAATATTTAAAATCTTTGTGGGAAAAAAATTAATATCCAGCAAAGGACATAGAAGAAATCTAAAATTAAATCTTAATACATTTGAGACACTTCATGCTGTCTAAAATGTTGCTTTGATATTATTATTTTGATATTATACAGATGTTAGTTCTTCTCAAATTAATCCATAAATTAAACTGGGTTTTATCCTAATATTCATTTGAAAATATTTTTTAAAGATGTATTTGTTTGAGAGGCAAAGTTACAGAGACTGTGTGTATGGGGAGAAAGGGGGAGGGAAACAGAGAGAGAGAGAGAGAGATGTCTTCCCTCTGCTGGGTCACTCTCCAAATGGCTGCAACAGCTGGAGCTGGGCCAGGCCAAAGCCAGGAACCAGGAGCTTCTTCAAGGTCTCCAACATTGAGTGCAGGGGCCCAAGCACTTGGGCCATCTTCTGTTGCTTTCCGAGGCCATAGCAGAGAGCTGAATTGGAACTGGAGCAGCTGGGACTCAAACCTGTGTTCAAAAGGGATGCTGATGTTGCAGGCAGTGACTTAACCCACTGTACCACAATGCTGGCCCCTGAAAAATCTTAAAGTTCATAAACAGTTAAGTCAACCTGAAAAAGGGAGACTAAAGAAGGGAGAGTTTCCCTACTAGGCATCATGGCATACTACAAAGTTGTTAGAGTGAAAGCAGTCTGGTATTGGCCCCTAAACAGAAGACTAGTGGAACAGAATTCAGAGCTCACAGCAAACCCGTAGACTCAATTATTATAAAATAAAAATAACATTGCAAATTGCTGAGGATTGGAAAAACTGATAGATGGCTTTGGGAAAACTGGATCACTATATGGATCCATATGAAGGATGTCATTGTGAGGGAACTCAAAAGTCCATGGAAAAAATTGGGTAATAAAAAATTTTCATTTTTCCACAAACTTTTTGAAGTACCCTTGTATGAAACTCTATTCCTGTATAACACTATGAACGGAGGAGGACTGCATAAGAATTAAAGGCCTGGAAGTGAGGAGTAAAACTCAAAGGTTGCTTTTGGTCTTGTCCTGTCCTACCCCTTTGATAATCTAAGTGGAAGTTCAAGATCTCCAGGTTTCCAGGGAAATCCTTAGGAATAGTGACTTCCTAGGACTTATATTTTCATTTTGTTTTGAGGGATTTGGACATGTCTTGCTTTTGTACCATTTAGTAATGAGTTTTGAGATATTAAAATATATTTTACCTAGCATTTTACATTTTTAGCCCAGAGTCAGTGTATCTTATTAAGCATGTTTCCAGAAATGGAAACAACCCTCCCCCCCTTATTGCTTCATTTTCAAACTAAAGTGGAGGGGATGCTTCCTGGCCAGACAAGAGTATTTATTGTGATTCTGTTTTCTTGAACGTTCATGCCTTGTGTGATTTAAGAACTGCTGCTTGGGATCATTTGATAATTTATTATCATTTTGTCATTGGGGGGATATGGAGTATTAACCATCCTTAAGACTTATTGACTTATTTTGTACAATATTCAGTAGTCAAAGGAGGGTCCACAGAATCAGGGAAATCTTTGAACATGAAAGACAGAGTTGGAAATAAACAGATCAAAGGCAAGTGGAAGGAAATGGAGAGGAACACTTAAAATATGTAACTTTCATATTTTCAGATAAGTGGAAGAGACTACATCTGAAATTATAGAATGCTGTGAAAAGAATAGAGGTGAATTCTTGGAAATAAAAAAATAATAAAAATGAAAAGCTCAGTAGAAGGTTTAGAACATAAGCTTAAATCTTTTACAAAGCAGGTCAACAAAGGAAAAGAAGTGCAAGGTTGAAGAGAAAGTGTAAAAAGTCCATCTAGTTGGTCCAAATAAAAAAGTTGGAAAGATAAAATACTGAGGAAAATTTATACATGAAATGATTGAAAAGATTTTTCCAGAAATATAAGGTCTGAACTTGGAAACTGAAAGTACCCAGTGCCTTTCATGATGGATGGTGATAGGCTTTTACCTAGAGATGCCATCACGGTGTGTTGGAACCTCTGAAACTAAGCCAGGATCCTATTAACCTAGCATTCTACATCTAGCCAAACTATTACATATGAAGCATTTTAAATATGCAAGGCCTCACAAACTCATACACACACACACACACACACACACACCTTTTTACAAAGCTTCAGGTGACTAGGCTTCATCCTAACAAGGGAGCCAAGAATGCAAAAGGAAAACCGGGACTACTGAAAAAAAGTACCAACATAGAACAGAGGGAAGGGGAAATTCCTAGAATGATGGCAAAGAACGATTCCCAAAATTACAAGTGAGCACTTTAGGCGTAGAAATCTACAACTGCAGATTATTAACTGTCGGAAGTGTCCAGTTGATACTACCTGAAAATGAAGTGTTAAATATGGACATATTGAGATGAGATTTGGAGAACTAGAGAAGTTAGAGTTTGAATCAGTACTGTGCATAGTGAAAAGTAAGCAACCAACCAAAATGCTGTAGTTTATATATTGTTTGATTGCCCCCCACCAAGACTTCATATATTGAACTTCTTAAATTTTGGATTCTCATGAGGTACATTTTATGGGGTATAGTATAATAACAACAGATATACACAGCATAAACCAATCCTATCAGACAATTAGCCCTCTCATTTCCTTTATCACAGTCTATAGTTATCCTACTGTTCTGTGGAACACCAGCACCTATTAACATCATCAACTGCATTTTAGTGTCCATTATCAGATTTCCTTCTATGCCCCCAATTTTCCCATCATCCAGTAATCACTGTTTTAGAATGATACCCATACTCCCTTGCATTGAAATGTATCCCCTTCCATGTGAGATATTAAGAGGATGGAAACTTAATCCGCCTATGTTATGTAGAAGCGGGATTGGGAAGTGATTAGGATTAGATAAATTAGGAAGAAGCCCCTAGGATTAAATACTTGTGGCTTTTTAAGAAGAGGGCAAGAGGCCAGACAGAATTTCTTAGTATAATATACTATATTTCAATAAACCTTTTTTTAAAGAGGCCAGATACACAGACATACATGCATGTTCCTTGTCTGTTGCCACGTGAGGCTCTGTGATGCCTTACTGACTCTGCCTATGTGTTTTGTTATAGTAATGAAAAATGGACTAATACACAAAGCAAAACAAAAAGGCAATTATTAACTTTAGAAAATATAAAAATGGGGGCTGGTGCTACAGCATCATAGGTTAAGCTGCCGTCTGCAATACCAGTACCTCACATGGGCTGCTCCACTTCTGATCCAGCTATCTTCTGTAGCATGGGAAAGCAGTAGAAGATGACCCAAGTCCTTGGGCCCCTGCACTCACGTGGGAGACCCCGAAGAGGCTCCTGGCTCCTGACTTTGGATTGGCTCCAGCCATTGTGGCTATATGTGGGGTGAGCCGTCAGTTGGAAACCTCTCTTTCTCTCTCTGCCTCTCTGTAGGTTTGCCTTTCAAATAAATAAGTAAATCTTTAAAAAAAGTTAGTCTGAGATTTTAGGGATATGGAAGTAATAATAGAAATGGCTTATAGAGATGAAAGTGATCACTTCTAGAAAGCGGAACTAGTAGAAAAGGAATTGGCTATTGCTGCTTGTCTTAACCAAGTATGTGAAACCACATGCTTATTTTTTTTTCACTCCCCAAATGGCTGCAACAGCCAGGGTTGGTCTGGGTTGAAACCAGGAATGTGGAACTCCACCTCCAGGGTAGTAGAAACCCAAGTTCTTAAACCACCATCCTCTGCCTTCTTAAGTGCATTAGCAGGATCAGAAGCAGAGTAGCCAGGACTAGAACTGGCCACATGCAGGGGCCTAATGAGCTGAGCCATAATGCCTGTCTCTACATTGTTATCTCATTGTGGAAAAAAATTGTACTGGAGTGTCCTAAACTTGAAATGCTTCTTAAGTAACCATTTAAGCACATCACTGAGGTATGACAATTAGACTTCCAGGTTCTTAATACTGGGCCAGGCTGAAAGCCAGGAGCTTCTTGCAGGTCTCCCACATGGATGCAGGGGCACAAGCACTTGGACCATCTTCTGCTGCTTTCCCAGGATCATTAGCAGGGAGCTGGATCATGAACCAGGGCCCATATGAGATGGACAGCATCATGGGAGGTGGCTTTACCTGCTATGCCACAACTCCGGCCCATTTTTTAAAAAATATTTATTTTGCAGGCGCCGTGGCTCAATAGGCTAATCCACCTTGCGGCGCCGGCACACCGGGTTCTAGTCCCGGTCGGGGCGCCGGATTCTGTCCTGGTTGCCCCTCTTCCAGGCCAGCTCTCTGCTATGGCCAGGGAGTGCAGTGGAGGATGGCCCAGGTGCTTGGGCCCTGCACCCCATGGGAGACCAGGAAAAGCACCTGGATCCTGGCTCCTGCCATCGGATCAGCGTGGTGCGCCGGCTGCAGCGGCGGCCATTGGAGGGTGAACCAACGGCAAAGAAGACCTTTCTCTCTCTGTCTCTCTCTCTCACTGTCCACTCTGCCTGTCAAAAAAAAAATTTATTTTATTTATTTGAAAGATAGAGTGATAGAGAGAGAAAGGGAGAAAATGACCTTCTGTTTGCTAATTCACTCCTCAAATGGTTACAACAGCCAGAGCTGGGCCAGGCTGAAGCCAGGAGCCTGGAACGCCATCTGGGTCTCCCACATGGGTCCAGGCACCCAAGGACTCAGGTCATCTGCTGCTGCTTTCCCAGGTGCATTAGCACAGAGCTGGATTGGAAGTGGAGCACCTGGGGCTCCAACTGGTGTTGTGATATGGGATGTCAGCCACAATGCTGGCCCTCTAAAGTTTTCCTTTTTAACCATTTTTGAACATTCTAGAATGAAAAGCCTAATACCAGACAGTTTCACTGGTGAATTCTACCAAATGTTTAATGAATTAACTAATTATTCACAGTGCTTCCAAGAATCAGAAGAGGAGAGACCTCTGAACTATGAAGCAAATATTACCCTGAAAGTAAAACCAAAGACAAAATAAGATTTCAAAACTATATAGATGAATATCCCTTATGAATACAGATGAAAAAATCCTCAATAAAATACTAGCAAACCAAATCTAATGATATATAAAGAAGAATTAGATTCCACAACCATCTGAGATTGGTAGTTTTAACATCTTAAAAATCATCAATGCAATATACCATATTAATAGATTAAAAAAGTAAAAACACATGAGCATCTCAGTAGATACATATAAAGAGCATTTGAAAAAATCCCACACCCTTCGATTCTAAAAATATTGAACAAACTAGGAATAAAAGGAAACTTTGTCAACCTGATTAATGGCAGCTATGAAAAACCCACAGCTAACATTGTACTTAATATGTGAAAGACTAAAACACTTCACTCTAAGGTCATGAACAGGACAAGGATATTCCCAGTGTTCACTGTATTCAGTATCATGCCAAAGATGTTAGACTACATGGTGAGCAAAGGTTGTAAAGGCAGAAATAAAACTATGTTTTCAGCTGTCTGTCTTTATCTAAATAGAGAAAATGTACATATGTGCACGTGCACATACAGAGAACTAATAAAGTTCAACAGGGTTGCAGGGTACACGATCAATATACAAAAATAAATTGTATTTCTGTTGTTTCTTAGGCACAAATGTAATAAAGGGAATGCAAAACATGTACATTGAAAAGTATGAAACATCACTTAAAGAAATTACAAAGATGCCAAAATCTTCCAATGGAGTAAATGGTGCTGGGACTACCAGACATCTGCTTGAAAAGTCACATCATGTTCAAAAATTAACTCACTATAAATTTGTAAGCTAAAACTGTAAAATATAAAACTCTCAGAAGAAAATAGGGGTATAAATCATCATGACAGACAAGTGTTTTATTTTATTTATTTGAAAGATTTATTTATTTGAAAGAATTTACAGAGAGAAAGAGAGAGAGAAAGAGAGAGAGAGAATGAATGGGTCTTCTATCCACTTGTTCATTTCCCAAATGGCCATGATGGTCAAGGCTAGGTCAGGCTGAAGCCAGCCTGGAACTCCATCCAGATCTCCCGCATGGGTGCAGGGGCCCAAGTACTTGAGCCGTCTTCTGCTGCTTTTCCAGGTGCATTAGCAGGGAGCTGGATCAGACTCAGAGCATTTGGGGCATAGATGTGACATATGGGATGCTGGCATCACAGGCAGAGGCTTAACTTGCTGTGCCACAATGGTGGCCCCAGTAGTTTTTTTCAGATATGGTGCCAAAGAATAGAGCAATCAGAGAATAAGCAGGCTGTTGCATGTCTTTCACCTAGCAGTTAAGATTCTGGTTAAGACTTACCTTGCAGGGGCCAGCGCTATGGCGCAGCGGGTTAAAGCCCTGGCCTGAAGCGCCAGCATCCCATATGGGTGCCTGTTCTAGTCCCGGCTGCTCCTCTTCCCATCCAGCTCTCTGTTGTGGCCTGGGAAAGCAGTAGAAGATGGCCCAAGTCCTTGGACCCCTGCACCCACATGGGAGACCTGGAAGAAGCTCCTGGCTCCTTTGGATTGACGCAGCTCCGCCTGTTGCGGCCATCTGGGGAGTGAACCGTCGGATGGAAGACCTCTCTCTCTGCCTCTACCTCTCTGTGTAACTCTGTCTTTCAAATAAATAACATAAATCTTTAAAAAAAAAAGACTTACCTTAGAGTGCCTGGATTTGATACTTGGCTTCAACTCCTGACTCCAGCTCCTATTGATATAGACCCTGGGAGTGATGGCTCAAGTAACTGGGTTCCTGCCACCCATGTGGGAGACCTGGGTTGAGTTCCCGGCTGTCGCTCCCCATCTTCGCGGAGGAACGACACAGGACCCTGCGCTGTTCTTTTGTCTGCTCGGCCCTTCCCGGGTTTGCTGCTGGTTCTTCCCGGGTTGGCTGCCGTCCCTCCACCTCCGTGGAGGGGCGGGCCCCCCTGCCACTTTCCCCACTTCCGCGGGGGAGCGGCACACGGCCGGCCGGCTCTCTCGGGGGCTGCTCAGATGTTCCACAGGTGTTCCTTCAGATGTTCCTGGTGCATGTTGTCTCTCTCCTCCTTTATAGTCCTCTTCCACCAATCCCAACTCTGCTACCCACACGCCGAGTACGCTGCTCTCCTCCAATCAGGAGCAGGATCAGCTCCTGCAGGTTACTGGTCAAACTGGAGGCAGCTGTGTAGAAGCTGTTTACTCCTCTCCCAGTGCCATATTGTGGGAGAGCAGATGCATAGAATAAGTCTTAATTTCAGTAACTTAGTCTAGTCCTAGTTGCTCCCCACACCGGCTCCTGGCTTCAGGTTAGTCCATCGCAGCCTCTGCCATTGCAATTGTCATTTAGAGAATGAACCAAAAGGTGAGATCTCTCTCTCTCTCGCTTGCTCTTGCTCTCTCTCTCACTCTCTCTTTCTTTCACATCCATAAATGAAAAAAACTTTTAAATAGGCCAATTGGACTTCAAAAAATAAGAAAATTTTATGCTTCCATGAGAAATTTCGAGAAAGTACCAAGACAATTCAAATAAAGGGAGAGAATGCTTGCAAATACAGTATTCATAATATCTAGTGAATTATATTTATAATGAATATATCAATAAATATATTTAAATATATAATGAATTATATATATTATAACTTAATAATAAAAACTTAAACCCATTTTCAAAATAGGCAAAAAGAATCCAATAAACATTTCTCCAAATTTCATATATATGTGTGTGTGTGTGTGTGTGTGTGTGTGTGTGGATACCAAGAGATATTTCAATGTCTTTAGTCATTAAGAAAATACAAATCAAACTCAGTGTGATACCACTTCACTTCTACTAAATTGGTTATAATAAAAATAACAGATAATAATAAGTATTGGTCAGAGGTAGAGAAATTAGAGCTCACATTTATTCCTGTTGGGAATGTACACTCATTTTGGAAAGTACTTTGGCAGTTGCGCCAGAGGCTTTAACAGAGTACATATGGCCCAGCAATTCTACTCCTAGATATATGCCTGATAGTACTGACAACATGACCACAGAATAAAAATGTTTCTGTACATTAGTGTCTATTGCAACATTATTCGTAGTAGTCAAAAAAAGGGAAATAACCAAAATATCTATTATCTGATGAATTCATAAAGAAAGGTAGCATATCAATACAACCAAATCTTACTCAGTCATAACAAGGGAATAGCATACTCATTCCCACAGTATGGACAAACCTTGAAAACTTCAAGCCAAATCTTGTCAGGGATGAGATGAGAAGCTAGTCGTAAAAGGCCATATTGCATGATTCCAGTTATCTGAAAACTCTAGGATAGAAACATTCATTCCTCTAGAAAATAGATTCTGGCTTCCTGAAGGCAAGTAGGCAGGGGCATGGAGAGTGACATCTCATATGTATGGGGATTCTTTTTGGGGGTGATGGAAATATTTTGGAATTAGATAGCTGTGATAATTGTACAACTTTGTGAATGTACTAAAACCCACTAAGCTGTACACTTTAAAGTTGGCAAATTTTATATGTGAATTAAATCTCAGTTTTTATTTTAAAAATGGAGCACAGGAGAAATTGGCTTTATCTGTTTCTGGAGAATGCACGTGGGTTTTCTGGCTCCCATGCGTTCCTCAAATAATTGCCACTTGAAATAGATTTAGCAGCTGGAGGAACAGTTTGTCCTACCTATTTTGTTCTATGAAAATCTTTATCTCTTATGTTTTGGATCTTTGGGCTAGAATAATAATCCTTCATGAACTTTATTCAGAAGCCTCCCCAATTATTTATTTATAAGTCCACTGAATGTTATTCCTCCCACGGTCATTTGGGCTATATTTGGTCATGTGGAGAGTAAGATAGACCTGTATATTATGTGCCCTTGAACAAAAATTAGCTCACCTCATTTGAACCTTAATCTGCTTTTGCAGTTTCTGCATCTCAGATTGGTGAAGACTAAAATGAGATAATAGGTTTTAAGTAGCTGTCACAGTGCCTGGCCTGGCTCAGGCCTATGTTAATATTAGATTCCTTCTTCTTTCCCTCCATTATAAAGTTTACTCTGGTAAGAAAGCACCTTCATTAGAGGTGAGAGTTTGTGTTTCCTTATGAGACAACACAAGCCGTTTTCATGGATTCCCCAGCATGGTGTTGAGAGAATTGCAGAATGTCAGCATTAGTTTGTGACAGATGTGCATTGTTAGTGCTACCTTGGAGGCTATGTGACTTCCAGTTGTGCTGAGCAGCAGAGAACTTAATTAAGGCCGAGCCCAGCCTCCCTCACAAAGCTTTTCAATTCTTGATTTTCAGCTAACCTTCCATATTTTTAGCTCATCCTTAGTATCAGCTTTTGATATACAGTAGTGAAATGCTTAACAAAAAACCCAGAATAATGAATTCAGAGGCAGGCCCAGGTTCCTATTGTCTTGGTGATGTTTTATTTATCATTAGACTGTGTAAATGCATTGTGGATTACCCTTCTCAAGATATACATTTAGTTTACCCTTGTGTTCCTTCTTCTTCCTTTTAAAAAGAATTTGAATGAGTGGTTAATGCATGTGAAAGATACTGCACAGAAGAAGAGGTCGCTACCACACAGGCTCTTTTTAATTATGCTTCTCTGAGCAGGCAGAGACCTTCCCAGAGTCTCCAGCTGTATCAACAGGAACTACCCTTTCTGTAGACAGAATGATTTGGGGTTGTATTTTAGGAAGCTGAAACTGCTGAGACAAATGCAAGGGTAAATTCTGTGTTGGCTTTTTTTTTCCTTCTCAGGAGCTATTGAGTTTGACCACAGGAAACCTGACACTGTCTCCTTCATTGCCATTTCTAAGCAGACGGAAATAAACGTACAGACATATAATCTGTGCCCTTTCTCCCACATCTAGGAGCGGAAAAAGAAATTTGAAAAGGATGGGGAAAGGTTTTATTCTTTGCTGGACCGGCACTTACACTTGTCATCCAAAAAGAAAGAATCTCAGTTACAAGAGGTATGTTCACTAACTACGCTTGCCCTCCATTGCCAACTGTGCCTTGGAAACAGAGGCACATGTCTGTTGCAAGGCTTCCCCAATACCCTGTGTCAGCAGGAAACCAGGTGTGGTAGTTGTACTCACAGTTAAAACTTGGGATTCATAAGCCCTGAATTCTTGAGGCAGCTCCTCGACACTGTGACCAACGACAGTGTCGCCTTGGATATCTTGCTTCTTTCTTGCTCTCAGTTCCCCATGTGCAAACAGAGGAGTGCTACTCACTGGTCTCAAGTCCTTTCAGTTCCACGTCTCTGACTGTAGATTCCACACTAGCATATGGTTATGTTGTTGTGGCATTTGGCAGATCACTAACGTATCTTCTACTTTGCCCCTTAGATAGTCCATTACCATTTTTTGGGTCCTGTTCTGGGACTACTACTTACACGGGACTTACTGTGGCTCTGATTCAAATAAGCCACCATTTGTTGAGAGCCTGTACTCTACTGGGCACTATGTTGGGAGCAGCAGGACTGCAGAGTCAATAAGATATCCTTCCTGCCCTTGTGTGCTGGTCTTGCTGGGGTGGGCAAGTGGAGAATAGAAGATTTACATTTGGATATGGCGAATTTTCTTTGTGGAAAAATGTTGCCCTTCCAACTTGAAGTGGTCATTTAAAAATAGCTAAAGTTTTGGGTTTTTTAAAAGATTTGTTTATTTATCTTGAAAATCAGAATTACAGAGAGAGAGAGAGAGAGAGAGAGAGAGATCTATCCTCCATATGCTGGTTCACCCCCCTAGATGGCTGCAGTAGCTAATGCTGGGCCAAGCCAAAGCCAGGAGTTTCATCTGGGTCTCCCACATGGTTGGCAGGGGCCCATACACTTGGGACATCTTCTGTTTTGCTCAGGTAGGTTAGCAGGGAGCTGGATCAGAAGTGGAGCAGCTGGAACATGAACTGTTTCCTGTACGGGATGCCAGCATTGCAGGTGGCTTTACCTGTTACACCACAGCATTGGCCCCAAAGTAGCTGAAGTTTTTGACAGGAAGAAATGGAACTTTCAAATGGAAGCCAATGGCCCATTGGTAAAATGTGGAGGCTGTTTAGGAAATGGTTTGGCTAGAATTTGCATTACTACCAGAGGATAGTAAGAGACAAAATAAGATCAGGCGAGTTGAGGCCACATTGTGGTGTACTAGGCTCAGGAGCGAGTTTGTGTTTAATTCTGTGGGCACTGGGTGAATCATTGAAGGCTTTTGGTCATGTAAGCAACATGTGTAGAATTATGTTTTTACGAATCCTAAGCTGGCAGAGGTTGTAGGATGGGTTAGATCAGGAAAACACTAGTAGCAGGAAAATCAGTTTTAGAAATGAATGCAATGATCTGGAGAAGAGGGTCTTCGACAGAAGTGTGGTAATGGGGAAGGGAAGGAAGCAATTCACTGATGAAGAACTTTTTTTTTTAATGGAACAAAAATCTAGTAAAATGTGGGGACATTGAATATTCAAGTATGACAAGAGATCTGCTGGAATAAGATCGTAAACATGAACTATAAAGGTACTTAGAAATAATCTTGTCCAGGATCACACAGACTGTGGCGGAGCTGGAACTCACCTCCTGATTGCTAGTTTAGTGGGTTTCTATCACATTGTCATAGGAGCTTGATGGTGAAAGGTTAAGGGTTGTAGTGGTGGATGGAGTCAGGTATTGAAAAGCAGAAGGATTACTTCTCATCTATAAACTGAAATCAAGTCTGCGGTCTTCTACCATTTTTCTTTGCACCCTTTTGTTGTATACCTTTCCTATCTCTTTTGTGCAGAACAGGGTTAATTATAGCACACCGGAGACTACTGTGCTTAGAAGAGCCTGTTTATAAGATTAGCTTGTGGCTGGTACCTGGGAATCTGACTGGTAAACAGTTGCTTACATTAATATAAAGGTTTCCTTAAATGTTAAGAGTGGCTTATTGTATGTAAAATACCTGCACAAACAATGTGGCTTATGTTGAATACCTTCTTTTCTTAGGAGAGTCTAGAATTTTGGGGTGTGCTCAAGCAGAGGGTGTCATGTGACTAGCCCCTAGAAAAACCTAGGATGTTCCATCTCTGATGAGCTTCCATGGTAGCATTTTACCTGTGTTGTTAGAACTTGTTAAATGAATAATTGTGTCCTGTGTAATACCACTTAAAAATCTCTTGGCACATTACACCTCATTTCTTCTGGACTTGGTCCCGTGTAACTTTTTGCTTCTCTGGTTTTTCTTTGTGTACTTTCATCGAAATAAATCTTAGCTCTGAGTATGATTTTATGCTGAGTCCTGTGAGTCCTCCTAGAAATTACCAAACTAGGGGGAGTGTTCTAAGAGTTTGGTAATATATATAGCTATCCCTGGGGCTTTCTTGATTTTCAAGAATGCAGTCTTTATATTTGTTCAACCAAAAATTACCTGGGGGACATGAAGAAAAATTTAATTTTTTTTAAATTAAGAGATTTTATTTTTAGATCACTTTTTATTTTATAGAAAAACTGAATGGAAGGTGCAGAAAGTTTCCATATATTCCTAATCCTTCCCCCAACAGTCTCCCCTATTATTAATGTCTTGCATTACTGTGGAACATTTGCTATAACTGATGAACCAGTGTATTGTATGCTCTATGGATTTTGATGAATGTGTTTTATATATGTCTACCTTTACAGTGTCATACAGGGTAATTTCACTGCCATCAAAATGCTTCAACTCTGCCCATTCATCCCGCCTTCCTCACTACAAACTGCTACCAACTAGTGATCTTTTTATGGACTCCATATTTCTGTCTTTTCTAGAATGTCATATAGTTGGAATCATAGTATGCAGACTTTTCAGATTGGATTCTTTCACTTAGAAATACATATTGAAATTTCCTCTCTGTCTTTCCATGTCTTGATGTCTCACTACTTTTTAATGTTAAATAACATTCCATTGTCTGGATATACCACTGCCATTTTTAGCCATTTGCCTATTGAAGGGCATCTTGAATTTTTCTTGAACTTGGCACTTATTAATAAAGCTGTAAAAAAGTTTCTGTGCAGGTTTTGTGGTTTTTTTGAAGTTTTTTTTTTTTTTTGGAAAATACCAAAGATACTATGGTAAGAAGATGTTTAATTTTGTAAGAAATTGCCATGAATTGTCTTCCTACTGTTGAATTGTGTGCTGGCATTCTCTTGTGTCTCATTATGTTTTCTTAAAATTATTTTGAATTCTTTGTCAAGAAATTCATCAATTTCCATTTCTTTGTGGTCTGTTACTAGAGTTTTTATGTAACTTTGGCGGTGTCATGTTACTTTGGTTTTTCTCCTGCTTTTCCTGTCCCTTCCTTGATATTTGTACATCTGGTGGATCAGTTGCTTCTACCAACTTTACAAGATGGCTTTCGTAGGAAGAGACTTTGTGCTAGCAGTATGTCCCTGGGTGTTGGTTGGAAATAATGTGTTGGCTTTGGTTACAGATGTACATTTTAGTGTAGTGTTCATGTAGCTTTCTCAGTTTCTCTTGTGACTTGTAGGGGCCAAAAGTGCATGGGAAAGGCTACTCTGCTACTTCCAGGGTAACAGGAGGGTAGACAGGGCTGCCTGACTGTTTTATAGGAGTGTCTTCAGGCTGATTCTTTCAGGTCATTGTCCATATTCTTCTTGGGACTAAGAGAGGTGGGAACATCCTCCAGACTGGGTCAACAGAACTTCTGAGTGCAGTTGCCTGGCTGCTTCAGAGCACCCTGTATTGATAGGGTCTCAAGATGGCTGCATTCAGCAAGAGTTTGTGTGGGGAAGGTGCAGTGTGGGCTGAGCTCTTTTCTCTGGGGCAGTGCAGCAGTGTGGTAACCTGGAAGCTTCCCAAGCCAGGCTCAGGGACCATGAGAGCCATGAAATTCTCCAGCAGCAAATGCCTCAGGTGTCTGTGGCAGGAGTAGGGACTTCCAGAGATCTCCTGCTTACCCTTTTCCTGCAACAAAGCCCATGTTGGTTCAAGTTTGATCTTGAGGGACAGAGCAGAAGGTCTGTGCTCAGTTTGCATTCTTTGTAAGTCCATAGTGTAGCTCCTTGCTCTGCAACATTTAGCCCTTCGCCTGCTTTCCTCTGCTCGGTGCTGCCCAAGGTTGGAACAGAGGTGGAGGAAGCCGTCCCTTGGCTTCTTGGCCGACAGTACCAGATGCTCAGTCTGTGGGTACCAGCCTGGGGCCAGGGGCTGTGGGGTTTTTGCTGGCACTGGGGTTCACTGTGGCCTGGTACTAATGCCTATGCTTAATTCCCTCTCCTTCCCCCAAGTGGCATCTCTCTCTGTGCTGTGCTGCTTGGAGTTGGGAGAGGGCTGACATGGGTGACTCTTCCTGCTTTCTTCAATGTGTCTTTTCTCATTGTCATACTACAGCCAGGCACTATGGTCTCTCACCTGACTTCCCTATATCTTGGAAGGGTAGATGGGTGCTTGAATAGCTGCTCACATTCGTGTCTCCAAGGAGAGATGGCCTTCATTTTTTTTTTTCTTAGTCTTTTTCTGCCTTTTCTTTCTTTATTTGAAAATGATATATGATTTCATTTTTTGTTCTAGCATGTCAATGATATTTCTTTCTTTTTAAAATTTAAATGGTTTCCCTAGTGCTTAAAATATGCATTAACAGTTAATCCATGTCTACTCTGAAATAAGACTACACTGCTTTATGGGTGGTATAACAACCTTATAATTTAGTTTTTCCTTCAGTCTTTTGTAATACTGCTGTCATTCTTTTCACTTATTTGTAAGTGATAATCATCAATTAAGAATAAGAAATATATAAAACATTACCTTCATTCATTCCTCATCTACTGTTGTTCTTTTTCTTGTATAGGTCTACATTTCTGATGTGCCTCATTTTCCTCTGTCTGGAGAACTTCTTTTAATATTTCTAGCAAGACAAGTCTAATGATGACAGATTCATTCAATTTTTGTTTATTTGGCAAAGTATTTATTTTCCCATCACTTTTGAAAGATATCTTAACTGTATACAGAATTCCAATTTGGTGTTTATTTCACCTTTCAACATGTTAAATATTTTACTTCATTCTCTTCTTTTGCATGGTTTCTTAAGGGAAGTCGGATGTATTGCATATCCTTGCTCATCTAGATGTAAGCTTTTTTCTGTAGCTTCTTTCAAAATTTTATCTTTGTCTTTTTTTTCTAACAATTTGAATATGATATGCCTACACATAGATTTTTTTTTATATTTTTCCTTGGTGGTGTAACCTGAGTTTCCTATATCTGAAGTTTGCTGCCTTTCATTTTGATAAATTCTGAGTCATGATTATTTCAAAGATTTAATTTCTCTATTTCATGTTGCAGTATTCTGAGCATACATATGTTATAACTTTTGTAATTTCCAGTAGTTCAGTAATTGAATTGAATATTTAAGTAGAAAAATTAGATATTCTACTCCATGTTATTCATTGTTTATTTTTCTTGTTACATTTAAGTTTTGGAATTTTCTGTTGATATTACTTCAAACTTACTAATTGTTTCCTCACTCATGTCCAATCTATCAGTGAGGCCTTTACAGGCATTGATTTCTATTATGTGTTCTTGATTTTAAGGATTTCCTGTGGATTCTTTCTTCCAGTTCATCCGTGTGCTAATAATAGCATCTATTCTTGCTTGTATTCTTCTTTGCCCGTTAAAGCTTTTATCATATTGATCATAGTTATTTTAAATTCATAGTTCAATAATTCCACAATATTTTCCATATCTGAGTTTCTGAGTTTGGTTCTGATGCTTGCTCTTTCTCTCCAGCTTTTTTTTTTTTTTTTTGTAGTTGAGCATGTCTTTCCATTTCTTGTTGAAAGTCAGAAGTGATGTTGAGATAAAAGGAACTGAGATAAATAGATCTGAGGTTTTATGTTTATCTGGCTGGGAATTAAGCCTGCTAAGTTTGCTGTACCTATAGTTGTCTGAGGCTAAAATTTCCTCTGCTATTCTTGTTTCTGCCTTTGGATGTCCTTAGAGTGTTCTTAAATAAGGTTGTAATCTCCCCAGTACTGGTCATAGTACCATAACTCTTGGGCTTCTGCTCTGGTAAGTCTTGTTCTCTGCATTCACCTCTCTATCCAGTTTTTGGAGGAGTTTTCCTTCTGACTTTAATTCTCTATTGGAGCTTAAAAAAAGTTATTGGCTTTCCTCTTACTTAACTTTTTTCTTGGTGTGGGAAAGGATATGATGACTTCTAGGCCTGATGCACATCATGCCAGAAACTTGAAGGCTTGGGTCAGTCACTTTTACCTCTTGGCTTCATATTCCCTATCAGTTGCATGAAGAATAGGATCACTAGTTGGCATTACATTCTCCTCTAGCTCTATATGTGCTGAAATTCAGGAATGACTGTGCCAATTTGTAATATTTGTTCCTGTCGGCAGGCAGACCTCCAGGTGGACAAGGAGAGACACAACTTCTTTGAGTCCTCCCTCGATTATGTTTATCAAATCCAAGAAGTTCAGGAGTCCAAGAAGTTCAATATCGTGGAGCCAGTAAGTTCTGTGTATTGATGAGTGGTCTAAAAGTATTTATGAAATGCCAGGTAAATATGGGAGAACTATGACCGTGAAACTGGAATCTCAAAGAATGAAAGGGAGTCAATGCTTAATAATGAATGTGTAGATCATTGTCACATTGGCTTATGTTTTTTTTCCTCTTCACCCTGTCTTCAATCCCTAATTTTCTCTCTCTATTACTGGGGTTTTTCTCTTTCCTTTCTTCTCTTTCCTTTCTTCCTTCTCTCAATTTCTGTAACACACTTCCTATTTTCTTCGCTTCCCTTCTTTCCTTTCATGCTTTTAGAAAGTTTCTTTACACATCATAAGCCAGGTACTGTGTTGGATACTCATATCCCTTGCACTCAATGACTTCCCAGTGTAGAGTTTTTGTTTCTACATTATGTAATTTTTTCTACTTCAGTCTCTAACATATTGCCAAAAGCAACATGCCAAATTCAATTTCAGAAGTATGCTTGATTTTATTTATTTTCAAATATTTTATCTATTTATCTGAGAGGTAAAGTTACAGACAGAAAGAGAAAGAGACAGAGAGAGAGAAAGGTCTTCCACCTGATGGTTCACTCCCCAAATGGCCACAGTAGCTAGAGCTGGGCCAATCTGAAGCCAGGAGCCAGGAGCTTCTTCTGGGTTTCCCATGTGGGTGCAGGGGTCCAAGGACTTGGGCCATTTTTCACTGCTTTCCCAGGCCATAAGCAGAGAGCTGGATCAGAAGAGGAGCAGCCAGGGCCTGAATTGGCATCCATATGGGATGCCGGCACTGCAGATGAAGGCTTAGCCTACTACAGCACATCGTTGGCTCCATTTTATTTTTAAAGATTTGCTGATTTATATATTTGAAAGTGTTACAGAAAGAGGGAGGAGAGACAGAGAGAGAGAGAGAGAGAGAGAGAGAGAGAGAAAGAGAAAGAGAAAGAGAAAGAGAAAGAGAAAAAGAAAGAAAGAAAGAAAGAAAGAAAGAAAGAAAGAAAGAAAGAAAGAAAGAAAGATCTTCCATCTGCTTGTTCACTCTCCAGATGGCCACAACAGCCAGAGCTAAGCCAGACTGGAGCCAGGAACTTCATCTCAGTCTCCCACATGAATGATGGGAGCCCAAATACTTGGACCATCCTCCATTGCTTTTCCTAGTCCATTAGCAGAGAGCTGCATGGGAAGTGGAGCAGCTGGGACGTGAATTAGCACCTTTATGGGATTGTGGTAATACAGGTGGCTACTTAACCTGCCATACCACAACACCAGCCCAAAGGGTGCTTAATTTTAATTTCATTTATTTGAAAGAGTGAGAGCAAGATATAGAGGCAGAGAGATAGAGGGAGGAAAGATGGGAGAGAGGATAAGGGGAAAGGGGTAGCAAGGGGAAGAGGGAGACCAATAGGTGGGTAGGGAAGGACAGAAGGATAGAGAGACACGAAAGGAAGGAGGGAGGGAGAAAAAAAGAAAGGGAGAGAGGGAGAGGGAGGGGGAGGGGGAGATCTTTCATCCACTGGTTCACTCCCCAATTGACCGCAATGGCTGGAGCTGCACTTATCTGAAGCCAGGAGCCAGGAGCTTCTTCCGGGTCTCCCACACGGGTACAGGGGCCCAAGGACTTGGACCATCTTCCACTACTTTCCCAGGCCACAGCAGAGAGCTGGATCAGAAGTGGAGCAGCCAGGACTTGAACTGGTGCCCACATGGATGCCGACACTGCAGGCAGCAGCTTTACCTGCTACGCCACAGCACTGGCCCCAATGAGTGTTTTAAGCAGGGTATGATGGGCTCAGTTTTGTTATGTGGAGAATGGCTAGGAAGGGGCCACCAGTGGAAGTGAAGAAACCAGTTAGGAGACTGCTAAATGTAGGTAGAAGGAGGTGTGGATTTGAGTTAGGGTGGTAGAAATGAGACTATTCAAGAATGGCTGGATTAAAGATATATTTTGGGGGCAGACCTAGCAGGAATCACTGATGGATTCAACTAGAATGTGAGTGAAGGAGAAATTGGGGATGATTCTTTAGTTTCTGGCTTGAATGTCTGAATGAGTGATTGTATCATTTCCTGATAGAGTATAAACGATGTTTGAATGTCATATAATTTGGTCTATAGATAGTTATAAATATTGTCTTCACTGTATTATATCCTGTACATAGTAGTAAACTCCTCTTTGCTCACTTTATGATCCTTGCCATGAATCCTATGTTATGTGATATTAGTATCACTACATTCAAGAAAAAAAAGTATGTGTATTTATATTATATAATATCTACATATGAAATGAGTATGGCAAAATGTTAAAAATCATGAAATATAAAAATAAATTGCTTTAAAAACACTGAAACCAAAATCTACACTGAAAGTTGAAAAATAATATTAATAGTTTATAACATTGTTTCCAATTATTCCTAAATATGTAACTCATTATGAGTAAAGTTCAGGTTAGTTTATATACAAGAGGCACCTTTTCCTCCTTTGCTTTTCTCCAAAAGATGCCCATTATAACATTCCTCCAAATGCCATATTTTTCCCTTTCACATCTAAAACTTTTCCATGTAATGTAAAGTTATTCTCCAAAGTAGCTTTTGCACCCTCAGTCACTGTGTATAAAATGCCTCTTGTTTTAAATATTTACTCTAGCTTTAAATATTTGACATTGCACTGACAGTACTGAAAGGTATAAAATTGATTGCACATCATTGTTTTAATTAATCATACCTTTAATTGTAACTTTTCCATTTTATTAAAAGTGTTTGTTTCTTCAGTGAAAAATACATCTTATTTTCCAAGTTCAGGGTACACTTTCCTCTAATGCAAGAATAGTTCTGTGTAGAGCCCTTTGTATTTCCATGACTGCTTTTAACACGATACCGAGTAAACACTGTGGACCTTCTTTTCTGAGTTCACTGTTCTTTTGTTTGTTTAATGAAAAGGTGCTGAAGATAAAGGTATTTTTACGTGTCATCCCTAGGTTTTGGCCTTTCTTCATAGCCTCTTCATTTCCAACAGCTTGACTGTGGAGCTCACACAGGATTTCCTCCCATACAAACAGCAGCTCCAGCTCAGTTTGCAGAATGTGAGTTTGCATGTGGTTTTCTTCACCTGTCTTTTCATTCTGCTTCAATTTCTGTCCCAGTGACCTTGGCTTTGGAGATCTAGGTTATTGCAGGCCAGTTTTTCAGAGCATGGTGATGTGGGTTGCAAATGTTTTAAGGTACTGGACTGTCTTTGTTTTTCCAGTTTCAATTTTCCCTGCCGTTGAGGCTGACTGTTGTTCAGACCCACCCTTCCACCCACTGGCACCTCCATCTAGCCAACATTTATTAAAATTTGCTAATTTACTATGTCTTTCCGAGATCAGAATACAGTCCTAAGCTACTTTCCTGGTTGGTCAAGACACTTTTGCTATGGGTTTTATTAGTACAAACATGCATTCCTTCCTTTTTCTCACTACTTATTAGAGTTAAATAAATTATATTTTAAAAGTTTTATTTATTTCCCATGGTAGTTCTCTTAGATGATCGTAGACACAGCTTTTCCATATGATGGGACATATATGAGTATGCTGTCAGATATATTATTTGATTCATTCACTTATTTAACCCTACTTAACAAATGTTTCTGGATACAGGGAGCATTTGCCCTCTGCCAGGCATTGTAAAGGGCATTGATATGCCATAATGAACATAATGAGGCATGTGAGTTTTTCTGTCTTGGAGGAATATATAGTTGCTAAAGGAGAGAGACATAGACACAGTAAATTGTAACTCTTCCTTATGATCCATACTACAGTAGTTTCAAGATCAAAGTTCTGGAAGAACAAAGAATGTAAAAGGTAGCTGTCTGGTGGAATCAGGGAAGGCATCACTGAGGTGGTAAATTTGGACTAGGTGTTATGATGCTTGAAATTCATGGATGTGTTTTTAGATAAGAAATACTGATAAGTTGTGGTATAAATAAATCTGACATATGTGTGTGTGTGTGTGTGTGTATATATATATATATATGTATATATACAGAGAGAGAGAGAAAGAAAAAGAATATCCTCCATCTGCTGATTCACTCCCCCCAAATAGCTATAATGGCTGGGGCTGGGCCAGACTGAAGCCAGGAGCCCTGGAACTCCATCTGGGTCTCCCATGTGAATTCAGGTGTCCGAGCACTTGGGCCGTGTTCTGTTGCTTTCCCAGGTACATTAACAGCATGCTGGATTGGAAGTGGAACAGCCAGGACTCAAATTGGCACTCCCATATGGGATGCCAGTATTGCAAGCAGTAGCTTAACCCACTGTGCCACAAAGCCAGCCCCACTCTCTCATATATTTCATTCCCTGTTACAGTCTCCCTGTTGTAAAGCATGGGTCAATCCGATGCTCAGAATTCTGAGTTTTTATTGTGGCCTTACATAATTCCCATGAGGAAAAAAAATCCCCTGTTGTGGTTTCATGAATATATCATCTTTTATATTTCTCTCTCTTCTAGTCTGTATTGTCATTAAACTCTTTAAAGTTGTTGTCTAGTCACTATGCATGCACCGTTTGTTTTTGGTTATGTTGTAGCACATGCTGTCTATAGTCTCTGACCAATAAAGACTTATTCATGATAATAGTGGTGATGATGATGATGATGATGATGATGATGTCTTGACAGACAAGAAATCATTTCTCCAGCACCCGGGAAGAGATGGAAGAACTTAAGAAGAGGATGAAAGAAGCTCCCCAGACATGCAAGCTTCCAGGACAACCAACCATCGAAGGCTATCTGTATACGCAAGAGAAATGTGTGTGGGAACACAGGAGTACCACTGGGTTATACTAGGCTGCCACCTATTGCACTTAATATTCCCAAACTCTGGGCATGCATATCATTCACAGACCCATCTAATACCTACAACTCTTGGAATGCAGACTGGGATTAGTGAAAAGAAACAGCAAAGGGTATTTGAAGGGAAGATATGAGTTTTTCTTATAAATGCTGTGGGATGGTAAAATCTAACTGTTTCTCTGAGATTCAAAATGGAAATTTTTAGTTTTCAATCCTCATGACTCTGAGAGGTGGAGGAAAGGAGATGGAGAAATAATATGAGAGGACTTCAAATGTTCATGGAAAATATAATTAAATAGTAAAAATAAAAGATAGAAACTATTTTTCAACATAAGATGCCGGCATTTTTAGTCCATCCCCAAAGAACTGAGGGTCCTAGAAATTTAACTATGTTAATGAAATCTTTTTAGCTTTAATGGCTGATGAAAAATGGGTGCCCCTTAAAGATTTTTTTAATATCAAAGAGCAAAAATAATTTGGAAGAAGCCCAAGCAAGACTGATGTAAATGTCTAATGATTTCTCATTGAAACTTGTAAAATTGCCCTTGTTTGATGAGAGTAATGAGTTGGAACATTGTTGTGATGGAGAAATGCTCTCTGCTAAAGCTTTGCTGGGCATTTTTCTGCTAGAACTTTGGCTCCCTTTCTCAAAACACTCTCATAGTAAACAGATGTTACCATTCTTTAGTCCTCCAGAAAGTCAACTAGTTAAATGCCTTGAGTATCCCCGAATACTGTTGCGATGATTTTGCTTTACTGTACCACTTCTGCTCTTGGAAGCCATTGCTTCGATGGTGCTTTTTTTTTCCATCAGGATCATTCTGATAAAGGCATGAGTTTTCTTTTTTCTTTATTTTATTAAAAATATTTTTGTTAAGATGTAACACTTGCACAACCTTCATGGGGACAGTGTAATATTTCAACATATACAGTAGGAACTGATCAGGCAATCAGCATCCCAAGTTCTGCACTCTTCCTACCAGCTCTTCTCCTCCACTTCTTTACATAGTATAGAGTGTATCATTGTGATTTATAGCACCCCTATGTGTTGTGTAACACTAAAACCCATTATCTCTATTGAATTAGGTCTTGATACCTTTTATCCAACCTCTCTCCATCCCCCTTTCCTCACCCTTCCTGGTATCTGGTAATCACTATTCTAAGTTCAGATTTTTTTTTTATCAATTGCGCATATGAGGTGACCATCAATATTTGCCTTTCTGTGTTTGGCTTGTTTCACTTAACATAATCTGTAGTTGTCTCCATTTTGCAGCAAACGACAGCATTCCATTCTTTTTGTAATAATAGTATTCCATTATCTTTATCCATTCATGGACACCTAGGTTGATTCTATATCTTAGCTATTGTGAAAAAGTGCTGCAAATGGGAGTTCGTTTGCTGGTATCTCTTTCATATGCCAATTTCAATTCCTTCAGATATATTCTCAAAAGTGGGATAGCTGGGTCATGTGGTAGATCCGTTTTTAGATTGTTTTTTTTTTCTTGAGGAACTTCTGTACTTTTCTCCATAATGGCTATCCTAATTTACATTCATGCAAATAGTGTATAAGGAAAGGATTGCCTTTGTTCCACATCCTCACCAGCATTACTCGTTTTTTGTCTTTTCTATAGTAGCCATTCTAACTGCACTGAAATGATACCTCATTTTGGTTTTGGTTTGCATTACTCTATTAGTGACACTGGACATTCTTTCCTATATGACTTGGCTATTTGCATTTCTTCTTTAGAGAAATGTCTATTCAGATATTTTGATTATTATAGTTCATCAAAGAAGTGCTTCGGAATCTTGAACCTACTTGCTTCAAAATCCCATTGAAGGACGGTGCCACGGCTCACTAGGCTAATCCTCCGCCTTGCGGTGCCGGCACACTGGGTTCTAGTCCCAGTCGGGGCGCCGGATTCTGTCCCGGTTGCCCCTCTTCCAGGCCAGCTCTCTGCTGTGGCCAGGGAGTGCAGTGGAGGATGGCCCAAGTGCTTGGGCCCTGCACCCCATGGGAGACCAGGATAAGTACCTGGCTCCTGCCATCGAATCAGCGCGGTGCGCCAGCTGCAGCGCACTGGCCGTGGCTGCCATTGGAGGGTGAACCAACGGCAAAGGAAGACCTTTCTTTCTGTTTCTCTCTCTCTCACTGTCCACTCTGCCTGTCAAATAAATAAATAAATAAATAAAATTTTAAAGAAATCCCATTGAGAGCTCTGCACTTGTTTATAGCTGATGTGGGCCCCCATCAAGCAGAAAGTTTGCACCACTTTAGTTTTTTGGTCAGAATAGTGTAAGCTGAGATGCCTATGGGATTGGCTGTTGTCTCTGCAATTCATCATAATTATTCAATTAAGGCATGGTCAAGGTTAAATTTCTTTTTTCCTGGTAAATTGACGTGAACAGTTTGCTGCTATGGGCTTCATCTTCAACATTGTCTCTTCCTTTTGAAGATGATGATGCATTTGTTAACTGATGGTTCCTTTGAGGCATTGTCTCCATAAACTTTTTGTAAAGCATTAGTAACTTAACCATTCTTCCACCCAAGGTTCATCATAAATTTAATATTTCTTCTGGCTTCCATTTGAACAGAATTCATTCTGCTTTGATCAGAGCTCTTTTCTTTTTTGAGAGAATTTTTTAAAAGAATTATTTTATTTGAAAGGCAGAGTTACAGAGAGAGAAGGCGAGACAGAGAAAGGGTGAGATCTTCTGTCTGCTGTTCTACTCCCCAAATGTCTGGGGTTAGGCTGGGCCGAAGCTAGGAGATTGTTCTGGGTCTCCCACGTGGGTGCAGGGATCCAAATACTTGGGCCGTCTTCTTCTGCTTTCATACGCACAGTGGCAGTGAGTTGGATCAGAAGTGGAGCAGCCAAGACTTGAACCATCACCCATATGGGTGCCCCATTACAGGCAATGGCTTAACTCGTTAAGCCACAATTCCAGGCTCTTTTCAAACTGATGTTTTACTCCTCTTAGTACCTCAAACTAGATCCTGTTTATGCATGTTACCACAAGTTAGTACGAGTTTATTTTGGTGCAGAATTTTTTTTAATCCACATATAATTTTTTCTTAATGCCTATTTTCCATGAAGCTTTTGAAGAACCTTCATATTTAGTATACCTACCATGTGCCACATATAGTGCTAAATGCTTTAAAAACAGTCATATTTAATCTTTGATCTTATCTTATACCCATTTTACACATGAGGCCACTGAGGCTCAGAGGTCACCATCTGAAAGTCTCCTGAGTAAAAAATGGTAGCCCTAAGGTTAAGTTCAGGACTGTGAGATGCTAAAACCAGAGCTCCTACCAGTATACTCTACACTGGCTACTATTTGAGAATCACATGGATGCTCTTCAGGCATTTAATGACCAGCATGATTTCAGTGGACAAGACAGCATTGTTCATTGCTAAACAAGTAAAATAGGTTAATGAGTCTACTCATTAAATGTCACAGAAGATTCAGGCTGTTCTTTTATGTACTAAATAACATTATGCAAACCTGTGCATGCTATTTGACTTTCCTTTTGAACTATTATTATTATTATTATTAAGGCCTGTGACTTCAGTCTCAGAGTTATTCTACCCAGGGAGTAGGCAGAGGTTATGGGTAGCAAAATCCAATGCAATTCAGAAACAACGGCACTTCAGCAGCAATATCATCTTGATTTCCTGTTCATAGAACAATTAACTTTTCATGGTTTTCAAAGATGTATTCTCTCACTTGTCAGGTTAAATATCAGCATTATTGATATTTTGAGCTGGATAATTTTTTTGAGGGGTGCTCCTAAATTTTTGTTTTATTTGAAATATCTTATAAAATATTTTAAAATAAGAGAGCCAAGGGGTCCTTAACTACTTCAGTGCTAAAAGGAATGGAAAGGAAGAGACGGAGACATCAGTAGGAGAGATAGAACATCTGACATCTCCAGGTTTTGGGATATATAGTGGTACCACTCATATGGAAGGTGGCAAAGGAATTATGTTTGGAGCAACCGAGGAGCAGATGTGGAAAGCAGTTGGTAAAAGTTAAGCTCTCCATATTTGTAGTACACAGGACAGTGGAAGGCTGGAGCTCAGGGACAGGGTGGGGCTGCATCTAGAATCTGATGAGCATGCTGTAGACAGCATCCTTCGTCGGAGGGATGATTCCAGCAGCTCACTTTTGCCTGTCTTTGTAGGGGCGTTGGGAATATCCTGGGTGAAATACTATTGCCGGTATGAGAAGGAGACTAAAACACTCACCATGACACCAATGGAACAGAAGCCGGGTGCTAAGCAGGTCAGTTCTTGTTTGTGTTACATTTTGGGGGGTTATACCTATGACTGTATCTCAGAGAAAAATGCCAGTTAACTATTAATCAAGTCTGTCACTGTCTTCTGATGCCATGACTTTATATGGTCTACTTTTGCATTGGACCAGATACCTCTATGTTGAGTGAAAATTCTCTTAGTTAATTATGTTAGGTGCTCTGAAAGTACCTCTGATTTTTCAGACATTTATTATTATAAGTGTCTGTCACATTATGCAAAGAAAATTTGCAGAAATATGGGTGAATTGCTTTTAAGAAGTCTGTACTATGGAACTCTGCAGTAGCAGGTGTTTAAAATGTGTATGAATCAATTTCCAGAATTCCATCATTTTAGGTTTATTTATTTATTTGAAAGTCAGAGTTTACAGAGAGAGGAAGAGAGAGAGGAAGAGAGAGAGAGAGAGAGAGCGCACCTCCATCTGCTGGTTCACTCCCAAAGTGGCCACAGTGATCAGGGCTGAGCCAGGCCAAAGCCAGGAGCCAAGAGCTTCATCCAGGTCTGCCACCTGGGTGGACAGGGGCCCGAGCACTTGGGCCGTCTTCCACTGCTTTCCTGGTGCATTAGCAGAGAGCTAGATCAGAAGTGGAGGAGCCAAGACACAAACCAGCACCCATATAGGATGCTGGCGTCATAGGTGGCAGGTTTTCCAGCTATGCCACAGTACCAGTCCCATAGAATTACATTTTTAAAAGAATTCAGCTATTGCCTAAAGTTGGAATAGCACATTCTGTGTAATGTTCAAATTCTTTATCCAGTTAATATCTTTTCTTCTGCCCTTCAAATCCTTGCCTACTTCCCAAGATGACAAGATACGTTTAACACACTGAAAATAATTCACTCACTTGGAAGAACTTGATCTTTTACACACACACACACACACACACACATGCAGAGATTTTTTTAAGATAAAAGCTGTTTAGTCCATTATTTGTATTCTAAAAGTAGTTCATTATGTCTCTTAGCCCTTTAACTGGCTCTCATTGTCTTAGTGCATGAAGTTTAAGTATTTGTGCTCTTTGCAAATTGTTGGAAGCACTTCAAGGTTCATTTGTTAGCCACTACATGTGGTACATGAAAATCCAATTTAGGTAGGCCAAGATTTGGAGAAAAATCGGGCCAATTTTTCTCCATTGCTAGTACTTTCCATGGAAAACCTCTCCTGTATGACTTGTTCCTATGAAATTAGAGAGAGCCAAGAATTAGTCTCAGTCTATTGAAAACTGCTTTTAAAAAAATCTTTAAGCACAAAATCACCACTGCACTTTGAATGTGAGTTGGAGATGGGATGGGACTCTGCTGAAACATCTCAGAGTTTCCAGCATTCTTATCCTTGCTGTTGTCCTGGCTATTTACTTACTCACAACCCTAAAACCCTCCTTAGTTGCTGGCCTCCCAATTACCAAAGCGCTTTACAGTTCTGGGTCCCATACATTCATCTTGTGCTACAGCATGCAGTTTGTCCCAAGGCTGTGGAAACTTAGCTGATGTGTTTGACCAGCACGTGTTGATAAGCAAACGAGCCTGCAGTCTCTTCCTTTTGTTTCAATAGCCACGTTACCTTCCAAATGCTGGATGCTAAAGCTCCTCTTGTAGACAGTAGCACCATTTAGACCCCCCGTCTCCTTCTCAGGAGTATTTATTGCAAAGCCCAAGACAGACTCAGCAGACACCGCTTTCAGATCCTCCTAGCAGCTGAGAGCAAGCCCTCGTTCCAGTTTTTCTTTTCTTCTTCCTTTTTCATTGAACGGCTGCTTGCAAAACTGCCCTGGTGTCAGTCTAAGCAGTTTTAATGTAAGATTCTCTTTGGACTAGAAAGAGGAACTTGTTTCCTGAATTAGAAGATGGGAGGATGTGGAAGCCGTTACTTTGATTTCCCCGAATTGGAGTTGGAAATGATTTCTTCTTGTCAGTACTCTGACTCAATTCCTGATACTGGTTTGTGTTTTAGAAATGTAAATAATGCAAATGAATGATGTTGTAATAATAGTAATAATAATAAGTGATACGGTAATAATAAGAGTCACCATTCCTTGAATACCTGCTGTGTGCCATGCACTAACATAAGACATGTTCCATCACGTGCCCACATTGAGCCTCCAGGCAGCTCCACGCAGTGAGTATTATGAGCTGAATTTGAAGATGGAAGCATTGGCCCTCTTTCTGATTACTATGCATACTAGTGTTCCCTCTTAATTGAGCTTATCAGTTCTTTTTTGTTTAGCACTGCTCACTTTCCTGATCACCTTTCCCAACACTATTTTATTAGATCTTCACCTTTTCCATGTTAGGAAGTTGTGGTGAGAAGATAGCATGTTGCATTTTGAGTCTATGAATTGGGTTTAAAATCCTAGGTTTCTGGTCTGGTAGCTTTTACACTTTAAGGAAATTGCTTAATGTTTCTCAGTCTCAGTTTCCTCATCAGCAAAATGACAAGGATTATGGTTCAATTCATGAACATTTATTGAGCAGTAATCATTTGCTAGGCATTAGAGGGGATAAGGGTGAATAAGATATTATCCATGCCCTTGAGGAGTTCTCAAATAGGGAAATCAGACCTAAAAGCAAAAAAAACAACAAAAAAAATTAAATAATTTGCAAAGCATAGAGTGGGCAATGTATGGGGTTGGGCACGGATTTTGGAGCATATGAAAGCTGGACTGCAGTTTTTTCCCCATATTTGAAAAAATAACTTTATAGAGAAGGGAGAGAAGGGAGAGAAACAAACATTAGACAGAGACAGACAGACACAGAGAGAGCGCCCATCTGCTGATTCACTCCAGAGATATTTGAAATGACCAGGGTTGGTTTGAGCTATAGCTAGGATTTGGGAATGCAATTCAGGTCTCTCACTCACATGGGAAGCATTTACTTGAGTGAGAAACCAGTTACTTGAGCCATGGTGTGCATTGATGGGAGGCTTGAGTCAGGAAGCAGAACTGGGAATTGAACCCAGGAACTCTGAAGTGGGACATGTGCATCTTACCCAATAACTTAATGTAGGGGAAACACCTGCACCTGAGCTGCCATTTGTAGGACAAGTTAGCGTTTAGCCAGACAGAGGACATAGACAAAGTCATCCTGGTGTTGTGGATGAAGGGAGGAATATATACAGAGGCATTGGATCATGAAGGCGTATGATATGTGTGTGAAAGGCTTATTTTTTTTTTTGAGAGAGAGTGCCCATCTGCTAGCTCATTATCCAAATGCCCATGATTGCCAGGGCTGGGCCAGACTGAGGCATGGAGCCGGGAACTCAACCCAGGTCTTCTACATGGGTGGCAGGGGCCCAGTTACTTGAACCATCACCACTACCTCCTAGGGTACACATTAGCAGGAAACTGAAATCAGAAGCAGAGCCAAAAATCAAACCCAGGGACTCTTATATGGGATGTAGGCATCCCAATCAGTGGCTTAATCAATGGGAGAAATACATACCCCTGAATTGAGTATCTTTGGACCTATTGGGCATAAAATATGTGGGTGAGCTGCATGGAGATAAAAATAGTAGGCAGGGCTTATACCTCTGAGCTGCAGTGCCTTGGAAACGTGGAATTGAGCATTGAAAGAGCAACAGTGATTGTATGACTCTGCATATTACTCTCACCTTGAAAGATTGCTATGTGACATCCCAAGTGTTGGGGGTAGGGCAGACATAGTCCAGTGTTACTTTTTAAGTTTGAATTTTAGAATGTAGGAGCAGCAAAAGTATTGGCCTTCCAGGGGTTGAATGTGCCAATGAATGAGAAGAAGTCTTGGGAGATTAGCTGTGCTGGGCTGGATGGCATTGTTTCTGTGAACAGACCTGGCACTTGGGTAATGTTTCTGAATTTGAGATAGTGGGTGGGTAAGCGTTATTCCCAGTTAATAGATTGTGAAGTTAAGACTCACAGAGGGAGAATGATATGCCCAGGGACATGTAGCTAATAAATGGTTTGACAAGATCTCAGGTCTTGTTGTTGTTTTGTTTTTGATGAAGATTTATTTTTATTTATTTGAAATTCAGAGTTATGGAGAGAGAGAGAGAGAGAGAGAGAGAGAGAGAGAGAGAGAGAGAGAGAAAGTGCTTCTATCTGCTGGTTCACTCCTCAAATGACCACAACAGCAGCTGAGTCTGCGCAAAGCCAGAGCCCGGAGTCAGGAACTCAATCTGGGTCTCCCATGTGGGTAATAGGGACCCAAGTACTTGGGCCATCTCTGGTGCTTTCCCAGGCGCATTAGCAGGGAGCTAGATAAAAAGTGGAGCAACCAGGACTTGAACCTGTGCCCACATGGGATGCTGGTGCTGCAGTGGGTGGCTTAACCCATTACGCCACAGCACTGGCCCCAGATCCCAGGTCTTAAGCTTCCTAGTTTATTACCATTTCCAACTACCAACTTGGGTGACTTTGAATAAGCTGCTTTACCTCTCTGAGCTTCACTTCCCCCTAAGGTTTGTTGTGAAGAAAGTTGGTTTGAAAACACTGAACGTAAATTGTGACACATCGTATAGGATAAGCGAATGTTACTTTCTCTTCCTGACACCTTCAAGTGTCTGGATGTGAGAAACAGAAATGTTTGTCTCTCCTCTTCCATCTGCCACTTGAAAGGAATCTTCTTTGCTCAACTTCTCCCTAACTTTTGGAGACTTTGAAAAAGCCACTTAACCCCTTGCAACCTCCCTACTTAAAGACCTCATGAAACTTTTATTATGTACACTTAATGCCATCTGGGCAGTCCGTTCCCCCTACACTTTCCTTAGATGATGTGCGGTAAGCTTCCTGTTAAATCTTCCATGCTTGGAAAGAGTGCTTGACCACGCTGAGCATTTTCTCCCCGTCTCAGCCATTGATTCTTGGAGCAGGGAGAAGCCATCTGCCATCTTGCTGCAAGTACCATTTGAGAGGACAACGTTCTCAGTGAGTCTACACATTGCTCCTGCTGCCTTGACAGACGCCTTCCACATGACACTGTGGACGCTGCAGGAGGCAGGAGAAGCTTCTGTGCATTTTTTCCCAAAATTGTTTATCATTTTCTCCTATCAGGGGCCCTTGGACTTAACCTTGAAGTATTGTGTGAGAAGGAAGACAGAGTCTATCGACAAGAGGTTCTGTTTTGATATAGAAACAAACGAAAGGTAAGCTGGGCTGGTGTAGGTTGGCGATGTACCCACATGCCAGATGCTGAGCCTGGATAGATCTTGTAATTTCCACTGTCATTCCCTGTCAATGAAAATGAGCAAGGCTGTTCAAGACAGCCTTGGCTCAGCTCTTCTGGCAGCCTTCCACAGGGATCCCTGTTAAACCTGGCTTGGAGTTGATTTGTTTTTCTATGCAAGCTTCTTCACTTAGATTTGTCTCACCTGCTCTGGCCAGAAAAATGTCTGTTAGGATTTAATTTGTTATTAGATATGCAAAAGGTCAGCATTTGGTAATGTGGCAAGATATGAGGGGATACCAAAGCTCATGTTTTTATGATGAATATATTAATATAGCTTTAAAAATAAGTGCATTGGAACACATTTAAAATTATATTTATTTGAGAGTACCGAGATAGAAACGGAAAGAGACAGAGAAAGCTCCCATCTGTTGGTTCACAAATGCCTGCAAACCAAATGTTTGGACCCAAGGCTGGAGCCAGAAATTGGAAATGGAATCCAGATGTCTCATGTGGGTGGCAGAAACCCAGTTAGTTGAGCCATCACTGCTGCCTCCCAGGGTCTACGTTGGTGGGAGGTTTGAATTAGGAGCCGGAGATGGCAGTGGAACCCAGGTACTCCTATGTGGGCTGTGGGAGTTTTAACCACTAGGCTAAACACCTGTTCCTGGAACACATTTTGGAGGTTTGTGGTGCTATTAGGGAACCTTTTTCCTCCCACTTAGTATAAAAAGGATGCAGACTTTTCCCTACTTTGCAGATACTAATGTGAGATGAAAATGGTTTTGATCATGAACTTTCAGGTATTCGAGCCATGCTTGCAAATTTTGAACTTGGTTGCATTTGTTTCTCTCCAATGCCCTCTGCCTGCACTCCCTTCCGTGGCTAATCTGAGTGGTTTTATCAGAGGAGGATCTAACCTTTAACCTTGAAAATGAAAGTATTTGGAATGATTTTGTAGAAAGGCATGCTTTTTTGTTGGGATGTTGATCTGAATTTCAGTGAATAAGTGCATTTCTAGATTTCAATCTGTTACTTGTGTATATTAAGTACTGAGTAATACAATTTAGCAAAATGATCAGATTCCTAGAAAGGAACTTGAAGGGTGAATTACAATATCATCTGAACAAAACTATCAGTGACTCGGATCATCTAGATCAGCCTGAGAAAAGAGGGCATTTTTAAATGCGGGAATAAGAAATCTCATGTATGCTTACTCATTTAAAAATCAGCATGCTATTATTGGACTCACAGAATTTTGACTTGTGACTCTATGTAATTTCTTGGTTAAAAAATGGATAACCCCAGTCAAGATGGCTGTGATAGTCAATATTGTTGCTGGTAACCATGAGACTGTCACTCGGTGTTGCTGACAGTGTCAGACCCAATTGGAAGAGGGGGGAAATGACTCTTGGTTATGGTTTCCCTTTCGTGAATCTGTAGTGTCTCTGATTCTTCCACATCAAGGCGATTAAAGGAGATTAAAATTTCCATGTTATGGTTCCATTCTGATTTCCCTTCTTAGTTTATTTTTCATGCTACTTGCAAATCATATCCCACAGCTGAAAGCAGTTAGGGACTGGGACAAACTTCTATTTCTTGCAACCTGGTGCTAAGCACGGCCCGTGATAAGAACTCAGTTTGGTGCTTATTTTTAAATGTGTTTTTCCTCTACCCTGAATGGTGAACAATTCTGATATTAGAATCCAGGAATTAAAGCTTTGGCATATCTATGATTGCAGTTACCACATTCTGTGCATTTTCAAAAGCATTTCCTCATGTAGACTGCTACATCCCTGTATGAGACCCAAATCCATGGAACTGACTTACCCATCTGAAGTCACATAGTGAGTGATGAGGCTGAGCTCCAACCCTGGCCTTTAGGATTCCAAAGCCCATGCCCTTTTATTTTTGTTTCATTGCTATTCTAAGCAGAATAAAGGAGCTATGAACTAGAGCACTATGTATAATAATGACCAAGTGCTGATGCACCTCTCAGCACAGGGAACTTTGCGGGAGATGTGCCATCTGCTGTCCTTGCTGCTCAGACCAATACAAGGAACAGAAGCAGGCTTCTGAGTAGACATCACGCACCTATACTTGTCTTCCTCGGAGCACAGAGCAAAGGGCTCTTTGTGTTCCTTTTCCTAGGCCAGGAAGAGAAGATTGCATTTTCATTCATGTTACTACTGGTATTTGAAACCATTGAGTCATAAACACATCAGAATTTGATGAATCTTAATAACAACAGTCTTCACATGAGGGAGGGACTTAATGTCCCTTTCACAAAGGAAGACAAGGAGGCAGAGAAAAGTTAAGCAACTTGAGTTTTCATAGCAAGTAAATGGTAATACCAAGCATTGTGATGTCCAAGCCTACACTGGTAACCCTATTGACATGCTATATGAGGATATTTTTTTTAAAAATCATTGAAAAATAGAATGGAAAGATAAACTTATTTTGATACAACGTTTTGAAGTCCTTGTAGTTTTTCCTAGTATGCATTTTCTACGAACTTTTTGGAGATGCCTACTTATAGGCCTTTATAATTCCATGTGGGTGACTGAGCCTCAGGGGAGGACAAGGGACTTGTCTAAGATCATGAAGGTAATTAGCAGAGGATCCTGGACTAGAAGTTAGTTCATTTTTACACTTTGTTGTTCAGTTCTTAGCAATATTGTTCTTTGCATTTGACTTTCTCAAGAATTGCTAAAACCTTTTTGAATAGTCACTTATTTCTTTGTTTTCTAGCATCTCTGTAAGATCAAGAGAGAACATTCAGCAGTTTTTCTGCTTCCCAGTTAGGGAAGTAAAACTCCAGGAGGGTTTTAACAGCTATCTGGTTTGCAGTGTTTGCTTTTCTGCCAGTTGTCTCTTGGTTTTACAACAATTACTAGACTTTCTAGCTCCAGAAGATATATCCAAAATGATAGCCACATCTTAAACTGGGAAAGGGAAAATGCCCAAAGCTTAATCCTTGTTTTCAGTTGACCAAGCTTCCAGGTAATATGGGGGGGATTTTTCGCTTAAGGCAGACTTTGATGAGGTAAGAGTTGGAAGGGCAGGTAGAACAGGAATCCCATGATAGCAGCACTAGAAAGGATCTCCTGGCTTGTGTGTTTCAATGCTCTTAATGGAAACAGAACCAGAAGTCTAAAGAGGCCCACTGAGACATACGGGGACTCTAAATGCTCTCATCATTGCTTTCACAATTTTGTGACCGAGAGAGAGAGCGAGAGCTCATCTTAACGATAAGTTTAAAGCAGGAAATTCACCCAGGAGAATGGATAAGAAATAAGCGAGAGGAATAAGGTACTCCTAAGAGCACAGCTAGCTAGCTAGAGAATGGAAGGAGATTTCACATCTGCAATAGTAGAGACAACCCCAAATACCTGCTGGGTTGTAAAGATCTAGAGATCACAAAGAATATCCCAACTTGGGATGTCTCTGGATATAGGTTGTGTCTTAGTCTCATTTGTGCTGCTAGAACAAAATATTTGAGACTGAGTAATATATAAAAAATAGAAAGATATTTTTCACAGCTTTAGAGGCGATAAGTCCAAGATCAAGGTTCGTGGAGGAAGGGATGGGAGGGAATGAACCCCACTCCCTCAAGGCCTTTTGTAGGGTCCTAAGCCCATCCATGGCGGGGGCTCTACCCTTGTGATTTAATCATCCCATAAGGAGCTCCACCTGGCAATACTCTGACTATGGCAATTAAGATTCAAGGCAGGAATTTATGGGAGATATTCAGACCATGGCAAGCAGCTTGCAAGTCAATAGGATCAAATCGGATTTAAGGCCATCTGCCATGTGGAAGAGGCCTACCAGGGCAGTGGGTTAAGAACGTGGCACTGTTCATTGAAATCCTGTCTCTACCATGTACCTGCTCTGTGACCTTGGGTAACCCCTCTGTTCTTCTGTTTTTCCTTCTGTGAAATAGGGATGATTACAGTAGTAACTGCTTTATAGGCTTGTTGGGGGCGGGAGGGGGGATTAAGTGAGTGAATAGATGGAAAGTACTTAGGACAGAACCTGGCACCTAGCGAACATTCAATCTGTGTTAGCTGTGTTTATTATTCCTAAAATTGCTTGTCAGCCAACAGGCCTCCTCCCTGTGGCTGAGCCAGTCTGCATGTCGTTGAATTCTTTCCAACTGGAAATGCTTCTTGGCCATACTCAGTGGTAGAGGGAGCAAAACCGTTTTCCTGACAGATGACTGTGCCTGTGATGTACATGCTCACCCCTAGAGCCCAGAACAAGTGGCTGCTTTCCAAGAGAGGGAGGCAGGAAGACCCCCAGTTTGCCTCCAGCACAGTGGGGCCAGTTTAAATAGGACATACCTTGGCATTCACCATCCTGCTTTCTTGCTTGCCCTTGGCATGAGACCACTAAGATACCACATCTTTTAGGATTCCCAGAGTTCCTGTTCTCTAAATTTCCCATTAGTATTCTGAGTAAAGATGACTTTGAGAAATTACAGTTCTATAAACCTGTGACTGCTTGGTATGGTACCACCCATGGCACAGAGGGATCTTAGATCAAGAGTCTATTTTCTTGGGTGAAATTTCAACTTTTGACTTGTCATTTTTTTCCCTCAGGCCGGGAACCATCACTCTACAGGCCCTTTCAGAAGCTAACAGAAGGCTATGGATGGAAGCCATGGATGGAAAAGAACCTGTAAGTTACCTTGGGCACTGGGGGGGGGAAGCACAGCAGCACACGGCTGGTGTATGAGTGCCCTCTAGTGGTTTAAGTGGGTTTAGGACAAATAAATGGTAATAAATTCTTCATACTCAAGGTTTCAGAGCTGGAAGGAGTTGTTGATTCTACATCTCTTGTTTAACAACTGAGACAACTTGAATTCCAGAGAAGGTAAAGGACTTGTCTAGGTTCACCCTCAGAGAAGGCATCAAACTCGGGCTTGCATTACATGTTTCTCAGCTCCCTGTTCCGTTGTTATAGTAAGTAGCTATGCCAACGAGTTCTTCTTAAGAAAGAAAATTAAGCTCTTTTTCATACTAATTAATTCATAATTAAATATGTATTCCAAAAAAGGATGGAAGATAATTTCCATGACAGTGAATAAGCAATTGTTAAACTTTCATTCAAAATGATTTTTCTGCCCCTGTCATATTCCCAAATGAGCTTACTTTCTTTAAGGATACAGCTGGTAGAAGAATTGGCATTGACATCCTGTAGCCAAAAATACTTCATTTAGAGTGAGGGAAGAAAATGATCCCCTTTAAAAGGGTTAGTGTTTATAATAGAGAGACCCATATGGGCTGTCAGAAATCATTGAAGAGCATTCTCTCTCTTCCTTATCTTCTTACTTGGGTTTCTTCTAATATCACATGTAATAATATCAGCTTCCTGGAGTCGGAATCCCAAAAACCTGGATTTGGGTCTTGGTTCTGCCATTGAATAGTTACAGCCTTGAGCAAGTAATTTCACCTGTCAGAGACTCACTTTTCTTCTCCATGGTAAAATGGCCTTAGTAATTTCTGCTCTACCTGTCTCAAAGCATTGCTTTAGAAAATAAAGTAAAAGCCATTTTGTAAGTCATAATGTGCTGTATTAGTTTTAGAGGCTCCTATCTGCTCTGAAAGATGTGTGCGAAACTACTGAGATAGAGCAGTGTTTGGATACAGTCTTATCTCTTGCTTTATTCAAGTCATAAACTGGCTAAGGTGCGAAATGCATTCCAAGATTTCCTTTTTGTGTATTTCGAGAGCACTGGATACTAAAGAAGAGTAACCAGATCCCAGATTGCATTCATAGCAGCCAGGAAGGTAGCAGAAGAGAAATGATGTTAGGAAAACTGGCATTCAGAAAGTAGCCTAGGACCCATCTTCCTTTCCCCTCACCACCTCCCTGGTGTTTAACTCCTGGGTGCCTGGGTTGTTTGTCTTGGAGGATGCTAGGGGACTCAACATAGAATCTCTCCCTCAATTCCCTCTCCTGAGTTTGTTCTCCCTTTAGATATTTAAAGCTCAAAGGACGCAGGTGGCCTTTTGAGGAAAATGTTGATAAAACATGGGCCCGCTGAATGTCGGTCTTCCCCAACTTGATTATGGCAGACTCTTCCCAAATTTCTTGTTTGTCAAAGTGACAGCCAAGGGTGGCCAGCCCAGAAATCTTTCTCACTGAAATATCCATGGCATGCATGCATAAACACAGCGTGTTCTTTGAGAAGCAGAGGTCCTTAAAGTAAGCTCTAACAGCTGCTGTATGCAGGGCTTATTTTGTACAGCTTCACATTGCTCATGTTGCTGATGTTTTACTGAACACCCCAGTCCACTAATCTTACACATTGCCTGCCTGCCTTTGTTTAAGATCTCAAAGAAGGTCAGGCCTTGAAGGGGTATCTTCAACTCTGATCACGAGACTCACAAAAATTTGGAAATCTAGTGAATGCAAAGGGCGTGCCCAGGATTTCCTTCCACAAGGTGGAGTCACATGCAGGACTTGCCTTTAAGAGTTAAAGACTCCTTTCTGATCTCAAATACATGAGAGGTGTATTTATCACGATGCATAAGACTTCAAAATGATGCCAAAAAAAAAATCCTGGTAAACACATGGGTCTCTTTCAGATGAACACTTGCCTTTCTACAGAGAAGCATCCATGAACTAGTCTTTGGGGTTGGGAAAGATTTTTTTAAAGATCTATTTATTTATTTGAAAGAGTTACACAGAGAGAGCAGAGGCAGAGAGAGAGAGAGAGAGAGAGAGAGAGAGAGGCACTCCATCTGCTGGTTCACTCCCCAACTGGCCACAACAGCTGGAGCTGCACCAATCGGAAGGCAGGAGCCAGGAGCTTCCTCCAGGTCTCCCACCTGGGTGCAGGAGCTCAAGGACCTGGGCCATCTTTTACTGCTTTCCCAGGCCTTAGCAGTGAGCTGGATAGGAAGTAGAGCAGCTGGGACTAGAACTGACGCCCACATGGGATGCCGGTGCTTCATGCCAGGGCGTTAACCTGCTGCGCTAGAGTGCCAGCCCCAGGAAAGATTTAAGTTTTACCATCAATGCTCTTTACCCAGTGTCCATGAGAAAACCACTTCCTTTCTCTCTTATTCTTTTGTCCTATCATAAAAATGCTCCAAATTTTACAGAAGTTGTTGTTCAAGATGGATTGGCTAGAATGCCCACAACAGTGAACTGTAGGCAATCCAGTGCAATTTTCAGAGATCATTAAGCTGTTTTCTAGGGACCTGGGCAGAGATTATTCTATTTACCCTGCGTTTCCTTCTTGCTGAAGCCCTGGAGTCTCTAGTGATTTTGACAATCTTTCTGGGAAAAGAGATTTAATATTATTTCCACTACTTACCTATAGTGATTCACAATAGCCATGACTCTTTCTGTTTTTCTTCTTTTATAGATTTACCACAGCCCCATAACGAAACAGGAAGAAAGTGAGTCATTCAAATTTCTGGTCTACTGACATGATAAGCTTCTAGCTCTACTAATCAAAGCAGATGTTATCATTATGATATGTACTATTGATGCAAGTCTGTATGTGGATGCCTCTGTGTGAATTGAAATTTAGCCCCCCCCACCTTTTTTAAAAAGTGTCTGTTGAGTGAAGTAAGAAAGCTCATCTTATCTTATGCTGGGGATTGAAGCGGTAATGTACAGGAAATATATACATCTTGTTTTGGATTTGCGATAGAAAGTGTATGAATTTCCACCCTAACCTTCCACATTTGTTATTGCTCATGCCTGCAGCAGGCATAATGCAGAGGGCTTAAAAAAAGCCTTTTGTATTTTAAGAGTTAAAACCATAAAATGTAACCCTAATAAAAAGGAGCTTTCCATTTAAGGGCAATTGGAGATGAGCAACAAAAACTTTGTTTCTCTCATTAGAGTCCCTGAGCATCAAGACTAAATGTTTGATGAGAGATGCTTGCTGAAGTAGAATCTAATTCTGATTTCCTTTCCTTGAAACAGTGGAGCTGAATGAAGTGGGGTTCAAGTTTGTTAGGAAGTGCATCAATATCATTGAGACCAAAGGTAGGCTCCATAGCTTTGATCTTGATCTTAATTTGCTGTAATAAAAGCATAACTTTGGTGGTGTTAATTTTGGTCACTATGATTTTATTCAGGAGCAGTTTCTCTAAAGCAGCAGTGACATCAGCTATTGGTCAGGACTCATCTTAGAGATGAAGGCCATTTATACACCTTGAGCACTGGACATAATGCAAAAAAATTTCACCAGATTCCAAACAAGTAATATCCAAGCATATCTGGATAATTTGCAGTTTGCTGCTTTTAAAGACAGAGAGCTTTGAATGACTTGTAAACCATGTCAACTATTCTGACAGAGTACCTGGGATCTCTCCAAGCTGTGTTATGATGGTTTCATCCTGTACGCATGAGTTGAATTTCTGTGACAACAGATATTGGTTTCAAAATCCATGGGAGCAAAGTTAAACATAGGCAAATGTGAGGTCACCATTCTTCCTGGTTGACAATACTCCCTACTTGTCCCTTTGAGGATATTTAGGATGTAGGTGAGTGTAGTGTATGAGCCAAGCCTCTTTTTGCTTTGGAATGTGGCTTCAGTCTTTCTCGGGGCTACTCCTGTATGCTGTTCAGAAGCTACTTGACAGTTGATATTTCCTTCTGGTTCAATTAAACCCTAGCTCCTTTCCAACATGGCAGCACTGTTCTCAGCTATCTGCTGCCACCCACCTAAGCATATGCTTCTGTTTACTGTAGAGTGACATTCTCTTCTGTTAAATGAATGAGGGCTTGGTACAATCCAAATAAAGGATGGGTAACATGAAGAGCTGCTTGAACACTGTTCCCATGTCACCTGGGAGGGCTGGAGAACTTGCATAGAGCAGGGAGAACCTTTCGTGTCTGAACTGACCGCAGTGTACCAGGACCTCCTTTCTCTAGTCGGGAGGGAGACGGAAGCTGCAGCCTTATGAACTGAATGAAGTGACGTGATTTTCTTTCCCTAGGGATCAAGACAGAGGGGCTCTACCGCACTGTGGGCAGCAACATTCAGGTTCAGAAGCTGCTGAATGCCTTTTTCGGTAACACTTTTGCTTTCATAATTCTTGTTGAGAGTGGTTTGCGTGTTCGAAAGGGATGTGACTGGAAGAGAAAGAACACATCAGTAGCGGAGGTTGTAGAATATTAAAAGCTTGGTTTCCAATGTAAAATGTACACATATTTGCCCACCCTGAGTCAAAGACAATCTTGTCTTGAAGACATGGCTGTCCTGTCTCCTTCTTCCCACGCCTCGAATCTTTTCAATCTGACTTCTCTCCTGATCTCTCTCCTCGAGTTGCTGTGGCCGTGCTGAGCAGCTATCTTCCTGTCACATCAAATGAACACTTTGCAGTCTTCATTTTGCTTGATCTTCTGTTGACTACTTTCTCTTTACTTGATTTCCATGCTACAGCACTCTCCTGATTCTTCTAACATCTTATGCTGTTCTTGTCCATGACTTACTGAACGTGTTTCTTCTTCCTGTTTTTAAAATCTTCTGAGTAGTTTCCAGAGTTCTATTTGTCCCCCTTCACTTCTTCCTCTATTTGTTTCTCTATTGATTAATGTTTCTCTTGAATGTGGCTTGCATCTTCATTTTTTATGACTAATAATCTTATAGGAAGATGGATATTATAACTCATCAAATGTCTTAATTTTGCTGGCGTTAAAAAGAGCATTGGATTCTGTTTCATAGACAGCTATTTAGGGATTTGTTTAATCAGTTTGAGGCTCCTTTTCAAATTTTGTTAGGCTAGATATAAAGAATGCTTGTCTTTTTTTTTTTTTTGGTCTCTTTATTCTTATTGTTCGGAACACAAACATCTCTGAGCTCTGTGTGAGTTCTGGGACTTGTTCAAGTTCCCTGGCATTTTTTGCTTTCCCTGTGGAGTTTTACCCTGGGCTTATTAATTGACTCGTGCCTCAGTATTCAATGATAGACATGGGGACCCATAGGTGGGTTTTATAATTCCTTCTCTACATAGCAACCTCATCTCTTGTACTCTTCCCTGTAAATCCTGTAGGTTCCGGCTTTCCTGCAGTTTGATATTTGTCTCTTCAGTTGAACAAAACTCCCATTCTCCATTTGAGTTCCCACACTCCCCGTGCTACCAAGCAGAAAGTGCTTTCAGGTAGCCAGCTGTGGCAGTCACGGGGATTATCATGTTCATTTTCTTTTCTTAGTGTCATAGTCATGTCCTAACCATGTTTCAATTGAGTACAAATTGTCATTTTGTATGTATTGTTCATTTTTCTAATGTTATAGCAGGAGGCTAAGCCTGGTACCAGTTGTTCCACTGTGAATGGCATTGGAAGTCCCTGCATGTAGTTTTTGCTACCACCAATAGACTGACAGTTCTGCAAAATCCCTATTCCAGATATTATCTGATGAGTTCTCATCACATAATTCCCAGTTTCCACTGCACCTGTGCTTCTCAGCCATGTTTAGATCATGGCACACAATGGTCTTGTCTACTTAACATACTGGGATAAATGGACATGGCTGAGCCAATAAGCCTAAGGGCCGAGGGAATCATTAATGGAATCTCTGCACAAGCTCTCTCTACATAGATGTTCTACAGGTACATATATTTGACATGTCCAATACCAAACTCATTACTTTTGTCTCCCTATAAACGTGGTGATGTATCTGGTAAGCTGAGCTTTCAGTGTGTCAGAGAATAAACTGAGTGTGGGAAGCTTCAATGTGGATAAAACATATGTTTTGATCTTTTCTCTGATACATAGCTTAATCCCTACAACTCTGCAGGCCTGACAACCAAACTTTGTTAGCATTTGAAGATGCTATAGCATCCAGCAAATATCTGTTTTCATGGTTTTATGTTCTTCACTGTTAAAATTTAAAGTGGTTTTATTCCTAGCCAAATTATAACTGATCTCATTAGCTAAAGGATACTTTTCCACACATAAAACAGCTCACAGCATGGGCCAGGATATTTTAGTCTCTGAAAAATTATTTCCTGGAGAGCAATGAAACTAGATGTATTGGAAGGGACCTTTGAGGAAGTTGAGCCTGTTTGGGAAGTCATTTGCAGAAAAATATTTTGTTCCCACAATACCCTCACTATGCCAGAGACCTAATGATGCAAATAGAAGACGTCATAGCAAATGAAGCAACAGCTCATTGCAGTGGTTTGCATTATTTTTGTTTTCTGCTTGGGTATTTCACTTTCTCATCTTCATGCTACTAGAAGAAAATACAATTTACTTTTCAGAAACCAAGTGGAATATCTACTATAATCACACATAGTTAATCGACTATGTGCACATAGGGATGACAGGAGTCATTTTTCCATTTCCATACTTAATATGAATGACTCCACATCTGAAGACAGCTTTAGCATTATGCTCAGATATATATAGGCAAAGAGATAATAAGCATATGAAATATGAATATTTTCAAGGTATATGAGATCTTCGTATATGAGAAATGCGGAGTCTCCTAGCAAACAAAACAAAAACATATCATTATTTCTGTGGCTGCAGAAGTTAAACTTTCTATTAAGCTTTAAAGTGACTCTACAGGTTGATAATCTTTATTATGCTATAGTATAGTAGGGTCTTTAATTTTTAATCTTTATCAAAGTACTTTCACTTCTAAAGCCAGATCCTTGTATGCATGTTTACATATGTATGTATATATATATGTATTTCATAAATAAATTTCATAGAGTTTTAATTCTTACTACCCTAGATACACTGATTATTTTTAGATGATGCTTGTTTTTTTTAATGTTTTTTATTTACTTATTTGACAGGCAGAGTTAGACAGTGAGAGAGAGAGAGACAAAGAGAAAGGTCTTCCTTCCATTGGTTCACTCCCCAAATGGCTGCCACGGCCGGCACTGTACTGATCCGAAGCCAGGAGCCAGGTGCTTCCTCCTGGTCTCCCATGGGGGTGCAGGAGCCCAAACACCTGGGCCATCCTCCACTGCCCTCTCGGGCCACAGCAGAGAGCTGGACTGGAAGAGAAGCAACCGGGACTAGAACCTGGTGCCCATATGGGATGCTGGCGCCACAGGTGGAGGATTAACCAAGTGAGCCACGGCGCCGGCCCCAACTTGTTTTAAACTGGTACTATTAGGGGTTGAAGTAATTATCAATAGATATTAATGTCACCTTTTAAAACTATGACTTATTTTCCTTTATTTTGAAGCTGACTTCAAAACGTTTACAAATCAACTTTGTGTTGTGAAAATTTGTTCTTTTTCTATTGTTTTCCCATGATTTGAACAATTGATATATAAAAATAAAAATCATCTTTTACTCTCAATTCACTTATTACTATTTTCTAACTTTTTTGTCAACATGTAAAAGATAGAATGGGGATTTTATTTTTCTCAAAGGTATTTTAACTTACAAGAAATAAATTCAGTTGTTGACATATCAGTCAGGGCAACCCCGTTTTCCCACCTGCTCCCTACTGCAGGAATTCTGACCTGGGGTTGGTCATCTGTCTCACCATAAATAAGAATCCTGGGGATGGTTTTATTAGTTCTGTATTGCAGCAACAAAGTGCCAGCAACTTAGACATTTAAAACAACACCAATTTATTCTGTTACAGTCCCAGAAGTCAGAAGTCTAAAGCCGATCTTAGGAAGATGGCAGCAGGGCTACAGATCGCTTCTGGAGAGAAGAATCCTTTCTCTTGCCTTTTGTAGCTTGTAGAGGATGCCTGCTTTGTTTGGCTCAAGGTGTCTTTCCGACAACTTCAGGCTGAGTGCTTCTCCTGCTACCATCTCTTAGTTTCTCCCTCTTCCACCTTCCTCTCCCACTTTCAAGGACTCTTGTGATTATGTTGAGTCCACCAAAATAATCAGAATAATCTTCCTGTCTCAAGCTCAGCTGATTCACAAACTTAACTCCATCTGCAGCCTTACTTCTCCTTTGCCATGTGATGTTTATTCACATGTTCTAGGGATTAGGATGTGGACATCTTTGGAGAACCAGACATCTGCCTAGCACACATGTTATTCCATTCAGAGTTTAGGGATTCTGTCTCACTGATAATATTTTTTAAAGATTTATTTATTTATTTGAAAGTCAGAGTTACACACAGAGAGAAGGGAGTGGCAGATAGAGACAGAAATCTTCCATCTGCTGATTCACTCCCCAGATGACTGCAACGGTCAAAGCTGCACCAAAGCCAGGAGCCAGGAGCTTCTTCCAGGTCTCCCACGTGGGTGCAGGGGCCCAAGGTCTTGGGCCATCCTCTACTGCTTTCCCAGCCTACAGCAGAGAGCTGGATTGGAAGTGGAGCAGCCAGGACCCAAACCAGTGCCCATATGGAATGCAGACATTGCAGGCAGAGGCTTTACCTGCTAAGCCACAGTGCTGGCCTCTCACTGATACTCTTAAGTGGCTCCTGAGGTCATTCTTGGTCTGCCCTTTTGAGATGTATCATTAGATCTTTAGCTTTGGATATCTTAATGACTTGTTGACCCACCTTTGTTTATCCTGCATGGCTCATTCTTGTCCTGTTTTCACTGATTTCCTCAAGAGGAGTAGAAATAACTCCTTCCATTGGTGGATGGCATTTTCTTTTTTACCATCTGTTATGGGCTGAATGTTTGTATCTTCGTCAAATACATACTTTGAAAATCAGCCCCAGTGTAATGATAGTGGTAGGAGATGGGGCCTTTAGGCTGTAACTAACATGAGATGAGTACCTTCATGAATGGCATTATAAGTAGGGGCCAGAGAGCACGTTTTCTTTCTTTCTACCACGTGAAGGTATGATGGTATCTATAGTATGGAAAAGGCCCACACCCAACCATGCTGCCACCCCGATCTCAGACTGCCTGCCTCTAAAATGCTAAGAAATGGATTTTTGTTGCTAAAAAGTCAATAGTGATTAGTTATAATAGCTCTAACTTACTAAAAGCAGCTTATTGTCAGTCCAAGTATCATCTAGGGGTAGGGAATGTTTCTTCTGCCAAGAGCCATTTGGATATTTGGCACATCATCTAGAGGCCATAAAAAATGATCAGCTGAAAAAAATTAGCCTGCTATAGATGTACTGAATTTTGAGTCCCATCTGTGGTTGCCTTGGCAGGGCCAGACCGAGTGATTTCAGGGGCCCAATACGGCCCGTGGGCCAGATGTTCTCCACCCTTGGTACACAGTTCTCTGGAGAAACTTGCTCTCTGCTCATCCTAGTGACTTTATTTCTATGGCATTCCTTGCAACCATTAGCCTGCTTACTTCTACTGTAATGTTATTAAACCTACTCTGTCCTAGAACTAGTTGTTTATGTAATCAAGTTATCTACCTGAAATGAATTTTGGACCCAGAGCAACCAGTTTGTGTTCTTGATTTCTGTTGGCAGATGTTGGGCCACCAGAACCCCATTTTGAGCCACTTCAAGGTAGATGAACTATTCTTGAGCTTCTTTTATGCCCTGTAGTGGTCAGTCTTTCATTCATCCAACAAAATGTTACTGAATGCCTCCTCCATGCCAGGCAATGTATCAGGTAGTAGGGATGAAGTAGACAACAACTTTTGCCTTCATAGAACTTGGAGTCTAACAGCAGCTGTTGTTCATGGATAACAGTCATGTAGTTTCTTTTCAGAGTACAATCTGGAGTATCCCAGGCCTAGATTCCTCTTGTTATCTACTAATGGTATCAGAACTCTAAACAGTATAAGCAACTGGAAAAGAAAAACCATCCTCTGCCCCTTGGACAAAATAGCCTTTTTCTTAAACCAATATCGTTTGCAGTATGAATAATGAAGCATATAAGAAGAATATGTATGAACTTTGGTATAATGTAAAAGGCTTCCTTTTCCTGATATGTGATGTGTACCTTATTTCCTTTCCCTTGAACCTCATTGGTTTATTGTCTTCTGCCTTGGCTGATGTACCTCTTTCACCTTTTCCTTAGATCTTACTGCCCTCCACGTCTCATTCACCGTGTTTCACAAAGTTTATTTCATTCAGAAACTTTATTGAATAACTATTATGTACTAGACACTGGCGTTTGTTACTACTATTTACTTCCCTTTATCTTGATTTGTTCTTTTCTCCCATCCTTCTTATATCTCCCTTTCTCCTCTTCTGACATTCTTATACTATGACTGTGAGTTAACTTCTATAAAACTTTTCCCATCAGCACATATTGGAGCCCTTCCAGATATAAGTGGTCAATCAAGGTGGTCAGAAATGAAAGACTGATCTTCCCTAGGTCCATCCTAGCTGTTAGCAGTAAAAATTGCGTTTACAGAATTCACAGAAACTCAGTATATGCTCTAGCTTTGCTCTGCCCATGTTTCTCTACTAAATGCCTGAATCTCTAGGAATCTGGTATTCAACACAGTGGCTGAACCATATGAAACAGTTCTAGAGTGAATGAATGGTTTGATTAACTAATCATATCCCCAAAGTCTCAAAACTTATGACAGTGCTGACCGCAGTACAATTCAGCTATAGTTCCATATTCATCTATTTCACATGTATCTCCAGTAATGATACAAGTAGTTTATTGCCTATTACCTTTAACAAAGTCTTATTAGACTTTTTCAACTACAGATAAAGCAAATATTAGAAATCACTAAATTTTACAGACTAAGAATTCTCAGTGAGCCACTCTCTACTGGGAGTACCCATTCAAAATTGATTTCAGAAGATGATCAGTCCATACCTGCACTCGCAGCTTTACCTTTCATGGTAGGTGTTTCTACAGAATGCTATAGAGTACCATGAGGGGGACAAATAAATGGTGACAGAAAGTGTGAACCCTACTAACTCTATATGTTAAACACATTTTTGTTGTTAATTCATCCATCACCAGTCACATTGTACTGAGATTATTTTTATGTGTCTCTCTCCCAGGAGAAACAGGAACCACCCCTTCATAGCTACACTTGATACTGTTGCACAATGTTGCAGCCATATGTAGTTTGAAAAACCATAGCTATTGTGTCACCAACATTAGTGCCACCATATTATCTGAACTGGCATGTAACCAATACTTGGGAATCACAGATAATAACCAGCAAATCAGTAATTTTTTTTTTGACAGGCAGAGTGGACAGTGAGAGAGAGAGACAGAGAGAAAGGTCTTCCTTTGCCGTTGGTTCACCCTCCAATGGCCGCCGCGGCCGGCGCGCTGTGGCCGGCGCACCGCGCTGATCCGATGGCAGGAGCCAGGAGCCAGGTGCTTTTCCTGGTCTCCCATGGGGTGCAGGGCCCAAGCACCTGGGCCATCCTCCACTGCACTCCCTGGCCACAGCAGAGAGCTGGCCTGGAAGAGGGGCAACCGGGACAGAATCCGGCGCCCTGACCGGGACTAGAACCCGGTGTGCCGGCGCCGCTAGGCGGAGGATTAGCCTAGTGAGCCGCGGCGCCGGCTCAAATCAGTAATATTTTCACCCAGAAAGCCAGAATTTTTAAAGATGCCTAAATCCCAATCAGAGGTGAAGTTTCATTTAATCCACGTAGAGGAGTGTGGACAGGGGGAACGTGCCACTCCTTTTCTCTGTTGGCATGCATCCATCTTCTATCTTTCTTCCGACTGCCTTGTCTTTCTCTCAGTGAGAATCCTTCATTTGCTAGATGGGCAGGTTTAGCTTTCCTTTAAGCTAGTCTTACCTGGTTAATTTAGTGTTGATTCTTCCTACCTCATTCATCTTTCTGGTTCGTTCCCTTTTGGAATATGCTGTGGCCTCCCTCTATTGGTTAAATTGCTGTCTTAGAAAAAGGGGGGAGGAGAAATCCTGTAGTCAAGCCATATTTTTCTGATGCCTCCAGATTCATCCATCTTGTGGATTCCTGTTCATCAGTCAAATTTCTGTTTAAGTATTGTAGGAGAAGAAATGTACTATTTTCTTCAACTCTCATAAGGTTCTCAATTGGAATAGACATCTGTAACAAAAGACAGATTTGTGGGGCATTGTGGCATAACTGGTTAAGTTGCTACCTTGGATGTCAGCATCCTGTATCAGAGTGCAGATTTGAGTGCCAGCTGCTCCACTTCCAATTCAGCTGCCTGCTAATCTGCCTGGGAAGACAGCAGAAGATGCCCCCAAGTACTCAGGCCTCTGCCACCCTGCCAGATGGAATTCCTGCCTCCTGGCTTAAGCCTGGCCCAGCCCTAGCTGTTACAGGCATTTGGGGAAATGAGCAAGTAATTGGAAAATCTCTCTCCCTTTCTCTGTCTCTTTCTGTTTCTCTGCTTTTCCAATAAAATAAAACAGAAGTTTATGAACATGTATTTCAGGGAACGAGTAGTTTTCAAAGGGCTAGCTTTAAATTCCAGCTTACATAGCATCTTCTACAAAGAGTGGCAGTTTTTTAAAGATTTAATTTTATTTATTTGAAAGGCAGAGTTGAGAGAGAGAGAGAGAGAGTGAGAGAGTGAGAGAGAGAATGAATCTTCTCTCCACTGTATCACTCCCTAGATGGCTGCAATGGCCAGGGCTGTGCCAGGCCGAAGCCAGGAGCCCAGATCTTCTTCCAGGTCTCCTGTGTGGGTAGAGGAACCGAAGCACTTGGGCCATCTTCTGCTGCTTTCCCAGGCACATTAACAGGCAGCTGGATTGGAAATGGAGCATCCAGTTCTCATACCAGTGCCCATATGGGATTCTGATGTCACAGGTGGCAGCTTAACCCACTTATGCCACAAGGCTGGCCCCAAAAGTGGCAAATTTTTAGAGACACAACAAGACAAAGGAAATGGACTTTGAAGCTCTGGGGATGACAGCTTGTGGGAAGGCAACTAAATTTTGGCAGATAAAAGGCTACTTAGGCCATCTCTAGACTGATAAGGGTCTAAAGTTTCCTTCAGTGTTTAACCATTGTTCTCCCTGGTAGAGAGTGGGAGTTCTTTACAAAGAACTCATGTCTTTGTAAATGTATGCCTTGCATTTCAGCAAACAGAAGAGGGCAGAGAGCTTTCCAGCATCTGCTGCTTAATTGCCTTCAGCGCAGCTGCTCTTTATATTGTGAGGTGGCACATTCTGGTCTCTCATTATATTGTATCCTCTGAACCTAAACCTCATCTTACCCCAAAGAGTTCATCGCCTTCCTTTATCAGCTAGTTCTGTACTTTGCATTATTTCTTTTTTAAAATTTATTTATTTATTTGAAAGAATTACACAGAGAGGAGAGAGAAAGAGAGAGAGAGGTCTTCCATCTGTTGGTTCATTCCCCAAATGACCACAACAGCCGAGCTGTGCAGATCTGAAGCCAGGAGCCAGGAGCTTCTTCTGGGTCTCCCACGTGAGTGCAGGGGCCCACAGACTTGGGCCATCTTCCACTGCTTTCCCAGGCCACAGCAGAGAGCTGGATCAGAAGTGGAGCAGCCAGGACTTGAACCAGTGAACTAGAGCCCATATGGGATGCCAGCACTGCAGGCTGGGACTTTAACCCACAGCGGCACAGCGCAAGCCCGTGCGTTATTTCTGTTATTGTGAATGTCTGACCTTGGTGTAATTATTTCTGGGACTGTCTGTGCTGCTTCGCCACAAGCATTTTGAGTAGATAGACTGTTTCTGAATATTGGTTGGGAGTCAGGCATATGCTCTCACCAGAATACCCAGAATCTTAATGTAATGGAATGTGACTTTGGGCTTTATGCCCTCCATTTCCCTCTGGAATTCTAGGGAACACCTGAAATTTGGGACAGAAATGATTACCACCAAATTGCCTGATTAATATTTTAAAATGATATAAAAACAGAAGAGACCACAAAGCTTTTAGAGCAAGGCCTCTGTTTTCAGCATCACCTTCAGTCCATCCGAGGAGGCCACTGCATCAGTCTGTTACACAGTCCCCACTGGTTCCTTACATCTCTGGTTATCTGTCGTACATCAACTACTCACACTTCTTAGATTTCTGAAAAGACCAAAAGAAGATATTTTGGCTTCTGTTCTCTGTTCCTTTTTGTTCTTCTCTCACTCCCTCTCCACTTCCTACTTTCCCTTTCTCCCTTCTTCCTTCCTTCCTTCGCCTTCTGTCCTAAGAGGCTTCTATTCCCCAGATGTTTCATTGTGCAAGGACCCTCCATGCCCCTGGGAGTCCTCAGGACAGGATCTATTCAACATATATATCTATATATGTGTGTGTGTGTGTGTATATATATATATATAAATTACTGCAAACACTCCGTGTAGAGGAGACAGTATCATTGTAGGAAAAAAAATTTGCATGGAGCTTCTAAGTCAGTCCTAACATTTTATTGCACTGTCATTATTTGCTTACCCCTAGTCTGTTCTTCAGTCTGATGCCCAAGGTGCACCTGCTACCCTTTGTCTGTGTGTGGTGGTCTGGGAGATCTGCCCGCTCTTGATCTCAGTTGTTCATTTTGATAGTTGCCTTGCCTCCTGTAGAGATAATTTGCCTCCTTTAAAGGCTCTAGCCTTCCAGCCTCTGGCTAGGGCTCTAGACATGGGATCAGTTGAACTCCATGGACTTGTACTCAGAATTGAGATGTAAATAGAAGGTGGCCCTAAGATAAGGGTTTCCAAATTTAACAAGTAAAAATATAGGATGACCAATTAAATTTTGATGCCATATAGACAGATTTAGTAAAGACTAAAACAAAAATCCCGCCACTTTTTATTTGAAATTTCCAGTTTAATTGGACATTCTATATTCTGTCTGGCAATCTTCATCTGTCCCAAGTCTTTCAGGATATTGTCAGTCCTGCTATGCTAGGCATTGGATCAGAAGTGGAACAGCCAGGACTCCAAGTGCCATTTCAGCTTAACCAGCTGCACCACCATGCCAACCCCCACAGAGTGGTTTGTTTATTTGTTTGTTTGTTTTGACAGGTAGAGTGGACAGTGAGAGAGAGAGAGAAAGGTCTTCCTTTTCCTTTGGTTCACCCCCCAATGGCCGCTGCAGCCAGTGTGCTGCGGCAGGCGCACCACGCTGATCTGAAGCCAGGAGCCAGGTGCTTCCTCCTGGTCTCCCATGCGGGTGCAGGGCCCAAGCACTTGGGCCATCCTCCACTGCCTTCCCGGGCCACAGCAGAGAGCTGGACAGGAAGAGGAGCAACTGGGACAGAATCCGGTGCCCCAACCAGGACTAGAACCCGGTGTGCTGGCGCCGCAGGCAGAGGATTAGCCTATTGAGCCATGGTGCCGGCCGTCCCACAGAGTGGTTTTAACCTCGGAGTGTTATTGATCAGGTTTGCCTCTTGGCACCTGTTGATTCCAAGAAGCCATCAAAATAGTCTGCTCATCAAACAAGTTCAGGCTGGTGACTTAGAGCACTAAGGAAGGCCACTACCATGACAACGCTGTCCTAACCTCTCAGGAAAGGAAAAGCAAAAGTGGGTGGGGTGAATATTTGTAATGATTTTCTAAGGTGGTTGAAGGCAGGTCTTCCATTTGGCAGGCCTGCATGATTGAGATTGGACAGAGTTCATGTGATAAAATTATTTTAATCAGAATTCTTTCAAGGTTTGTGATGTGATTTTTTTCTAAGGATTTCTAAGTGAAACTTTGAAATGTAGACAATCGTTTGATAAAATCCATTTGTTCTGAGAAGTGACTGTTTACTCAGATGAGGGCTGATCTAGAGTTGTTTCCAGAAATGGACTTCCAGGAAGCTTCTGCAATAGAGCCATTTGCAATTTCCTCTTACTGGCAGCAGCTTCCTGTAATTCAAGTTTACTGAAGTAATGTTAATATCCACAGTAAATTGTGTGTCTGCCTTTGGCTTGACTTTTACTTACCCTCGGGTAATGATTCTGCAGTCTGAGGTGAGTTCCCCAAAATTTCTGTGCTCCTGGCACTTTTAGTTTCAATCTTGGTCATTTTCCATGGTGCCCCTAATCCAAAAGAAGTACCTCATACTTGCTAATTAAGTTATCAAGTGCAACCGACTTAATAAATATGCATGTACATGCAACTTAATACAATAACTTACTTGGGAACAGGCATTTGGTGCCATGGTTAAGATGTTGCTTGGCATATCCTCATTCCATGTTGGTATTAAATATTTTTTTATTTTTTTTTAACTTTTATTTAATGAATATAAATTTCCAAAGTACAGAATATGGATTACAATGGCTTCCCCCCATAACTTCCCTCCCACCCGCAACCCTCCCCTTTCCCGCTCCCTCTCCCCTTCCATTCACATCAAGATTCATTTTCGATTCTCTTTATATACAGAAGTCAGTTTAGCATACATTAAGTAAAGATTTCAACAGTTTGATCCCACACAGAAACATAAAGTGAAAAATACTTTTTGAGTACTAGTTATAGCATTAAATCTCAATGTACAGCACACTAAGGACAGAGATCCTACATGAGGAGTAAGTGCACAGTGACTCCTGTTGTTGACTTAACAAATTGACACTCTTGTTTATGGCCTCAGTAATCACCCTAGGCTCTTGTATTGAGCTGCCAAGGCTATGGAAGCCCCCTGAGTTCACTGAGTTCACTGACTCTGATAATTTTTAGACAAGGCCATGGTCAAAGTAGAAGTTCTCTCCTCCCTTCAGAGAAAGGTACCTCCTTCTTTGATGACCTGTTCTTTCCACTTGGATCTCACTCGTGGAGATCTTTCATTTAGGTTTTTTTTTTTTCCCCCCAGAGTGTCTTGGCTTTCCATGCCTGAAATACTCTCATGGGCTTTTCAGCCATATCCGCATGCCTTAAGGGCCGATTCTGAGGCCAGAGTGCTGTTTAAAGTTTCATTTATTTCATATATACAGATTCAGGAACCTAGTGATACTTCCCACCCAAGCTATGATGTTACTATTGGTGGGGGCTGACTGTATTTTCTTATTGAAGTCATACTAGCTACACAGTCGAATTTTTTGTGATAGTCCTCTCATTTGCTTTGTTCTTGAATTTGCCTCACATTTATAAAAGTTACTTTTGGGCTGATCTCAGCCATTTTTGTGGTTTCCTTTTAGGACAAAGTAGAACAGGTTGTATCTTGTGCTTTTTTTTCCCTGGATTTTTAAATTGAGTGGCAATGTATATGCAGAGAAATACACAAACTTAGTGTACATTTTTAACAGAGAAAAATTTAAAGTTGTCTGTTCATCCTCAAAAGGGAACAGATATCAATGCATTTTCACAAAGTGAACAAATCAATGTCACCAGTATTGAGATTAAGAAGTGGTCTCCTTCTGACCCTTCCAGTCACAACCCCACAAAAGGTTAACACATTGTTATGACTTGTAGAGATTCATTTTCCTGTTATTTGATTTTTACATAAATAGAATCACACATTCTTTGGTGTCTGGCTTCTTTCACTCAACATTGATTTTGTAAAACTCATGCATGTCATTGTGTGTGGTTGGAGTACGCTCATTGACAATGCTGTATGATGTTCCAGTGATATTCCAGTGTATCCTTTCTGTGTTGATGGACATTTAGGGGGTTATTATTTTTTTTCTAGTTTGTTCTTGAGAGCTCTCTCTGAAAAATGATATGTTCCAAGGGATTTTGTTGTGGATGTGTATATATACATATGTGTATATTTTATATTGTGTATTTATTATATATACACACATGTTTGTATATACAGCAAAAAGTACATATTTACAATTGTATACATATATACACGAAATAATAATATAGTATTTAACTTTAAAAAAGAAGAAGATCCTGCCACTGCTACACAGTTGGACATGGAGAACCTTATGTTAAGTGAAATAATCCAGACAAAGAAAAATACTGCATGATCTCATTTATATGTGTAATCCAAAAAAATGATGTTTTTTATTAAATCAGTATAATGGAAGATCCCGGGTACACAATTGTAAATCAGCAACATATTCCTAACCATGATTTTGTAAGAATAAAATTGTGTTTTTTTTTTTTTTCCTTTAGTTTGAAATCAGGACCTTTAGGTATCAAAATGCAACTTACAACTTAATTTTTATTCTTGTCATGAGGTATGTGTCTCTCAGATTCATTTACTGGTCATGAGAAATATCTGTAGTTCACTAAAGTGAACTTGGGCAAATTCCTCTTTTTCAAAGATTTAGATTGAGGTACATACCTTTCAAGCAATGCATGATGTATTGTCTTTTTTAATCAAATGGTTTTAACTCAAAAAATAAAATATTCTTTGACTTTAAACATATATTTCATTATTTAATAACCACATACATTGTTTCTTCAAGTGAAATTCCTGGTAAATACACCCAATTATATGATCAACTCCTTTGTAATCTGAAATAATAGTCTATGACTCAGATGAGCCCATTCTTCACTTAATTAAGTAACTTAATTATCTGATTCAGAATATAAAACGTATTCCTAAAACCATTTCCCCATTTGAAATATTGAAAACAACTATTTCCCTATAATGACAGTTACATTTACACTTTTGGAAAGAACAATTTTAAATTATATATCTATATTTTTAAGGTTCTTGGCAATTGAATTGGAATAATTTCCAGAGAGAGACAGTTCTGTATCCTGCTCAGTCTCAATTCTAAAGTCATGCATTTTCCTTATGTTTCAGTAGTGTGACCTACCCAAAGGCTTAAGTCGTTTGTCCTTGAAGATAGCATATGGACTGCTCAATCAGACTCTTTTTTAAAATACCCTCTTCATTTCATTTTGTATGCTTACTGTATCAATGATTTATAACGTTTGTGTAAAGGATCTTGAATAACGAAACAAGGAATAGTGAATAATACAATGAATATGCATTAACTCAGCTTACAAAGTAGAACTGGAGACAGGTGATGGGTGCCCTGGTTGTGACGCTACTGGAGATGCCTGTCTCCCGTACTGAAGTGCCTGGGTTTCAGTCCTGGCTTTGCTGTTGATTCCAGCTTCCTGCTTATGTGCATTCTAGCAAGCAGCAGGTGGTGGCTCAACTGGTTGGGTCCCTACCAACCATATGGGAAATAGATTATCCGTGTTGCTGTGCAAGGCTCTGTCTAGTTTGTTTTTGTTGCTCTACAGGATTCCATTAAGTGAAGGTTTCACGATTAGTTTATCCATTCTCTTGTTAGGAGACATTCATTATTGCTTTCAGGTTTGAAACTTCTTGAATTTCACCCATAATTCTTATATAAGATTTCGTGCATATTTCCACAAGTATCTCTAGGTAGGTAAATACAAAAGTGAAATTGCAGAAATCTAGAGACTGCATGCATCCAATTTTTCTAGACAGTACTAATTTCTCCCAAGTAATTGACTGGAAGTATACTGTCTGCAGCAGTATAAAGAATTTTCCTATATCTTTATCAACACTTCTTTTTTTGCTAATTTTTAATTTTTGCCCATCTGATAGATATAACATGGTATATAATTCAGGTTCTAATTTGCAAGGTTATCTAATTGATGTTTTAATTAAGATTCTAATTACTAATGAAGTAATTAGGTGGAATATTTTTGATTTATTTAAAGATTTATTCCTTTATTTGAAAAGCAGAGTGACAGAGCCGGGGGGGGGGGGGGGTGGTGGGGAGACCGGGGTGGTGGGTGGGGAGAGAAAGAGATCTTCATCTGCTGGTTTACTCCCCAAATGGCTGCAACAGCCAGGATTGGGCCAGGTTGAAGCCAGGAGCCTGAAACTCCATCTGGGTCTCCTATGTGGGTGGCAGGGGCCCAAGTATTTGGACCATTATCCTGTGCTTTCCCAAGTGCATTTACAGGGAGCTGGATGGGAAGTGTAGTAGTCAGGACTCAGAAAGCTGCAGTTTGATGTGGGATAACACTGTCACAAGCAGTGGCTTAACCCAAGGTGCTGCAATGCTGGCCCCAAAGTAGAATATATTAAAATGAATTTATTGGGGGCTGGTGCTATAGCGCAAGCAGTAAGTTAATCCTTAGCCTGCAGCACCAGCATCCCATATGGATGCCAGTTCTAGTCCTGGCTGTTCCTCTTCCAATCCAGCTCTCTGCTATGGTCTGGGAAAGCAGTGGAAGATGGCCCAAGTCCTTGGGCTCCTGCACCTTCATGTGAGACTGGGAGGAAGTACCTGGCTCCTGGCTTCGATCTGCACAGCTCCAGCCATTGCGGCCACCTGGGGAGTGAGCCAACAGAAGGAAGACCTTTCTCTCTGTCTCTCCTTTTCACTGTCTGTAATTCTACCTCTCAAATAAATAAATAAAATCTTTAAAAAAATGAATTTATTGTTCCTTTTTTCCTCTAATTTTGAACTGGCTGGGCATGTTGTTGCCGGGCTGCGGGAAGTATTCTTTCATTTTTTTTCATTTTTTAAAATAATTTGTGAAGGACTTGTATTAATTTTTCTTGAATTGTTTTGTAGAATTAAGCAAATCGATAATTTAAAAATATTTTTATTTTTAACTGACATATAAAATTTGTACATATTCATGGGGTACCATGTTGTCTCAATACATGTTTACACTGTGTAATATTCAAGTCAGTGTAAACATATCTTTCCTTAAACATTTAGCATTTTGTCATAGTGAAAACACTCAAAATCTTTTCGTCTAGTTTTATTTCTTTTAGAATGTACACCATTCATTATCATTAACTGGAATCACTCTACTGTTTAACAAAACACAGTAATTTATTCAATCAGTTCCTGTCCCTCTCTTCCTGCTATTTTTCTGTAGCCTTTTGTAACTACCTTTCTACCTTCAAATTCTAACGATCAACTGTTTGAGATTGCTCATAGAAGCCAGATTATTTGGCACTTGTTCTGTGCCTGACTTATTTCATTTGACATTTTGACCTTCAGTTTAATACTTGTTACAAATGACAAGATTGTATTTTTTTTTTGACAGGCAGAGAGGACAGTGAGAGAGAAGACAGAGAGAAAGGTCTTCCTTTGCCGTTGGTTCACCCTCCAATGGCCGCCGAGGCCGGCGCGCTGCAGCCGGTGCACCGCGCTGATTCGATGGCAGGAGCCAGGTGCTTCTCCTAGTCTCCCATGGGGTGCAGGACCCAAGCACCTGGGCCATCCTCCACTGCACTCCCTGGCCACAGCAGAGAGCTGGCCTGGAAGAGGGGCAACCGGGACAGAATCCGGCGCCCCGACCGGGACTAGAACCCGGTGTGCCGGCGCCGCTAGGCGGAGGATTAGCCTACTGAGCCGCGGCGCCGGCCACAAGATTGTATTTTTTACGTAGCAGAATAGTTTGCCATTAGGTGATTGTGCTTTTTAAAAGATAATTTTCTCCAGTGATGGTTGTTTTTTCTGGGAAGAAGGTTTCTGGAGCTCCTCATGCTATCATTTCAGAAGTATCTCTGTTAAGGTAGACAGTCACTTGCCAGTGTCATACCTGTAATGACCTGATGACATTTGCTAAACAACAGTAAGATGCCCCCCCAAGTCTTTGTTTTCTCACACAATTGCTCAAGTTTTAGTTTTTCTCATTCATATGCAACTGCCCCCAGGCTCAGTGGCTGTCCTACTGTGTTTAGAAAATGTGCCTGGCTCACTTGGCTAATCCTCCACCTGTGGTGCCAGCACACCGGGCTCTAGTCCTGGTTGGGGCACCGGGATTCTGTCCTGGTTGCTCCTCTTCCAGTCCAGCTCTCTGCTGTGGCCCGGGAAGGCAGTGGAGGATGGCCCAGGCCCTTGGGCCCTGCACCCGCATAAGAGACCAGGAGAAGCACTTGGCTTCTGGTTTTGGATCGGTGCAGCGCGCCGGCCGTAGCTGCCATTTGGGCAGTGAACCAACGGAAAAGGAAGACCTTTTTCTCTGTCTCTCTCTCGCTGTCTAACTCTGCCTGTAGAAAAGAAAAGAAAAGAAAATGTGCCCAATCTATACCTGCTTCAGGCCTTTGTACTAGCAGTTGCCTTTATCTCAAATACTCTACATTTTCTTCAGATCTTTAGGGTAAACATCACTTTATCACAAACACCTTTCAGACCAGTATATCGAAAATAGCTCCTCCCCATGTTGCAATTCTTTGCATTTTTACATTCTATCCCCACTGAAAATGTCCCATGGAATATAGTTCACTTATTTCTTTTTCTTTTTTTATAGTTATTCCCAAAATGTATTTATTGAGCTACTACTATGTACTTCATTTCTTTTGACGTACTGTGAAGACTAATGAAGTATATTAAATAAATTCCTCATATTCATGAATTGAATTATCTCACCAGGGTTCTAATTGTATGTTTATTGGTTTATTTTTTTGTCCTCCTGCACTAGAAAGTAAACTATATAATAGTTCGCTTTTAAAAAACAACTTTCCAGATAGGTTAGCAACACATTTACCACATGCAAAAGCTAAAATTTAAAATTTAAATTAAAAGTTACACAGTAAGAAGTTTCCCTCCCACTTGTTTTTTAGATTTATATTTATTTATTTGAAACTCAGAGTTACAGAGAGAGAGGAAGAGACAGAGAGAGGTCTTCCATCCATTGATTCACTCCCCAAATAGACACATCTGCTGGGACTGGGCTGATCCAAAACCAGGAGCCAGTAGCTTTTTCCAGGTCTCCCACGTGAGTGGCAGGAGCCCAGGCACTTGGGTCATCTTCTGCTGCTTTTCCCAGGCCATTATCAGGGAGCTGGTTTGGAAGTGGAGCAGCCGGGACATGAACCAGTGCCCATACGGGATGCCAGCATTGCAAGTGGCGGCTCTACCTACTACACCATAGCACCAGCCCTTTCCTTCCCCTTTTTTCTGTTCATCTATCCAGTATTCCATCTCTGCTCTAGGTAACCACTATTCTTAGTTTTCTGTGAGTTCTTACAGTTTCTTTATAGACACATAAGCTAATATAACATGAATTCTGAATTGTTTCTTTTATACACAAGCATGCAATATAAGTATTTCCCTGTTTTAATCTACCATTTATCTTTTGTCATGTAAAAGACTATTCCTTGTAGCTGAATTTAGCTTTTATGCTATCTAGATTCTGAGTCAGTTGCTCTTTTTTATTTTAATTTGAATTAGTTTTTAACAGATTCAGTATGAATTGTAGATATAAGAACATAGTGATATTCCTATTCACTTATTTCTTTATCCTCTTTTCAGTCATTAGCACTTAAGCTCCACAGGGCTAGAGAATTTTATCTGTCTTGAGTATTATGGCATGCTTAGTACCTAACAGTGCTTGCAAATTATAGACTTTTAACAAATATGCTTGGAATAGATTATGCTATGACAATTTTATCCAACACTGGGGCAATACTGTACAATAGTATTTTCTGTGATGAGGGAAATGTCTTATCTCTCCATTGTTCAGTATGGTAGCTGCTGGCTACATGTGGCCATTAAGGCCCGGAAAGGTAGCTAGTATAACTGGGGAACTACATATTTGAATTTAGCTCATTTAAATTTTGATTAAAACGATCCAAATGTGGAAATGGCTTCTTTATAGCACTGCTCCAGAGAGTCATCTGCCTTGCCATGTGGTCTTGTCAAAGCCTATTTTAAAATATTTTATTAATATTCATAAATTCCAGTCTTCCTGGCATTCTCATCATTTTTCTACATGCTGTATATGCTCTAAAGTTTCCTGGGTCTTTTTAGAAACCCACTTTAGTTATAATTGCTATCAAGGCGGGGATTCAGGGAATTACCTACAAATGAGATCACATTCTCGATTCTGCTTGAATTTGTAAACAAACATCTAGTTGTATCTGCATTGTTTTTACATATGAAATCCTTGTTTAAAATTTACACTTTCATATATCCATATTTCTGTAATTCTGCAATAAAATGGGATGAAGTATTGACATATGCAGCAATATAGATGAGCTTTGAAAGCATTATAGTAATTGAAAGAAAATACTAATGAAAGACCAGATTTTCTAAGAGCACATTTATACAAAATTTCCATATTAGGCCAATCTGTGGAGGAAGAAAGTCAATTAGTGATTCCCTAAGGGTGATGTAGGATAGAGAAAATGGAAAGTGACTGTCAAAGGGTACGGGGTTTCTTTTCAGAATGAGGAACATGGTTTCTGATTAACTATGCTTTATATTAATTAATAACACATTATGGTCATGCATTTTTATCAGTATACTAAAGGGCTCCGAATTGTACAGTTATGCGTGTATACACACATGTGTCTATGCATGTACATCTTTCTTGCCTTCCTCCCACAGATGGAAATCTGCATTTTAAACAAGCAACTCAAGTGATTCTCAAGCAGGTAGCTAAGATTATTCTCAGAGAAATAATGCCTCAGACAATGATGTCCTATTCCTTATTTTACATTCTTTAAGAAATTCATGATAGAGTGAGGGCATGCATAGCCTTACCTTGATTCTATACCAATATCCTGGCTTCCTTTAATGTCATGGTCATATTTTAAACTAACATTTTCCTTTTTTTTTTTTTTTTATTTTTTGACATGTAGAGTGGACAGTGAGAGAGAGACAGAGAGAGAGGTCTTCCTTTTGCCGTTGATTCACCCTCCAATGGCCGCCACGGCTGGTGTGCTGTGGCCGGCACACCGCGCTTATCCGAAGCCAGGAGCCAGGTGCTTATCCTGGTCTCCCATGGGGTGCAGGGCCCAAACACCCGGGCCATCCTCCACTGCACTCCTGGGCCATGGCAGAGAGCTGGCCTGGAAGAGGGGCAACCAGGACAGAATCCGGCGCCCCAACCGGGACTAGAACCCGGTGTGCCGGTGCCGCAAGGCGGAGGATTAACCTAGTGAGCTGCTGCGCCAGCCAACCCAGACAAGTTTTTAAAATTTCTTCTAGCCCTTCTTTTTAAATATTTTTTAAATTAATTTTATTTGAAAGAGAGATGCGTACAGAAACAGACATATCTTTTTTTAAAGATTTATTTATTTGAAAGTCAGAGTTACACCGAGAGAGAGAGAGAGAGAGAGAGAGAGAGAGAGAGAGAGGTCTTCCATTCGATGGTTCACTCCCCAGATGGCCACAATGGCCAGAGCTGCGCCAATCCAAAGCCAGGAGCCAGGAGCTTCTTCTGGGTCTCCCACGTGGGTTCAGAGGCCCAAGGACTTGGGCCATCTTCTACTGGTATCCCGGGCCATAGCAGAGAGCTGGACAGGAAGTGGAGCAGCTGCCTCTCAAACTGGCACCCATATGGGATGCTGGCGCTTCATGCCAGGGCATTAACCTACTGCGCCACAGTGCTGGCCCCCCAAAATTAATTTTATTTGAAAGAGAGATGTGTACAGAAACAGTGAGACAGAGAGATATCTTATATCCACTGGCTAGTCCATTTCTCAAATTCCTGCAATAGCTAGGGAAGCCAGGAGCCAGAAACTCAATCCGAGTCTCCTACATGGGTGGCAGGGACACAAATACTTGGGCCATATCCTGATGTCTTTTCATGTTGTGCATTAACAGGAAGCTGGATGGGAATTAGAGCCAGAGTTTGAATCAGGTATTCTAATATGGGGTGTGGATATCCTAAGCAGTGTCTTAACCACTGTAGCAGACATGTGCTCCCTTCCATTTCTTCTTTAACTAGTTCATTATATTTGCTTTTCCTAAGAAGGATAGAATTTTGCTGCCTTACTTGACAATCTCTTCTTGTTTTGCTTTACTTGATCTTGCTTTTTTTCCTTTTTTTTCCACTTATTTCTCTTTCTCTCTCTCTCTCTCTCTCTCTCTCTCTCTCTCTCTCTCTCTCTCTTTTTTACAGGCAGAGTAGACAGTGAGAGAGAGAGAGAGAGAAAGGTCTTCCTTTGCCATTGGTTCACACTCCAATGGCTGCCGCGGCTGGCACACCGCGTTGATTCGAAGGCAGGAGCCAGGTGCTTATCCTGGTCTCCCATGTGGGTGCAGGGCCTAAGGACTTGGGCCATCCTCCACTGCACTCCCTCGCCACAGCAGAGAGCTGGCCTGGAAGAGGGGCAACCGGGACAGAATCTGGCGCCCCGACTGGGACTAGAGCTTGGTGTGTCGGCGCCGCTAGGCGGAGGATTAGCCTATTGAGCCGCGGTGCCGGCCTGATCTTGCTATTTTAATAAAAACTATACTTTTTCATCTTCTGGCTATGCTTTTGCTTGGTACGCCTCTCCCTCATCTTCTCCACACTCCTTAACTTGGCTAGCATGTGATTCATTATGTTCTGTAGACAAAAACTGTACTGTGCGTATCTGTATACTACTGTTGCTGCAAAGTTTAACTCAACTTTTATTCTTTGTGGCAATTCATAGAACTAGGGTTAGCAATCTCAAAATTGCTATAACTTCTGACCATTTTCAGCAATCTGTAAAGTTACAAGACTTAATTTTTACAAATAAAGTTTTTTATTATTAAAATGCTTTGATTAGCATGCAGTCTTTATTGGATACAATGTGATTTTTTTAAAGATTTTATTTATTTATTTGAGAGGTAGACTTATAGACAGTGAGAGGGAGAGACAGAGAGAAAGGTCTTCCATCTGCTGATTCACTCCCCAGATGTCCACAATGACTGGAGCTGCACTGATCCGAAGCCAGGAGCCAGGAGCTTCTTCTGGGTCTCCCATGTGGGTGCAGGGGCTCAAGCACTTGGACCATCTTCTGCTTTCCCAGGTCACAGCAGAGAGCTGGATTGGAAGAGAAGCAGCCAGGACTAAAACTGGTGCCCATATGGGATGCCGGCACTGCAAGTGGAGGATTAACCTACTGTACCACAGAGCTGGCCCCTAATGTGATTTTTAACACATATATACAGCATCAGCCAGTCAATCGAGGCCCTCAGTCTTTCCACGTCCGTATCTTTTCCATGTATTTAGAGTCTACCACCTCCCGTGTTGTAGTTCTTCATAGAGTAGATAACACATTACTGTTAGCTGTGGTCAACCCACTCTGCTGAGGAACACCAGAGTCCATTACTTCCGTCAGTACCCATTATCCAACTTCCCTCCTGCCTCTTCCTCCATGCTTCCTAGCCTGTAATAATCACTATTCTGAATTCAGATCAACTATGTTTTATCTCCCACATATGGGGGAGAACATATGGTATTTGTCTTTGGCTTATTGCACTTAAGATAATAATTTCCAGTTCTATTCATTTTAGCAAATGATGGGATTTCATTCTTTTTAATGGCTAAATAGTATTCGTGTGTGTGTGTGTGTGTGTGTGTGTGGACTACCTTTTCTTTATCCATAATCTGTTGATGAACACTAGGTTGATTGCAGTTCTTGGCTATTGTGAATAGTGCTTCAGTGAACACAGGTATGCAGGTATCTCTTTCAAATACTGATTTCAGTTCCTTCATATATATATGATCTCCAGAAGTGGGGCAGCTGGGTCCATTTGTAAATCTATTTTTTTTAACTTTTATTTAATGAATATAAATTTCCAAAGTACGACTTATGGATTACAATGGCTTCCCCCCCATACGGTCCCTCCCACCCACAACCCTCCCCTTTCCTACTCCCTCTCCCCATGTAAATCTATTTTTAATTCCCGGAAGAACTTCCATACTGCTGTCTACAGTGGCTGTGGTACATTGCATACCCACCGTTGTATAAGAATCTCCTTTTCTCTACATCATTGCTGACAGTCATTATTTGTTTTCTTTTTTGTCGTTTTGATAATAGCTGTGCTAACTGGAGTAGAATAATAGCTCATTGTGGTTTTGAATTACATTTCTCTGGTGACTAGTGATGTTGAGCATTTCTGCATATATCTCTTGACCATCCCTATTTCCTTTTTTGAGAAATTTTTGTTTTGATGCTTTACTTATTTCTTAACCAGATTGATTCTTTGTTGTTGAGATTTTTTTCACTCCTTATATAGTCTGATATTAATTGTAGCAGTGAACAGTTTGCAAATATTTTCTCCCATTCTGCAAGTTGTCTCTTCATTCTATTGCTTGTTTCATCCACAGTGCAGAAGCTTCTTGGTTTGATATAATCTCATTAATGTATTTTTGCTTGTTTTTGCCTATGCTTTTGTTATCTAAAACGTTGTTGCCTATACTGATATCTTGAAGTGTTTCCCTTATATTTTCTCCTAGTAGTTTAATAGTTTCAGGTTTTACATTTAGATAATTGATCCCCATTTTGAGTTTATCTTCCTATGGCCTGAGGTGGGAAGGGTGGTCTGGTTGAGGAGGCTGTCCTTTCTCCAGGTTATGTTTTTTTGGTGTCTTTGTTAAAGATTACTTGATTATAGATGTGTGGCTTAATTTCTGAAGTCATCATTCTATTCCATTCTGTTGGTTTAAGTGTCTGTTTTTATGCCAGTACCAGGTCATTTTGTTTATAATAGCTCTGTAGTAAGTCTTAAAATTGAGTATGGTGGTGCCTCCAGCTTTATTCTTTTTGTTTAGGATCGTTTTGACTATTCAAGGTCTTTTGTACTTCCATATGAATTTTTAAGATTCTTTTACATTCTGTGAAGAATGTCATTGGTATTTTGATGTGGATTGTGTTGAACCTCTAACTCACTTTGGTAATATTGACATTTAATGATATTGATTCTTCTAAACCATGAGCATGGAAGGTCTTCCCATTTTTTGGATCTTGTTTAATTTCTTTCATGTCTATTTCGTGATTTTTCATTGTACAGGTCTTTCTCATCCTTGGTTAAATTTATTCCAATGTATTTTTGTAGCTATTGCAAATGGAATTGCTCTTATAAATTCTATCTCAGCAAGTTTGTTATTGGTGAATAAAAATGCTATTGATTTTGCATGTTGATCTTGTGCTTATGTTGCAGGTCTTTACGTTCGAAACATAGCAGAATATATAAGAACCATGCCTTCAATATTAGAATGGTGGTAGACCAGTTACAGGTTGCACAGTCTAAAAAGCTAGGCTTTGTGTTTATGATGCCATCATTTGCATTCTATGTAAAATGTTAAATGTGTGAAATTTATTCTGACAGTAGAGAAAGAATTGATAGGATTTAACTGTAATACTTTACTAATCTATTTACTCATTGGTTTCAACAAATTATGTATTGTCTTTTAATTGATATGTTTATTTGGATTCTGCTGTTTTGTTTTTGATATCAAACCCATGTATCAGTAGATGAGAGGGGGCTGTACAGCTCAGGCTTTAAATGCAGAATGCCTGTCTTTATATCTTGTCCAGTCCCTTTTCTAGGCATACTGCAAATTTAATTTGTCTAAAGTATCTGAGCCTCTGTTTTTCCATAGGTAAAAGATGAGAAATGATAGCACCCACCACATAGAGTTATACTGAGGAATAAATAAGTTACTGCATAAAAAAACCAATTAACACAATGCCTGGCATATGAAAAACACTCACTAAATGTTAACTTCTACTAGTATCATTATTAGTATTATTATAGTTGTTGTTCTCTTTCTTTACAGTGGTACCTAAGGTTCTCTTTTTATAAGAGATGTTTGGTAACTCCTCCTTTAATATTAGCAAGTGAAAATTAAAGATGTATAACCTATATTACATAAATTTGAAAAAAAATATGGTATTGCTCTTTAATGGTAATATAAACAAAATCATCCAGGGCTACGATGTGGGGGCACTGTATCAAGGTCACTGCTAACCTAATGTTCATAGACTGAAAAAACTCATGAGACTCATCCAGTATTTGTATTCATGGTGAAGAGTTATTGTAGAGTCACCATGAGAACATGCAGCCAAATCAAAACGGAAAAGAAGCAGAATCTGGAGGCATTCTTGTTCTTTCTCCTGTACACGATGGGTCACACAGAGCACATTCTTTCCCTACTGACAAAAATGTGACAACACATATGAAATGTGCTGTCTAGGGAAGCCCTTCAGTCACTCAGTGCCCAGAGTTTTTGCTGGGGGCTGGTCACATAGGCATCCTCTGCCTATTAGTTACCAAAATTGTAGATTTCCAGAAAAAACCTGAAGGCATTTAGCTTACATTCCATTGTTTGCAAAGTATAGGGATACTGAGCCTTACTTTTCGGTCAGCTGTTTCCTGGAATCTTTCAGGGAGCCAAGTTTCTCAGATGCTGGCCAATGGTTGATCTGACACAGACCTCTCTAAGGATGAGAGTCTCAGGGGCCTGCTGCATTAACCATTTCATGCACAACCACATTGCACAAACCCAGAATGCTTCCTTTACGCAAATAAAGTGTGAATGAAACTCCTTAGAGTTGGGCAATATGTCAGTTCCAAAGGAATTAGAATTTCAATATATAAATGCTTGCTGTGTCTAAACTAGAAGATACAAGGAGAGAATCAGATGCTTGTGTCAACACCCAATACCCCTGTGTTTGATACAAATGTGGAATGATACAGGTGTGTTATATAGACAAGTCAAATACCACAAATCTTGTTGCCCTGGTGTTGTGATTTTCCAAAATGTCAAATCTTTATGAAGTAGTACAGAATATAGTGTAATCTTCTCTCAGTTCACACAGTAGTCATTACCCTGGAGAACGTGGTACATATTAAAGCCATATTTTGGAAGATTTGAGAGAGTATCTGGTGGTCCAACTGATCTTTATATAGAATTTCCATCAATTCTCCAATTTTTAGCTCTACCAAATACCCCCACCTATACGAGTAATCCTAATTGATGTGTCTTAATGTTTGGTGCCACAAATCAGCTTCTGTATTATTGATATCCTTCTTACAGACAAGTTGATTTGAGCTTTTTCTGCTGAGGTTAGTCATCAATCATACGTCCATTTCCTTTCTAATTTCTGTCATTTTCTTGACAGCTATTGTCTGAAGTTACATCCTCACACATTCTCTGACTTTCTAATGTGTATATTCTGTAATTCCTACACTGTCATTTTAAAGAAGTTTCAGGAAGAAGTAAAGATAGCTACTTATTTGTATGCCTTCAGGTTTAACTAGAAGTGAATATGAGCATATTCATATACTGACTAGAGGGAATTAGTGGAGTGGAAATAGGTGAAGATTTTAGAAGAAAGAATTGATAAAGACTTGATAAATCCAGAGGGTCTGGGATATGGAGCACACACATAAAAAGATGAGTCTTTGGTAGAAGATAGATGTTGTGGGGCTGGCACTGTGGTGCAGCAGGTTAAAGTCCTGGCCTGCAGTGCTGGCATCCAATATGGGTGCAGGTTTGAGTCCCAGCTGCTCCACTTCTGATCTAGCTCCCTGCTAATGTGCCTGGGAAAGCAGCAGAAGGTGACTCAAGTCCTTGGACCCCTGCACCCACATGGGAGACCAAGAGGAAGCTCTAGGCTCCTGGCTTCAGATCAGCTCAGCTCCTGCCATTGCAGCCATTTGGAGAGTGAACCAGTGGATGGAAAACTCTCTCTCTCTCTCTTTCTCTCTCTGCCCCTGCCACTCTATAACTCTTTCAAATAAATAAAATAAATCTTAAAAAAAGATGCATGTTGTAACAGGAGGGTAGAAGAGAAGTGTGTGATAGACACATGTATCTTTGTTAATTTGGACATTTTTGTACTTTAGCTTTTGTCTTCTCTGTGAAGTGTAAGGTAAGGTGACCTGGTAACAAAGAGGGAAGGAGGTCAGCACGGCGCCGCCGCAGCTCACTAGGCTAATCCTCTGCCTGTGGCGCAGGCACCCCGGGTTCTAGTCCCGGTTGGGGCGCCAGATTCTGTCCCGGTTGCCCCTCTTCCAGGCCAGCTCTCTGCTGTGGCCCGGGAGGGCAGTGGAGGATGGCCCAAGTGCTTGGGTCCCTGAACCCGCATGGGAGACCAGGAGGAAGCACCTGGCTCCTGGCTTCAAATCGGCGCAGCGCCAGCCGCATGCACTGGCTGTAGCGGCCACTTGGGGGGGTGAACCAACGGCAAAAAGGAAGACCTTTCTCTCTCTCTCTCTCACTGTCTAACTCTGCCTGTCCAAAAAAAAAAAAGAGGGAAGGAGTTGGGGATTTCTAGTTTCACAGAGTGGAGAAATAAGTTGGCAAGAGAACATAGACTGGCTAAGTGGTGTTGAGAACTTGGGGAAGATTAGTTATTGTTTTAATTAATTAATTTGTTAGAAAGACTAGAAAGACCGAGAAGAGGGGAGAGAGAGTGCCTCCATCTACTGGTTTACTTCCTAATTGCCTACAATGGCTAAGGGGCCACTGCCAGAGCCAGGGACTCAGTCTAGGTTTCCCTGTATGTGGAAGGGACCCAAGAACTTGAGCAATCACCACTGCCTCTTAGGGTCTGCATTAGCAGAAGCAGTTGCCAGGAGCTGGAATCAAGAGTCAAGTCAAACCCAAATACTTTGATGTGGGATGTGAATGTCCTAACTAGTGTCTTAATTGCTAGATCAAATACCTGCCCCACGTGAGCTTGTATATATGGTGACACCACTCTGATCTGTTGTATGACTTCTTCCAGTGGCTCCCAGATGCTACTATAGGGCTTGGTGATGCTAGGTTCACCTTACCCAAGAAGCCCTTACTATTAAGCTTTCTCCTTAGGGTGTCTTAAAACTGTTAATATAATCATGACAGATATAAATGATGGTTTAATTGAGGATGAATTTTAATATAAATTTCACAGTCTCAATTGATTCATACCTGCTAAGAGCATAGAAAGGCATGTTCTCTAGCTAGCTTTCCTCTTGAGCAAGTATTAAACTATTGCTTACTGCTTGTTTTTGTATATAAAAAAGTTTTATTGGAACAAAGCCATATTCACTCTTTTGCTAATTGTCTGTGGCTGCTTTTGTCCTACATTGGCAGAGTTAAATAGTTGTCAGATCAACTAGATAGCTGGCAAAATTTAAACTATTATGCATTCCTTACTTAGATATAATTCATGTGCTTTCCATTCCTCTGTCAAATAATACACACACACACACACACACACACGTGTGTGTGTGTATAGATTGAGTGTCCCTTATCTAAAATGCTTTGGGTCAGACATGCTTCAGATTTCAGAATATGTGCATAGACTTCACTGGTGAGCATCTCTAATCCCAAAATCTGAAATGCTCTGGGATCTGAAGCTACAATCATCCCTTAGTGTCTATGAGGGGTTAACTTCAGAACCTCCAATGGGTCCTAAAATCCATGAATACTCAAAGACCCTCCATAGTATTTGCATATAAACTATACTCATCCTCCCTATGCATGTCCTCCTATATACTTTAAATCATCTTTAGGTTACTTATAATATCTAAAACAATATGCATGCTGCATAAATAGCTGTTATGCTATATTGTTTAAGGAGGAAAAACATCTTTATATGTTAAGTACAGGTTTTCTTTTACCTTTAATTTTTGGAGTAGTTTTAAATTTACAAAGCACCCATATGTGATGCCAGCGCTTCAGGCCAGGGCGTTAACTCACTGTGTCACAGTGCCACCCCCAGTCCTTGTTTTCAATTCTTTGGGTATATGACTAGGAGTTGAATTACAGATTAACATGGTATTTCTATACCTAACTTATGGAGGTACCACCAAACTAGTTTTCATAGCAGCAGAAGCTTTTTCCATTTCCAGCAGCAATGTACAAGGGTCCTGATTCCTCCACATCCTCAATAACACTTGTAGTTTTCTTTTCTTTTGATTATAGTCATCTTTGTGTGTGTGAAATGGCACTTCTGCTGTGCTTTTGATTTTCATTTCACTAAGGATCAATGATATTGATCATATTTTCATGTGCTTGTTGTCCCTTGGTATATCTTCTTTGCTTTGTGCATTCTAATACACATTTTTGTTTTTCTATCAAAACTGAAATGGACAGGATACACATAAACAATGATGGCTATAAGAAAAATCATACTGGTGGAAAATTCTGTAGTCATGTTAGCAGCTTCATATCTACCATAAACGATATATATGGAGGTTAATTTAATGCTCGTCAGCTAAATCTGTATAACTTCTCAAAAATTGGTTTGCACTGTATTCATTAGAGCTTGGCACTCCAAGATGTAATAATAGTTATTTTGACTGTGCAGTGGACGTGGAAAGGACGACATATGTGGTGGTTTTACATTTATCTGAGCCCATTGTATAAATTGTATGGGCTTAAAGCTGAAGAACTGTCATTTATTGGAGCAAGTCTGGCAGAGGATTATGCATACAGATCTCAGCAATGGTTTTGTTGCTCTTCATAATGATGCTCCTAAATTTGGGAATTCTGACAATGTGTCTGCAGAGCCACATTGTGATTTTTATATAGGGCACTTTTGCTTTTATGGACTATTAAAATATCCTTCCCCCAAATATTAAAATACCTCCCCCCAAATTAAAATTTTCTCCATTAAAATATTAAAAATTCTATTTATGACTACATTGATCTAAAGATTATAAGGCTGTGTCATAACTCATATTTTCTTTTTTTTTCAAACTTTTATTTAGTAAATATAAATTTCCAAAGTACAGCTTATGGATTACAATGGCTCCCCCTCCATAACTTCCCTTCCACCCACAACCCTCCCCTTTCCCGCTCCCTCTCCCCTTCCATTCACATCAAGATTCGTTTTCAATTATGTTTATATACAGAAGATCAATTTAGTATATATTAAGTAAATATTTCAACAGTTTGTACCCGCACAGAACATAAAGTGTAAAATACTGTTTCCGTACTAGTTATAGCATTAATTCACATTGAACAACACATTAAGGACAGAGATCCTACATGAGGAGTAAGTGCACAGTGACTCCTGTTGTTGACTTAACAAATTGACACTCTTGTTTATGGCGTCAGTAATCACCCTAGGCTCTTGTCATGAGTTGCCAAGGCTATGGAAGCCTTTTGAGTTCGCAGACATTGATCTTATTTAGACAAGGCCGTGGTCAAAGTGGAAGTTCTCTCCTCCCTTCAGAGAAAGGTACCTCCTTCTTTGATGGCCCGTTCTTTCCACTGGGATCTCACTCGCAGAGATCTTTCACTTAGGTGTTTTTTTTTTCCCCCAGGGTGTCTTGGCTTTCCCTGCCTAAAATACTCTCATGGGCTATTCAGCCAGATCCGCATGCCTTAAGGGCTGATTCTGAGGCCAGAGTGCTGTTTAGGACATCTGCCATTCTATGAGTCTGCTGTATATCCCGCTTCCCATGTTGGATCGTTCTCTCCCTTTTTAATTCTATCGGTTAGTATTAGCAGACACTAGTCTTGTTTATGTGCTCCCTTTGACTCTTAGACCTATCATTATGATCAATTGTGAACTGAAATTGATCACTTTGACTAGTGAGATGGCATTGGTACATGCCACCTTGAGGGATTGAATTGGAATCCCCTGGCACATTTCTAACTCTACCATTTGGGGCAAGTCAGCTTGAACATGTCCCAAATTGTACATCTCCTCCCTCGCTTATTCCCACTCTTATATTTAACAGAGATCACTTTTCAGTTAAATTTAAACACCTAAGAATAATAACTCATATTTTCTTCTGATTAAAAAAGAAGTATAAACACTGCATCAACCTCTTAAAGTATAGGCTCTGGGCATGTATGTATTGTTTGTAGTGGATGTCAGCCATGGATGTCTGGACATATCTTTCGTGATATTGTGTAGCCTTTTGTAACTTTTTTTATTAGAGAGAGAGAGAGAGAGTGTGAGAGATAGAGACACGCAGGCAGGGAGGGAGAGAGAACTCTTAGCCACTGGCTCACTCTCCAAATACCTGTAATGGCAAGGATGCTGTATGTAAGAGCCATAGACTCAATCCAGGTCTCCCAGGAACCCAATATGTGAGCTATCACCATTGCCTCCTAGGGTCTATATTAGCAGAAGCTAGAGTCAGGAACCAGAGACAAGCACCAAAGATGCCTACATCTTATATAGGATTCTTATGTAGGATTTCTTTTTATTTGAAAAGCAGAGATTACAAAGAGAAGTAGAGCCAGAGGGACAGAGAGGTCTTCCATACGCAGGTTCACTCCCCAGATGACTACAATGGCCAGAGCTAAGCTGAAGTAGCCAGGAGCCAGGAGCTTCTTCGGGTCTCCCACATGGGTGCAGGGGCCCAACGACTTAGGCCATCTTCCACTGCTTTCCCAGGCCACAGCAGAGAGCTAGATCAGAAGTTGAGCAGCTGGGACTTGAACCAGTGCCCATACGGGATGCTGGCACTACAGGCTGGGGCTTTAACCTGCTGCACCACAGCACCGGCCCCTATATAGGATCTTCTGTATATGGCATCTGATATAGGATATGGGTATCTTAACTGCTCAATTGAATGTCTACCCCCCTTTTAATTTTTATTATTGACATATGTATCATTAACAGTTACAGTGGCTGCTTCCTAGTATTAATATGCACTTTAAAACTATTTTGAGGCCGGCGCCGCGGCTCACTAGGCTAATCCTCCACCTGCGGCGCTGGCACACTGGGTTCTAGTCCCGGTCGGGGCGCCGGATTCTGTCCCAGTTGCCCCTCTTCCAGGCCAGCTCTCTGCTGTGGCTAGGGAGTGCAGTGGAGGATGGCCCAAGTCCTTGGGCCCTGCACCCCATGGGAGACCAGGAGAAGCACCTGGCTCCTGCCGTCGGATCAGCGCGGTGCACCGGCCGCAGTGGCTGGCCGCGGAGGCCATTGGAGGGTGAACCGACGGCAAAAGGAAGACCTTTCTCTCTGTCTCTTTCTCTCACTGTTCACTCTGCCTGTCAAAAAAAAAAAACTATTTTGAAATATCCACTTTACCTAATACAGATGATAATAAATGTGCCCTTTCCCTCAGTTTTATCATATACTCAAGATTTTCATTTTCTTCTTTGAGCTCTGCTTGTTACCACTTGAGCTCTCAGCTGCTTGATAACCTCTTTTTAGGCCGTGCTATTGGCTAGGCATAGCTGATTCTGGCTAAGTGGGTTTTATAAGGTTGAGTTTAATGTCCATTCCATCTCCACTTCCAGCACTAAGGAGACATAAGAGAGGTGGGCTAGAAAAGAAAAAAACATAAGGTATCCTTACTTCTTGTATGGGTGATGGACCTTGCAGCTTAAAGTAATTCGCTCCCTAAAGTTTCATAAAGAGAATTTTGTACAGTGTTGGTATAAATAGCTTTGTACAGTGTTGATACTAGCAAGGAGAACAGACTAGCTTTGGGATGGTGTAAAAGTTGATTGCTACCTTTTTTAATGGAATAGCATCTCTTTGATTTCCCTGAGTGTTCCTTCTTGTCCCATGTCTACTTTTCCCAATCTCATTGCTCGTTCTCATCTTCCTTCCATCACTAGCATTTTAGATTAATGATACCTTTTCTCTTTTTCCATAGGCCAGTTTCATATTGTCTTAGTGATCTCATTTAAAATCAATATCTATCCATTATCTATCTACATTATCTCTCTCTCTCTCTCTCTCTCTCTTAACTGTATACATAGCACTAAAGCCTGCCTTCCTTTCCTTGTACTGAAGATAATAGATCTCTCAAGAAAACTTTTTCAGAGATGATATTAAAATCAAACATAGGAGCTAACATAGAAAGCTAATTCTCTAGAGATCTTTGGTTATAGGAAAGCAGGCCACAGGATGAGTTTAAATATTAATTTAATTTTACTTTTTAAAAAGGATTTATTTATTTGAGGGGCAGAGTTACACACAGAGATGTCGCTCCCCTTCTTCATGGAGGAACGACACAGGACCCTGCGCTGTTCTTTCGTCTGCTCGGCCCTCCCCGGGTTTGCTGCTGGTTCTTCCCGGGTTGGCTACCGACCCTTCCACCTCCGTGGAAGGGCGGTTCCCCCTGCCACATTCCCCACTTCCGCGGGGGAGCGGCACACCGCCGGCCAGCTCTCTCAGGGGCTGCTCAGGTGTTCCCCTTAGATGTTCCTCTTAGATGTTCCTGGTGCATGTTGTCTCTCTCCTCCTTTATAGTCCTCTTCCACCAATCCCAACTCGGCTACCCACACGCCGAGTACGCTGCTCTCCTGCAATCAGGAGCAGGTCCTACAGTTTATTGGTTGAACTGGAGGCAGCTGTGTAGAAGCTGTTTTCTCCTCTCCCAGTGCCATATTGTGGGAGAGCAGATGCATAGAATAAGTCTTAATTCCAGTAACTTAGTCTAGTCCGAGTTGCTCCCAGTTACTCCCCACAAGAGAGAGGGAGAAAGAGGTCTTCCATCCGCTGGTTCACTCCCCAGATGGCTGCAATGGCCAGAGCTGAGCCAATCCAAAGCCAGGGGCCAGGAAATTCTTCTAGGTCTCCCATGTGGGTACAGAGGCCATCTTCCACTGCTTTCCCAAGCCATTAGCAGGGAGCTGGATGGGAAGTGGAGCAGCCAGGACTCGAACTGGTTCCCATATGGGATGCCAGCACTGCAGGCAGAAGCTTAACCTACTATGCCACAGTGCCAGCCCCTAAATGTTAATTTTAAACATGAAGCTTGGAGTAGTCATTTAATCTACTGGTTAAGATGTCAATTAGGATGCACACATCCCACATTGGAGTTCTTGGGTTCAACTCCTGACTCTGTCTCCCAGCGCCATCTCCTAGCTCCAGCTTCCTGCTATCCTATAATTTGGGAAGCAATAGCGATGGCTCAGGTGATTGAGTTCCTGCCACCCACCTGAGCCATCACTATTTTGAGAGACTTTGAATTCTCAGCACCTAGCTTTGACCTCCCCACACCAGTCCCTCTCCCCCTTACCTGTTATGGACATTTAAAAAGGAGTGAGCCAGCAGATGTGAAGTTACTATCTGTCTGTATTTCTCTGCCACTTAAGTAAATAATTTAAAATTAAAAAAAAAAATCCAGGAAGCTTAATAAAATTGGTGTCATAAAGATTCTTTTAAGAAATTGACTGCCAGTCCACTGATTGAAACTTAGACTTTTTTTCATCACCTTAACTCCTTCTGTATTTTTATAATAGAGACATTAGCAACAATACTATTATTATCATTAGTAGCAAATTCTCATATATTTGTTTAATGCATGCCAGATTCTAACCTTTTTGCATGTATTAACTCATTTGATTCTCATAACTCTAATAAATTAAGTAGTGTTTCTAACCTCATTTTATTGATGTCAAATAACTTACCAAGGTCATGAAGCACGTAATCTTCGTGAACGGCTTTCTATTTCAACAACTTTAAAGCATCTCAGTTTTCTTCTAGGAAATCTATTCATACTATTAGCACAAGAAAAAAATCACAAATAATAATTCAGTAAGGACATAAAAATCAAGAACTGTTTTCTTCTGATCAAGTGTGATCAGGGAAAATACACTTGGAGTTGCTTTTTGTATAACTCTCTCCTAATCACGCTGAATTCAAAACACCGTATCGCGTTTACTTCACCAAGGCTGTCCCTGGGGTTGATATGGTATTGTTTGGAACTTTCTAATTCCTGCCAAGTTGGGCAAATCCTTGAGCAATATCTTTTCTAAATATCATTGTTAATTAGAGCGGATCCTGGCAGAGAGGTCATTTACCAAGAAATGCTTCTCTACAACATCCTTGAAGCAGTTGTAACCTGCTTCTCCTTAGTGGGGTAGGCCGGGGTTTGAAGGCGTCTTGCACGTCTAACATGTTACTCCTAATCTTTTTAAATATAATTTGTACAAATATGAGGCCTTATGGAGATCATAGGTTAATTACTAATGAACATGGAATTTGTTACAGTTAGCTATGCATAGTTTGTGTGTACATGTGTGCCTGTGTGTACAAGTGTGCCTTTTTGTACACACACAGTACACAAGTGTGTACTGTGCACAGGTGGTTTGTGGTTACCTGATAATGTATTTTATTCCTTTCAGGTGGACCTAGGGAACTTTTAAAGATTGGAGCTAGGGTAAGATTTATTAGTCCATATTCAGGAATATGGCCCAGATTATGCTTGATAAATTGAGAGTGGGATTTAACTCCTAACCCTTTGGCCAGGCTACATAAGACAAAGTACAGTCAAGATCTGAGGCAGTGGTGGTGTATTGTTTAGTTTTTTTTTCACTCTGTTCTCTGATAGAGGTTCAGTTTTTGGAGCCCAGTAATTGCACTAATCAACTAATATTTGTATCATTAATACAACAAAAGGAAACCAATGGTAGATAACAAGTGCCTCTTCAGAATAAGTAGGTGCATAACTCAGTCAGTTAAGACTGGGTGAGCAGGCCGGCGCCGAGGCTCACTAGGCTAATCCTCCGCCTAGCGGCGCCGGCACACCGGGTTCTAGTCCCGGTCGGGGCGCCGGATTCTGTCCCGGTTGCCCCTCTTCCAGGCCAGCCCTCTGCTGTGGCCAGGGAGTGCAGTGGAGGATGGCCCAGGTGCTTGGGCCCTGCACCCCATGGGAGACCAGGAAAAGCACCTGGCTCCTGGCTCCTGCCATCGGATCAGCGCGGTGCGCCGGCCGCAGCGCGCTGGCCGCGGCGGCCATTGGAGGGTGAACCAACGGCAAAAGGAAGACCTTTCTCTCTGTCTCTCTCTCTCACTGTCCACTCTGCCTGTCAAAAAAAAAAAAAAAAAAAAAAAAAAAAGACTGGGTGAGCACAATGATGATGTGTAGAGCACACACTCTGCCTGAAGAGGGCAGTCACTCCTCAGTGACTCCCCACAGACTAAATCGCTGTACTAGAGTGTGAGCCCGGTGCTGCAAGAACTGCTGATTTTTTTTAAGATACTTTAGGAACCCACATATTTGTGTGAAGTCCAATTTTTAAATGTTAGAAGTGAATTGTGACTTTAAAATATTGTATAATGTAGAGATTTGAGAATGTGCACAGCACTAGGGTTTTAAGTAATGAAAAAGTGGAAAACATATAAATTTCTATCAGTATGTTAAAAATATATTCAGTAAACTACCACATAGCAATTAAGATGAATGGAGACAGATGTTTGGCTGAGCAGTTAAGCTACCAGTCAGGATACCTGCATCCCATATTGAAATGCCTGGGTTCGAGTCCCAGTTCCACTCCCACTCCCAGCCTCTTGCATTTGCATACCTTGGGAATTAGCAGGTGATGGCTGAAATGGTTGAGCTCCTGTCAGATACTTGAGAGACCTGAATGGAGTTCCCAGCTCCTAGTTTTGGGCTGGCTCAGCCCCAGCTGTTACAGGCATTTGGAGGGTGAAACAGAGATGGGAGATCTCTGTCTCTCTTTCTGCCTTTCTTATAAAAATTAACTAATTGATTTTAAATGTAAAGGAACTATTATTGGAGTTGACAAATATTTTCTATAAAGGGCCAGATATTAACTAAATTTGGGCTTCGAGGTCAGATGGTCTGTGTTTCACCCCCTCAATTCTGTTGTTAGATTGTGAAAGCAGCCATGCACAATGTGTAAACTGAGAGTGTCTGTTCTAATAAAATTTTACTGACAGAAATAAGTACAGGCTTGTTTGGGTCCAGGGGTGGTTATTGGTGAGCCTCTGAACTAAAGTAAGATCTATCAAAACATGTATAAATATCAGAAATATAATTTGACTAAACAAAGTAAGTTGTAAAAAGATTTATATATTTTATTACCATTTGTAGAAATTTAAAGATCTGGAAAACAATGTAATTCTTATATGTGTGTGTACAGGCTTGCATGAGAATGATAAATATTGAGTTCACGGTCATGGTTATCTCTGGAAAAGGAGGGATGTGTACTCAGAGTGTCAATTTAATTATAGTGTTTAATTTCTTTATAAGAATGATCTGATAGAAATATAGCCATAATGTTGATATGATTAGTACATGGGCATTGACTATTTTATAAAAAGATTTATTCATTTTCAAAGTCAAACTTACAGAGAGGGGCCAGACAGAGAAAGAGAAATCTTCCATCTGCTGGTTTACAACCTAGATGGCCATAAAGGTCAGGGCTGGCCCAGGCCAGAGCCAGGAGCCCAGGAACTCCATCCACCCTCCCACATGGGTGCAGGGGCCCAAATGCTTGGTTCATCTTCTGCTGCTTTCCCAGGCCATTAGCAGGGAGCTGGATCTGAAGCACCTGGGACACGAACAGGCGCCCATATGAGGATTGCTGGCATTGCTGGCCACAGGTGTTGGCTATTTTTTTTTTTTTGGCTTTCCCTATATTTATGCTTGAAATGTTTTACAAATTAAAAAAAAAAAGTAGTACTGTGCAAACGAATCAAGACCTGTCTGCAGGCTGAATTTGACACAGGTGCCATCTACTCTTCAAGCATTCCAAGAATATCAACATGGTAGAAACTGAGGGCTCTTTTATGTCAACTGGCTGGAGTCTCTCTGTATATATCTGGAGACTTTTAATACGATAGCAATTTATAATAGGTGATTGGGATGTTCTCCAAGATATAAGCTGGTTTCTATCAATTTATAATATTTTTCTCTCTTTATAGAATCATTGCCTAACTTCTTGACACTGTACACACATTACACTTATTTTTTATGGCCTTCTTATCTAGTATACTTCATATTAGCTGTCTATCCCCTTTGTGATTTCATGGACCCTTATGTAGGCTCAGCTTGTTCTGATTAGTTTTTATTGCTTCATAATCCTATTGACCACTTGCAATCATCATGGAAGTCTTTGCTGAATGTTCCCCTGGCCATCCAACACTATCACAGAAAACCTGGAAGGCGTTGTGACTTTCTAATAATATGATGTTCCACGGTCATTGTTTCTCTTATGCCAAGATCGAGGCTGGCATGCATTTTGGTTGACCTTAATCATCATGAAATGATCCATATATGGAGCTCCATGAGGACTGAGATTTTCTTTTATTTACTGCTGCTTCCTTAGCACCTTACAACAGTGCTTGGCACAGAAGAGCTGCCCAAAAACTATGAGTTTGAATAAATGAATGGAGGTTTTCCTTTCAGCTGACATGGTTTTATGTGGTTTCAAGTGGGATGTGGGAGGGAAACTAAAAATTCCAAGCCTGTGAGGAATTAACTCATTGTTTCACCCAAAGTTCTTTTTACTTCAAAATAATTTGATTTCTAAGTTCCCAATGTTTCTTTTTTGATGCTTTTTATTTTAAAGGCCTACTCGTGGCTCCTTTTGTTTCTTTCTTTTTTTAAAATATTTATTTATTTGAGAGGCAGAGTTACAGACAGATAGGCCACAGAGACAGAAAGAAAGATCTTCCCTCCTCTGATTCACTCTCTAAATGGCCCCAATAGTTGGAGCTGAGCTGATCCAAAGCCAGGAGTCAGGAGCTTTCTCCAGGTCTCCCATGTCGGTGCAGGGGCCCAAGCACTTGGGCCATCTTCCATGGGTTTCCCTGGCTATCAGCAGGGAGCAGGATTAGAAATGGAACAGCTGGGAGTTGAAGCAGGGCACATATGGGATGCCAGCACCGCAAGGTGGAAGCTTAGCCTACTATGCCACAGTGCTGGCCCCATAGCTCCCTTTTTTTTCTTTTAAAGATCTATCTATTTATTTGAAAGGCAGAATTACAGAGAGGCAGAGGATGAGAGAAGTCTTCCATCTGCTGATTTGCTCCCCAAGTGACCACAATGGCTGGAGCTGTGCTGATCCAAAGCCAGGAGCCAGGAGCTTCCTCCAAGTCTCCCACATGGGTATAGGGGTCCAAGGACCTGGGCCATCTTTTACTGCTTTCCCAGACCGTAGCAGAGAGCTGGATGGAGAGAGGAGCAGCCGGGACTAGAACCAGCAGCCATATGGGATGCCAGCACTGCAGGTCAGGGCCATCTTGTATTGTTTTCTCAAACCATAGAAGAGAGCTGGATTGGAAGTGGAACAGCCAGGTCTCAAACCAGTGCCCATATGGGATGCTGGCACTGCAGGAGGCAGCTTTACCTGCTATGTAACAGTGCCAGCCCCGGCTTCTTTTGTTAACTGCAACTTGTTTGTATGATGCTATGCAAACTTTCTTTATACTTAATTATTCTATCTGTGCTGTTGTCATTTCAGTGTTATTTTTAGAATATAAGTCCCTGTCATTGCTACCCTTTATGTTACAACATACCTAGTCAGTTGGATTACTTAAAGCCTAAAAATAAAATTGCATCTCTTTCTGAACAAAAATGTGTTATTCATATGTATTGGGGATCTCCAAGACATTGTGCAGGTAATTTGCCATAAGAGATTCATAGGAGTCAGTATATAGTTGTACACATGCCTGTGATTTACTATAATGAAGAGATACAAAACAAAATTAACAAAGAAAAAAAAGGTACGTGGGAGTAAAGTGTAGAGGAAACCAGGCACAAACTGCCAGGAGTCCTTTCCCAATGGAGTCATGCAAGAAAGACATACTTAATTCCTCTAGTAGTGATTGTGATAGTACTTGTAAAGTGTGGTCTCCCAAGGGAGGTTATTAGTGACTGAATGCCCAAGATTTTTATTGGCTGGTCATGAAGGCAATCCATGCCCAGCATGTACCAAAATTCCAAACCTGCAGAAAGCAAGCAGGTCGTCTTTAGCATCAACCGTATTATCCAGACAGTCTTGGCTGTGAGTCACTTTATCAGGTCTAGAAATGTTGGGGACCTGCCCAACATCCAAATTCTTAAGACTCCAGCCAAGTGCTCAACTTCTAAGCAGCCTTTCTAAGGATAGTGGCCTTAGGTCTGCTATGTTAATTTCTTTGTGCACACCATATGAATCACCATAAGTGATTAGCCTCATGGAGTAAGGCTGTGTTAGTATATGGCCTATCCCAGTACTATTGGGATTTTCAGTGAAAGATAGAAGATGGAATCTTGTACCATCCTAATATTTTTATAAGTACCAGGGTACTTCAAAAAGTTCAGGAAATGGGGAAAAAAAAGATAAATTTACATTGGTGCAAAGAAATGAATAAGGCATAGCCATAATTCAAGCGCTGACTGTAGCTTATCCTAGTAAAACTTTCATACACCTATTGCTTCAGATATCCTCAATATTATTACAGATAATCCCTAATCACCTTTAACATTCCAGGGATTAATTAGAGCAAAAGCAGAAAATTAAGAAGTGTATAAAGTAGCCATTTTTATTTGAAGCATCCCATTGAGATTGGTTACCAGATCCAAACTTTTCACATATTTCACTGCTCCATAACTGTTTTCCAGTTTTATATTCTTCACCACAAATTAGCAGAGAATGAATAATTTATTTCAATTTTTCATTTCATAAACTTCTACAATAGTGATGCTATTTGCCTATAAAATATCTATCCTTCTCCAAATTAAAGCCACCAGGGAAAATAGTTTCATTCCTTCTAACTACTAATTGCATACTTTTCCCTTTCCCACTGTATTTGTAATACTGTATTTTCATATCTGTCTCCTACACTACACTGTATATACTTTAATACTGAAAAATATTTTATCACTTATGTTTGTATAATACCTATGAGAGCATGCACTTATCAGAATTTTCTGTGTATTAGTGACCTGGAATATTGCTGTTTGTATTCCATATCCTGTGTCAGTAATGTCAAGTGAATAAATGCCCAATCACCATTTGAGAAATTATGTAAGAGGGGCCAGCACTGTGGTGTAGCCAGTAAAGTCGCCGCCTGCAGTGCCAGCATCCCATGTGGGCACCAGTTAGAATTATGGCTGCTCCACTTCTGATCCAGTTCTCTGCTATGGCCTGGGAAAGCAGTAGAAGATGCCCAAGTCCTTGGGCCCCTGCACCCGTGTGGGAGACCTTGAGGAAGCTCCTGGCTCCTGACTTAGGATGGGGCAGCTCCGGCCGTTGCAGCCAATTTGGGAGTGAGCCAGTTGATGGAAGACCTCTCTCTCTCTCTCTCTCTCTCTCTCTCTCTGCCTCTGCCTCTCCTTCTTTCTGTGTGTAACTCTGACTTTCAAATAAATAAATTAATTAATTAAAAAAAAAGAAATTATATAAGAGAATTAGGAGTAGGGGATGATGGTGGGACACAAAGGCCAGGGGCCCCACTCATGGGTATCATTTCCAGGGCCGTCCAGACTCCTGGGCAACACTCTATCACCTTGGCCCAACTCTGATTCCTTTGCTCTCAGCAACCCCATCCTTTCTGCTTTTAAATTGTCACCATCTTAATCTTGTTTCCATCTTGGGCTTTTCTTTTGCTGATCAGAATGTACTTTTGGTTTCCTTTAGGATATCTATTGTCTATAATTTTTATCCTCTGACCCCTTGTCTCTTTTTCAAAACTGAATTCACGGTTTATTAAAATCAAGCAATCCTTACAAGCCTGAAATTGTATTCAATGACATCATGTAACTCTATTGTTCTTTATCAAACTTCAGGTAATATCTGATAAAAAAGCACTTGAACGATATTCTAAATGTCTAGTGATTTATGAAACTTCTTAAAACAACTCAAAATGGGATTTATTACATCTTACAGCCAATGTACTGTAGATCTAGTTGGAAAGAGCCTGTCCAAGTAAACATAAGCATTGTATTTCATTGACTCTAAGACTCATAACTTTTTACATTTTAATATCTCTTAAATTGAAATTCATCTCATAATTTATGACCTGTCACAGTAAAATTGGTGATTTTTTTCCTTAATAAAACAAAAGTAATGGTAAAACTCACCATTAAAAATATCTTAGATTTGAATTAGTCATGGTTTTCTAAAGTTTGCAAGTCAGACTGGTCACCTTCGTATACAGAAATCTTCTGTGTCTGCAGTTTCTCTTTTCTTCCCTGATCTTCTAAAGTTGCTGCATTCTTGCATGTTAAATCAGTGTGACAAAAATCCTTCTTGCTGGCCTGTGAGTGACTCCTGCTGTACCGGCCTCTCTCGATTCTTTCAGTTAAATGTTTTTTTGGATAGCTACCATGTGCCAACCATGATGGTAAGTGCTAGAGATAGAAAGATAAAGAGAATTGGACATAGTCTTTGCTGTTTTGATTACAGACTGTTTAAAGTTCATGTTATCTGAGCCAGCATTGTGGCTCAGTCGGTTAAGCTGCTGCCTGAGACATTTGTCAACCCATTTTGGAGCACTGGTTCGAGTCCTGGCTGCTCCACTTCCCATCCAGATCCCTGCTAATATGCCTGGAAAGGCAGCAATGGATGGTCCAAGTTCTGGGGCCCCTGCCACCCAATAGGAGAGTCAGATGGAAGTCCTGGCTTCTAGCTTTGGCCTGGCCAAACCCTGGCTGTTTCAGCCATTTGGAGAGTGAACCAGCAGATTCAAATAAGTAAAAATAAATCTTAAGAAAATTAAAAGTTAGTGTTATATCTTAGTAATATAAATTGGTCCAATCATAGACTAGATCCTTCAGTTGTTCCTGTTGATGTCTAGATTCCTTGAAGTTTCCATTTTCTCCAAGGAAGAAGGCATTGTTCTTGGTGATCATTTAAGGCTCTTTCCAATGAGTCTATAAGGGTGTGGAATAGTTTGGGTTGGCTGCTTGACGATTGTGGGGAGCAACTCGGACTAGACTGTTACTGGAATTAAGACTTATTCTATGCATCTGCTCTCCCACAATATGGCGCTGAGAAGGGAGTAACAACTTCTACGCAGCTGCCTCTCGCCAACTTGAGTGATGACCTGCAGGAGCTGATCCTGCTCCTGATTGGAGGAGAGCAGCGTACTCGGCGTGTGGGTAGCAGAGTTGGGATTGGTGGAAGAGGACTATAAAGGGGGAGAGAGACAACATGCACCAGGAACACCTGAGGAACATCTGAGCAGCCCCCGAGAGAGCCGGCCAGCGGTGTGCCGCTCCCCCGCGGAAGTGGGGAAAGTGGCAGGGGGAACCGCCCTTCCACGGAGGTGGAAGGGTCGGTAGCCAACCCGGGAAGAACCAGCAGCAAACCCGGGGAGGGCCGAGCAGACGAAAGAGCAGCGCAGGGTCCTGTGTCGTTCCTCCACGAAGAGGGGGAGCGACATAATGGTGCCATGACTCGGATATGAAGCCTAGGCAGGGTTTAGTGTCGTTCCTCCACGAAGAGGGGTAGCGACATAATGGTGCCGTGACTCGGATAGGAAACCTAGGCAGGGTTTAGTGTCGTTCCTCCGCGAAGAGGGGGAGCGACAGACGATGTATCATTTGCCACTTTGAGATTTTTCTCTTTAGTGTGTGGATCTAATACATTGCATCTGTTTTTGTCAAACATCCAAAAGAACAATAGCAAGTTCAAATGGAGTTAGTTGCTTTGGGGTTTACTCAGGATTTTCTTTTTATTCATAGTGAGTGATACAGCTCCAGGGAAGATCTCACTGAAAATATGTCAGCTGGCACTTGCTCAAGCCTACAGGATAACTGTTATTTCATCCCGATAGTTCAGTTATTCTCAAAAAGTTGATGTCTAGGTAGAGATTGTTTGTGCAGTATCTGCTTTCTCAGTGTTCTCTTGAATCTATAATCAGCTCACCTAAGGTCAGCCAAGTAACCAACATGCATTCTCCTAGTAGGGTCTTGTCCATACTAAGGTTTATTTCTGGCTAGTAGTTTGATTTAATTTAGTATAGATTACACTAGGGTACTTCCAAGAGTTCATAAAAAATGGAATTAAAATATGTGGGGCAGGCATTCGGTACAGCAGTTAAGATGCCAATTGAAATGCTTGCATCCCATATTGTAGTGCCTGGGATCAAGTCATTACTGTGCTTCTGATCTGGCTTGCTGCCAGTGTACACCCTGGGAGGCAGCAGGCACTGGCTCAAAATACCTGGGTCCTAGCCACCCATGTGGAAGGCCCAGACTGAGTAACAGTCTCCTGGCTTCTGCCTATCCCAGCCCTTCCATCAGTGGATGGATGAACTCTATGTCTTTCTGCATTTCAAATCTAGCTATCTATCTATTTTAAAAATAAAGAAGTTTATTTTTGGTATAAAAAAATCTATGCACAGATTTTTCATAACACATTTTCCATGAACTTTTTGAAGACTCCTATTTAATGGATTTCAAAAATGTTTGCACTGTAATAAGCTTCTCTTAAAATTTTTTTTCCTTCTTGTTAGCAAACTCATACATCACAATGGCTCTTTGTTCCCCCCCACCCCCCATTTCCTGAAATTTGCAGATACGTCGGCCTACAAATATACATCACATACACTTTTAAAGTCAGAGCTAAACAATAATCCTTCTATAACCTCACTCCAATTGAGTAATATGTAATATGAAAATCATGTGTCTTTTGCTGTTTGCCACTTCATACGCCATAGTACACACCTATGGGAGGTGCTCCAAGAAAGAGGAAGTGAAACAAGTAACAACATTGCTAGGAACCATGTTGGCATGCTCAGAAATCTCGTGGTTTTGTTTTGTTTTGTTTTTGACAGGCAGAGTTAGTGAGAGAGAGAGAGAAAGGTCTTCCTTTTCCATTGGTTCACCCCCCAGATGGCTGCCACGGCCTGCGCACTGTGCCAATCAGGAGCCAGGTGCTTCCTCCTGGTCTCCCATGGGGTGCAGGGCCCAAGCACTTGGGCCATCCTCCACTGCACTCCCTGGCCACAGCAGAGAGCTGGACTGGAAGAGGGGCAACCGGGACAGAATCCGGTGCCCCAACCGGGACTAGAACCCCGGGTGCCAGCGCCACAGGCAGAGGATTAGCCTAGTGAGCCACGGCGCCAGTCAGAAATCTTGTGTTTTAAACTGCAAGTGTTCTTGGGATTGTGCCAAGGATCCTTGTTGTTTTAAACAATATGAGATAGACATACCTTCAGAATGAGGACCTCTTGGTAAGGCTCTTAAAAATCTGGACATCATTGTTGTCAGCTTAATATTTTTTTTCTTTTTACCTTCTCCTTAGATCTGACATGGAAGGCATTCATGGAAAAGTATGCCTTCCTAGACTGCATTCAATAGGGGTAGGGCTTGTCAGAGGGAAGAAGTGATTAGTCATTAATAAAATATTAATCATATTGTGTCTAATTTAATAAAAGGCCATTTTAATGTCCATAAATGTAGCACCAAAGAATTAAAGCAGACAGATTTCTGATTTTAAACTTCTCTACTAACAACTCACTCACTCATATGCACACATATGCATACCCACATGCCCAGCTACCCACATAATGAATGCAGTAATCGTTTTAGGAAAAGTTAGCTCTAATCTTAGTCAACCTTAGTAGCAGGTTTAACTCATGAGGACTGTTTATATAAAATGTGCCAACGATGATCCAGTTTCATAGAACTTTTAGTTAGAACCCAAGGAACTTTCTCAGGTCTCTCTGATGATTTAATTATTCTCCCTTTGGCTTATTTATTTTATCCATCAGTGACAGATTGGACCAGAATATGCTTTATTTTGAGTTCAGGGGTCATTTTTTTTTTAGGTTGCCAGACGGGCAGCTAAATTTTTCATCATTAATAAACACAGAATTATATTTGCTAATCTATATATTTCAATGTTATGAATGAAACTGATATTTTCTTTGTGACTTAATATGTGGTCAGTTTTTGTAAGCTCTGTGTGCAGTTGAGAAATGCAGTATTTATTATCCAACTATGAAACTTGATAATATATCTATAAAATCAAGCTTATTCATTATGTAATTTAGATCTTCTACTTTCTTGTTTGTTTAGCTTTATTCTTATTTGTCATGTAATGAAAGGGATGTGTTAAAATATCTTATTGTTAGTGTGTTTCAGTGGTGTCTCCTTGTATCTACTGTATTTCTGCTTTATAAACATAGTTCTGTTATTTGATGTACAGACATTGATAGTTGTTGTGTCTTCCTTTTGATGATGGCTTTGATCATTAAAAAAGTGTCCTTTGTCTCATTTAATGCTTTTTTTACTTTGAGTCTACTTTGATATTGATTCAATTTGCCTAAAATTTTCTTTTTTGTGTCACTTTCCTTTAACCACCTAATCTTCAGAAGGTGTTTTTGGCTTATTCTCTCCTAGAACTGATAACTTTCAAAGACCACCTTTTGAAGACTACTTAGAATGCTTTACCCAAGTTCTTTGATCTACCTTGACAGTTTCTCAGTATTTTCATATACTGTGTGAACTTTCTCTTTCTGGTGGTGATTTTAGATTAATTTTAATTTTGGGCTTTGAGCCTCTTTCTTTTTTTGACAGGCAGAGTGGACAGTGAGAGAGAGAGACAGAGAGAAAGGTCTTCCTTTGCCGTTGGTTCACCCTACAGTGGCTGCCACAGCCGGCGCACCGCGCTGATCCGAAGCCAGGAGCCAGGTGCTTCTCCTGGTCTCCCATGGGGTGCAGGGCCCAAGCACCTGGGCCATCCTCCACTGCACTCCCTGGCCACAGCAGAGAGCTGGACAGGAAGAGGGGCAACCGGGACAGAATCCGGCGCCCCGACCGGGACTAGAACCCGGTGTGCCGGTGCTGCAAGGCGGAGGATTAGCCTAGTGAGCCGCGGCGCCGGCCGAGCCTCTTTATTTTCTTATTAATGCACTTGTTCCACTGTTTTCCTTGTACTTTGCAAAATATGAGTAATAGCTTGCTGGGGGTTGGTGTTTATTTTCCCTCTTACCAGTAATTTGATATTTGGGTGTTCTCTTTTTGTTATGTGGAGAGCATGCACTTATGGCCTTCATGTTTTCCTGATGATTCTATATTCTTTCATGGTGATCATGTTTGGAGACTTAGATTTACATGGCCATCATTTTGCATATAATTAAAATGCTTTGCAAATATTTTAATGGCTACATTATATTATGATAGAAAAAGGAACCATAATTTATCAAATAATTTTCCGCTTAATGAACATTTCCGTTATTTTCCTTTTTTGTGATGACATATTTGTGCATAAGTTAATTCAAGTATATGTGAGGGGGCTTCAAAAATTTCGTGGAGAATGTATATTATGAAAAAACTCTGTGTGGATTGCAAAATGTGTTTGCACCAAAATACACTTATCTTTTAGTTCCATTTCCCTTGAACTTTTTGAAGTCCCCAAGTACTTTGGGTAGATTTTTCCAAAGAAGAATTACTGCCTCAAGGTTGTAAACATTATTAATAATCTTGATGTAATTTGAACCCAGGGAGAATCAGTGGGCCACACATGGCTTTATTTTAAGCTTCTGACTAAGGTGTTCTCTACCATTTTTTTCAGATAGCACACTTCTTTCCTACATATAGATCAGGAACCTGGTCTGTTATAGCTGGAAGGTAGTAGTATGGCTGTTTCTGGTGTTTACAACCATCATACAAAACTATTTAGATATCTCCCACTGCCTTTGATGAAAACATTCATTATTCCATGGATGGATGTTTTATCCACTTGGAATATACATGTGTTTTATTTAGTAATAACAAAAGGACAAGTGATCTTTCCTTCAGCTATCCTTTAGTCTGGCTTATCTGGGTTTTATAATTGAAGAAGCAGGGTGAGCAAGAACCTAAAATACATCTGTCAAGGCCTTAACTGGATTAAACTAATCAATCCTCACATTAGTCAGTACCGTCCTCATGAATTTTATCGGAGCCTGATGGTCTCATTTCTGCCCAGACTTTCTGTTAGTCTCTTATTTTTTTTTCCCTCCTACTTGATCACTTTTATTAACTACAAATAATCAAAGCTGGTCTTACTATTCATACCTAGAATTTTCAGTCATCTATATACATGTGTACATGTATGTGTATGTATGTTTATAATGTTAGTCGCCTAATATTTTCTGAATGAATTGGGACATTCTGGTGTGATTCATAAGTTTTACTTGAATCACTGCAACTTTCTAGTTATTTGTTTTGTTTGTTTGTTTTGGGGGGTCTCTTAATATAATGAAAATAGCTCTCAGTCGAGGTGGTGGTAACAACTTTGACCAAGATATTCTCCATTATTATTTTTACTTCCAATCTTATTATCCATCACATTATAAGACAGATGGCTTAGCAGTCTGCAGACAGTGCCTCCTAAAACCAACCTCACCCTTTGTGATCTTAGATTTTAAATTACAAACTCCAAGGCCTCATCGTGGACTCTATTAATCTCGTTTTGGGATCCAGAGAGATATATTTTATAAAGCTCCCCAAATGACTCTAATGTATTTTGGTACCTGACTGTAGGCTTATTTTTGAGATGTAAAGTTTTAGTGCGGGCTCTACATCAAATCATGGCTTCAGTGCAGCTCTCAAGTGGGCGTCTCTGTGTTAGTTTTAGAGCTTATCATTCTGGCATGCTCCAGTCATATTTCTGGAGTTTTTTTTTTTCTTTTTTTTTTTTTTTTGCCCATATCCTTAATTTTCTAAGCTGTACTTACTGAACAATTCTGTTTCATCCCACTAGTTTGAAATGCTGCTTTTATTGTATATTAAGTTGTTAGATTTACGCAATGGACTTTTCCTAAACTTTCTATTTTACTTTCCACTGGTAACTATTCTTGTAGCCTAGTTAATTGTTTTCATATCAAGTAGCACAAATTCGCCACAATTATTATTTTGAATCATGTTTGTTTTGCTAATTTATTGTTTTATGTCAGTTTTAGAATTATTTTGTAATGTTTCATAAAACATAACCTTGGAATTGTATTAAATCTATGAGTTATTTGGAATCAAGTTGACAACTTTGCAACATTTAATATTTTTCTCCAGTATCAAAATTATTTTTTTTCATTTATACAAGTCTTCTTTTTATGTTTTATACTCTTCTTTAGCTAAGTCCTGAATGATTATGGATATTCATTTCCATGAATATTCCTATGGTACACACAGTACCATTGTTTCCTATTACAATTTTGTATTGTGTACTGCTGGTATATAGGATGTTTGAGATTTTGTGTCTTTGTTAATAGTCTTTGTTGTCATTTTTAGCTTTTTTCAATTGTTTCTCTTATTTTATTAGGTAGACAATTGTGTGATAGATAAATAATAATTATTTCATTTTCTTTATAATAACTTTAACTTTTCCGTTTCTACTCCTTTTTAATGAAATTAGACAACCCAGTGGCTCACCACCCAGCTGTTCATTAAAGTCACCTGGAGAGGTTTTTTTTTTTTTCCAAATATTTATTTGAAAGGGAAAGTTACATAGAGGCAGAGAGAGAGAGGGAAGGAGGGAGGGAGGGAGGGAGAGAGAGAGGTCTTCCATCCACTGGTTCACTCCCCAGATGGCTGCAACCACTGGAGCTGAGCTGATACGAAGCCAGGAGCTAGGAGTTTCCTGGGTTTCCCACACTAGTGCAGGGACCCAAGGACTTGGGCCATCTTGTATTGCTTTCCCAGGCCATAGCAGAGAGCTGGATGGGAAGTGGAGCAGCCGGGATTTGAACCGGTGCCCATATGGGATGCTGGCACTGCAGGTGGCAGCTTTACCTGCTACGCCACAGCGCTGGCCCCTACCTGTAAAGTTTTGAAAAAGACTATCAAGCCTCATCTCCAATGATTCTGATTTAACAAATATAAATGGAGTCTACGTATTGTCGTTTAAAAAAAGCATCCCAGATGTTTCTGGAGGCTAGATTTGAGAATTATGGTTTTAGACACTCTGACTCAATGAAGAGTAATGATATAAATAATAACAAATAGTAATGCCTGATAGCAGGCATATTTTATGGCTTCCAACCTAAGATTTTAGTGTTTCACTGTTGATTGTGATTATCAGCTGATCATTTGAGACAGACATAGTGGTGTATTAGAGGCAACTCAGACTAGCTTACAGGACCTGATGATGTATATTTTTTCTCAATTCAAGTCCATTGGCATCATGTTGACCAGTTGGAAACAGCCAAAGTGGGATTATTCATAACACAGAAATGACAAATCCTACAAATCAAGGTTGCCCTCTTCCTCGTGCTGACCTAGTCATTAATCACTTACCAGCATATCACTATATATTATTATTAAGTTAGGGAAGTGTTCTTTTATTTCTAAACTAGGAATAATGTTCATACTTCGTTATGATTTGTATTTCATTACAGCCACTTTTCAGTCATATTGACAATTACAGCAAAGTTCTAAGTCTTTTATTTCTCAGAGTGCTTTTTCAGAGGGCTGGCTGTATTCTGATTCATCACTGGGTTTCCCTTCTATGGAACTACGCTGACATTTTCTAGACTTAATAACTTTTCATTTGTTCTTTCTATTGAATTATAGTCGAACAGGAAATAAACTTTTTGTTTGTAAGATATTTGTGTGTGCTCTTAGAAAAAATTTTCAGGTCCAAATGTATTGGGAAAAAGGTAAATATTATTGTAATAATCACTGCTGTGGTGAACTGTGGTTTCAGAGGGAGAGTATGGGTGGAAAAGAATGCTTCCCAGATACTAACCTAGAAGAGTAAACAGACTGCATATTTTTCAGGTAATACTCCACAGAGACTGTCTTGTCACAAAGATATGTAGGAGAATTAGGCAAGGGGCCAGCATTGTGGCACAGTGGTTTAAACTACCACTTGTGATGCCAGCATCCCACTTGTGAATGCTGGTTTGACCTGGCTGCTGTGCCTCCAATCCAGCTTCCTGCTAATGTTCCTGGGAAGATCAAGTGCTTGGGTCCCTGCTACCCACATTGGAGACTTGGGTGGAGCTCCTGGCTTCTGGCTTTGGCCTGGCTCAGACCTGGCTGTTGTGACCATTTAGGGCGTGAACCAGCAGATCTCTCTGTCTCTTTCTCTGTCTCTTTCTCTCTCTCTCTTTCTCCTCCTTTCAAATGAATGAATGAATAATTGAATTCTTATGAAAGAATTAGGCAACATAAAGTTGCAATTGTCATTCTTTGAGAAGTAATTAGGTTGCAGAAATCATTATCTTGTCAGTTAAATGTAGACTCAGATGTTTTACAATCAGCTGGACTAAAATCAGTGTGGACAACCCCTTAAGAAAATTAAAGATCCTGAATGGAATGCGTGGCTGGATTGCTGATGACTCTGCTTCCACTGAGAATGGAATAGACCTTGAGCAGGAGCAAGATTTTACTCAGTGAAGGCTGTAATATGCTTCAGAATAAAACAATTATCAATTTACATAAGATTTTTTTTATAATTCCAGTAGTTGAAATGTCGGTTCTTAGAACCAGGAATTCCTTGCCTTTCCTTATTCCAAAAGGATGGACTCCACCTATGGTGTGCTGAGTACTCTGCTGGGAGAAAGTATCAGGTGTACAGAGAAGCTGTGAGACACTCTGTGTAGTGAGTAGCAAGCAAGTATGCACAGTAGTGGCACCAAGTAGGGTGCCTGGTAATCTAGACATTGTTAGGGAAATATAGATTGCGTTCAAGGAAAGTAAAAGTGGAGCATCTTGTGAAATACATTCCATGGAATAGATATTGCGTTTTATAGCAATTACATTGCTCCTGGTTTTTAGATCCAAGTCTATTGGCTTCTCTAATAATATAATAATGAATGCACTGGGGCCAGCGCTGTGGCACAGTGGATTAACACCCTGGCCTGAAGTGCCGGCATCCCATATGGGCACCGATTCTAGTCCCAGCAGCTCCTCTTCTGATCCAGCTCTCTGCTATGGCCTGGGAAAGCAGCAGAAGATGGCCCAAGTCCTTGGGTCCCCGTACCCACCTGGGAGACCCAGAAGAATCTCGTCGCTCCTGGCTTTGGATCAGCTCAGCTTTGGCCATTGCAGCCATTTGGGGAGTAAACTAGCAGATAGAAGACCTTTCTCTTTCTCTCTACCTCTCTCTGTAATTCTATCTTTTAAATAAAAAGAAATCTAAAATAATGAATGTACACTTACAAATATTGTATCCCTAATATTAATTTTTTTTGTTTCTTATGCTTTTGTGGGGGAAATTACCATACCCATTTGGTTAAAAAGTACTTTAGTCTTCCAATCTCAAACCAATTAATCTAGGCCATAAGGTATGAAATTCCTTGCTTGTATCTGTAGCCATTGTTTATTCTTCTCTGTAGTCTTGGAATCATAAACATCCTTCCTCCTGATCTGGACTAATTTATTTATTTTTTGTTTTTTGAAAGATTTATTTATTTGAAAGAGTTACATACAGAGAGAAGGAGAGACAGAGAAAGAGAAGTCTCCCGTGTGCTGGTTCACTCCCCAGTTGGCCGCAATGGCCAGAGCAAGTGCTACACCATCTGAAGACAGGAGCCAGGAGCTTCTTCCGGGTCTCCCACGCGGGTGCATGGGCCCAAGCACTTGGGCCATCTTCCACTGCTTTCCCAGGCCATAGCAGAGAGCTGGATAGGAAGTGGAGCAGCCGGGACTCAAACCGGCACCCATATGGAATGGTGGCATTGCATGCAGCAGCTTTACCCACTACACCATAGCACTGGCCCCAGGACTAATTCATTTAGATGTGCTGTTGATGCTATCCTTCCTTTTTCTTCAGGGATATTGCAGTATAAACTATCTTCTTAATCTGTATTTTAACTGTCTCATCCTTAGTGACTCTCCTCACGGCTTATGACATTCCTCACGTCTGAGTGTAAAAAAAAAAATCCACTTTGACCTTACATGCCCCTTTAACTATTCTGCTCTATCCTGTTCCAGACAATCCTCTACAAAGTGTAGTCTTCACCCATAGCTTTCCAAAGTGTGACCTGGGAACCAGATGCATCAGCCTAACCAATGAGCTTGGTGGAATTGTATAATTTCTAGCCCCACTTCATATATACTGAATCAGAATTTACATTGTAGCAAGATCCTCAAGTGACTCCTATGCCCATTAAAGTGTCAGAACAGCTCTTCTACACTGATCCTTTTCCTCAGATTTTCACTCCTCAGTCTACTTCAGCTTCGCTTTTCCCCTTGCTTTGATAAGCATTTCTCAGTATTTCTGTTACTTGAACTCTGCTCTTTCTGACACTGAACATGACCTTGCCATTCTTGCCTCCATAGATTTCTCTAATACATTATCTTCTTTCTCTTCTGCTCTCCTTCCCAGCCTCCTTCTCAGATTTCCTTTCCCTACTTATTCCTTAGATGTTCCTAGAATTTGCCTACAGACTTCTCTTCATATTCTTCCTATGAGTATGCGTATGCTGATGGCCCCCTCATTTCTATCTCCAGCCCAGTCTTCTTGATTCCCTTCCATCTCTATCCAGAGACCTTACACATCTCTCAAAATCCACATGTCTAAAACTGAAGCCGTTTATCTTCTTTCCACTCAGTCCATAATACCAAAACAAAGCTTAACATCCAACAAAAACGAAAATGTTCCTCTTCTGGTTTCCCTATCTTGATTGACCACTGTCAATTTAGATTTTTACACAGAAATATGGAAGTTATCTTTGTTTTTTTTCTTACCTATGAACCTGATGTTTAATCAGCCAAGTCTGATCAATTTTGTCTCCTAGCTGTTTTTTTTTAAATATTTATATTATTTATTTGAAAGAGTTAGAGAGGTAGAGACAGAGAGAGAGGTCTTCCATCTGCTGCTTCACTCCGCAGATGGCCACAACCTGAAGCCAGGAGCTTCTTCCAGGTCTCCCATGTGGGTGAAGGGACCCAAGGACTCAGCCATCTTCTACTGCTTTCCCAGGCCATAGCAAAGAGCTGGATCAGAAGTGAAACAGCTGGGACTAGAACCAGTGCCTATATGGAATGCCAGTGCTTCAGGCCAAGGCTTTAATCCTCTGCGCCACAGCACTGATCCCTCCAAGCTGTTTTAAAAAGCTACTCCATGCTCTGTTCTCAACTCCTGCATTAGACTTTCATTATCTCTCATTCAGAGTATTGCTGTGATCTCCTAACTTTTCCCCCTACCTTCAAGTCTAGTTTACCCAAACTTCAGTCATTCTTAAACCATATTTATAATTTTCACACTGTGCCTGTATACCACTTATATTGTTATTTATTGAAGTTTCAAAACAGATTCATTGGTTATTTTGCCTCACCCGAGAATGTTCCTAAAACAATTTCAAATGCTAATTATGGCTTTATGAATGCAATTTTAAAGTACTGGTTATTTTTCCTGAGTTTACAGAGCACATTATATTATTCCTGTAATCACACAGTACATAAATGAATATGTACTATAAGCCCAGCTTTCTTAATAAGCAATTAGAATTCTTTTTAAAAATGCTGTTAATACATGTTTGTGGGCTACAGTGTGACATTTCGATGCATGTATAGAATGTGTACTGAGCAAAGCAGGGCAATCCATATTTACCCTTCCTTGATATTACTTTATGATTGCAGGCTTGGGGCTTGTTTTTCTATTTGTTCCTCTAGTTTCCCCCTGCCCACTCCCATGCTGTGTAACTCCAGGAACTTACTTCTCCAATCAAAGTCTGATTTGGTTCCCATGATCCAAACTCCCTCTATCCTCTCACACTTCCCAGGCTCCAGTAATCACAGTTTTGTTTCCAGATTGAGGGATTTTTTTTTAGCTGCCACATATGAGGAAGAACAAAAAACATAATCATTGAAATAAAAGTCATCCATATGCTGTAGGTTGGAAAACACTGGTATATAAGAGCTCTTGCTATTTGTTACTCAGTCCCTTCCACTCATCCCTGAAAACACTGATGGCTTGCATTTCACTTATCCATAATCTACCATCACTGAAGACACTGTTTCTGTTACTATTTTGTAGCCTAGACAGTTAGAGCAACTGAAAATAAGAGAAATAAAGGGTATTATTTTGCTATCATTTATTTTCTTATTTTCTTTTATGCAGATCCAAGTTATTAGCCTATATCATTTTCCTTCTCTCTGCATAACTTTTAAAAGTATTTTTTTTTATTTGAAAGAGTTATGGAAAGAGAGAGAGAGAGAGAAAGATATTCCATCCACTGATTCACTCCCCAAATGGCCACAATGACCAGGGCTGGGCCAGGCTTAAGCCAGGAGCCAGGAGCTTCTTTCTTGTCTCCCACGTAGGTACAGGGGCCCAAACACTTGGGCCACCTTCTGCTGATTTCCCAGGCATATTAGCAGGGAGTTAGATTAGAATTGGAGCAGCCAGGACATGAACCAGCACCCACATGGGATGCTGGCATTGCAGGAGATGGCTTTACCTGCTATGCCACAATTCCAGCGAAAAACTTCTAACATTTCTTGCCAGACAGGTCTTCTAGTGACAAATCCCTCAATTTTTGTTTATCTTAGAAAGTGTTTCTCCTTCACTTTTAAATGATAATTTTAATGGGTACAGAATTCCAAGTTAGCCTTATTTTCTTTTTCTTCTATTTATTTTTTAAATATTTATGTATGTATGTATGTATGTATGAGTGTATTTGAAAGGCAACATGGAGCTGAGGGGAATGAGAGAGAGTGGGAGAGAGGGAGAGAGGGAGAGAGGGAGAGCGGGTGAGAGGGAGAGACAGAGACTTTGTCTATCCAATCACCGGTTCACTCATCAAGTGGTCGCAACAGCTAAGTCTGGGCCAGGCCAAAGCCAGCAGCTCAGAACTCCCGCTATATCTCCCACACAGGTGGCAGGGGTTCATAGTACTTGGATTATCACCTGCAACTTTCCCAGGCATGTTATCAGGGAACTGGATTGGAGGCAGAACAGCCAGGACTTGAACTGGCACTTTGATACGGGATACTGGTGATAGCTAAATCTGGTGCATCACAACACTGGCACCTTTGTAAATTTTAGAAAAATAATAATTACATATGTATATTAATGTTTGATTTGTGTATAGATTATATAGAGATTCAGGCAAAATCATTAATATAACTATCACTTTTGCAACTTCATTTTTTGTGGTGAGAATATTAAAAATTATGCTTTTAGAAACCATGAAATATATAATACATTACTATTGTCTGTATTCACTATCTAGTATAATACATTACCACAGCATGTTGCTGTAATAACAACTTCCCAGCCTCTGGTAACCACTGTTATATTCTGTATTTGTGAGTTCATCTTTTTAAGATTTCATATATAAGTGAGACCATAAAGTATTTGTCTTTCTGTGCCACACTTACTTCACTAAACAGATTCCTCTAGGATCATCCATATTGTTGTAAAGGACTGAATTTCATTTTTTTTTTTAGATTTATTTTTATCAGCTGCACTGATCTGAAGCCAGGAGCTTTCTCCGGGTCTCCCACGTGGGTGCAGGGGCCCAAGGACCTGGGCCATCTTCCACTGCTATCCCAGGCCATAGCAGAGAGCTGGATAGGAAGAGGAGTAATCAGGACTAGAACAGGCACCCATATGGGATGCCGGCGCTTCAGGCCAGGGCTTTAACCTGCTGCGCCACAGTGCCAGCCCCTGAATTTCGTTCATGAAGGCTGTATGCTATGTGTGTATGTATGTGTGTGTGAGTGTGAGACATGTTCCTTATCTATTCATCTGATGATGGACACATAGATTGATCTTGGCTATTGTGAATAATGCTGCGATGATCATGGAGTACCAAAGTCTCTTAGACATACTGATTTCAATTGCTTTAGATTTATAGCTAGAAGAAGGTTTATGACCTCATACCATAATTCTATTTTTAGTTTTTTAAAGAGATTTATTTTATTTGAAGGCAGTGTTATAGAAAGAGGTCATACATACAGACCGAGATACACACACACACACACACAGAGAGAGAGAGAGAGAGAGAGAGCACGAGAGAGATTACTCCCCAAATGGCTGCAATGGCCAGATCCAGGCCAGCTGATGCCAGCAGCCAGGAGCTCCATCTGGGACTTCCTCATAGGTGACAAGGGTTGAAGTACTTGGGACATCTTCTGTCACTTTCCCAGGTGCATTGGCAGTGAGCTGTATTGGAAGTAGAGCAGCCAGGTCTTGGTCCAGTGCCCATATGGGATGCCAGCATCACAGGCAGTGGTGTATCCTGCTATGCCACAATGCTGGCCCCTATTTTTAGTTTTTCAAGGGGCATCATACTATTTTCTAAAATAGTTGTACTAAATTTACATTCCTACCAACACACGCAAGAGTTCCCTTCTCTTCACAACTTTTTCAACACTTATTGTCATTCATCTTTTTGATAATAGCTATTCTAACATGTGGAATAATATCTCATTTTGGTCTCAATTTGTATTTCCCTCATGATTAGAGATGTTGAGCATTTTTTCTTATACATGTTCACCATCAATTTTCTTTTAAGATTTATTTATTTATTAGATAGTCAGAGTTACACAGAGAGAGAAGGTGAGTCAGAGAGAGAGAGAGGTCTTCCATCTGCTGCTTCACTCCCCAATTGGCTGCAATGGCTGGAGCTGCGCTGATCCGAAGCCAGGAGCCAGGAGCTTCTTCCAGGTCTTCCACGTGGGTGCAGGGGCCCCAGGACCTAGGCCATCCTTTACTGCTCTCCCTGCTCATAGCAGAGAGCTAGATAGAAGTGGAGCAGCTGGGACTCGAACCGGTGCCCATATAGGATGCCAGCACTACAGGCGGCAGCTTTACCCACTACGCCACAGCGCTGGCCCCTTACCATCAGTTTTTTAAATACTAATATGTAAATCTCCATTTTATCTGTAAATTCTAATCACAAATAGAACATAAAATTCAAATAAAGGCAGCATTTACAATACCGACTTCAAATATTCAGGAAAAAATTTAATAAAAATATTCAATAACTATACAAATTTAGGGAATTATTGAGACAAAGATCATCTAAGTAAATAGAGAAGCATATTGAGTTTGTGCTTTGGAAATTTTTATTTTTTAATAGTAAATATAACGTTAAAATTTAATGCATCATATAGAAATTCAGCATGCATTCTTCCTTTTAAGTTCAAAGTACAATGCCTTATGAATATTTGTATTATACTTTTGTGATGGAAGATGACAGCAAGAATAAGGTATGAGATTTAGATTTTATTGAATATATTTTTAATATTCCAGATTTTTGTGGCCTATTACCTTTTACTAATATTTACTCATTAAATGACATTAAACTCTCATGATATATTACCTCCATTTCACAGATGAGGAGATTAGGCTGAAGTTAAGTTATTTGTCCAAGTTTATATAGCTAGTAAAGGGCAGAGCTGTTGGCCACTCAAGGAAACTTTTTTTTTTTTTTTTGAAAAATACCTGTTCAGATTTTTACCCAGTTTTAAATTGAGTTGTTTCCTTGCTATTGAGTTGTTTGAATTCCTTATATATTTTGAATATTAGCCCTTGTCAGATGTACTCTTTGCAGATACTATCTCCTAATCCATGAGTTGTCTGATCACTACATTGTTTCCATTGAAGCACAGAAGCTTTTCACTTCAATGCACTCTCATATATCTCTTTTTGCCTTTGTTCCTGGTACTTTTGGAGTCCTATTCAAGAAATCATTGCCCAGACTGATGGCATGCAGGATTTCTTCTGTTTTCTTCTAGAAGTTTCGTAGTTCTGGATCTTTAATCCATTTTGTGTTGATTTTTGTGGGTATGAAATAAGGATCTAATTTTCTTCTTCTTTGCGTGGATGGGCTATATTCCCAACACGATTTATTGGAGAGAAAGTGTTTTCTCATTTGTGTGTTATGGGAACCTATGTTGAAAATCAATTGATAATAAATAATTGGTTTTATTTCTGAGCTTTCTTTCCTGTCCTACTGGTCAATATGCCTGTTTTTTTATGCTGTTTAATTACAATAGCTTTGTAATATATTTTTTAAAGATTTTTTTGTTTTTATTTATTTGAAAGATAGAGTTACAGAGAGAGGCAGAGAGAAAGAGACAAAGCTCTTCCATCCGCTGGTTCACTCCCCAGATGGCCACAAAGGCCAGAGCTGCACCGATCCAAAGCCAGGAGCCAGGAGCTTCCTCCGTGTCTCCCATGTGGGTGCAGGGGCCCAAGGACTTGGGCCATCCTCTACTGCTTTTTCAGGCCATAGCAGAGAGCTGGATGGGAAGAGGAGCAGCCAGGACTAGAACCGGCATTCATATGGGATGCTGGCGCTTCAGGCCAGGGCGTTAACCCACTGTGCCACAGCGTAGGCCCCTGTAATGTATTTTGAAACCAGAGAGTGTGATACCTTTCAACTTCATGTTTTATTTCTTTTTGTTCAAGATTGCCTTGGTTATTTGAGGTCTTTTGTGGTTCCATAAGAATTTTAGGGTTGTTTTTACATTTATGTGATAAATCCCATTGGAATTTTGATAGAATTTGCACTGAATCTCTAGCTTGTTTTCAGTAGTGTGGATATTTTAACAATATTAGCCCATGAAAATTCAATATCTTTCCATTTACTTGTGTCATCTTCAATTTATCTAATCAAAGTGTTTTATAGTTTTCATTGTACAGACCTTTCACTTCCTGGATGAAATTTACTCCTAAGTATTTTATTTTTTATACTGTTGTAAATGAAATTGTTCTCTTAATTTTTTGTCAGATATTTTGTTGTTACTGTATAAAAACATTGTTGGGTTTTTGTTGTTGTTGATTTTGTACCCTACAACTGTACTGAGTTCATTTATCAATTCTGACAGTTTGCTGGTGGGCTCTTTAGAGTTTTCTATATCTCAAATCATATCATCAGCAAACAGCAAGGTTAACCTCTTCATTTCTATGTGGATGCCTTTTATTTATTTTCCTTGCCTATTGCTCTGGCTTGAATTCTAGTACAACATTGAATAGAAGCAGTAAAAATTGGTGTTCTTGTCTTGTTCTTGATCTTAGAGGAAAACTTTTCAGCATGTCATCATTGAATATGATGTTAGCTGTGCATTTGTCATATTTGACCTCTATTGTGTTAAGGTATATTCCTTCTATTTGTAATTTGTTGAGAATTTTTTATCATGATAGCATATTGAATTTTAATTTTTTTAAATTGCAGAAAAAATATTGGAGGGAGGGAGGGAGAGAGAAAGAGAGGGAGAGAAGGGGAGGAAGGGAGAGAGAGAGAGAGAGAGAGAGAGAGAGTCAGTCTTCCATCTGCTGTGTGCACTCCCCAAATGGATGCAACTGCTGGAGCTGGGCCAATCCAAAGCCAGGAGCCAGGAGCTTCTTCTGGGTCTCCCATGCAGATACAGGGGCCCAAGGACTGGGGCCATCTTCTACTACTTTGCCAGGCCATCAGCAGGAAGCTGGATTAGAAGTAGAGCAGCCGGGACTTGACCTGGTGCCCATATAGGATGCTGGCACTGCAGGTGGCAGCTTAACCTGCTACGCCACAGCCCTGGCCCCAAAATTTACCTTTTAATTTTTGCTTTGATAAGTGACTGTTAAGGAGCATGTTGTTTAGATTCTGCATATTTGTGAGTTTTCCAAGATTATTCTTATTATTGCTTTCTAGTTTCATGCTATTGTGTGCAGAAAAGATACTTGATTTGAATATTAAATTTTTAAACTTGTTTTGTGTCTTAACATGTGATTTATTGTAGAGAATGTTCCAAATGCACTTGAGAAGAATGTGTATTCTATTATTGAATAAAATGTTTTATAAATATCTTTTATGTCTATTTATTCTAAAGTATAGTTGAAGTCTAATGTTTCCTTATTGTTTTTTTTTAAATATTTGTGAGGCAGAGGGACAGATTTTCAGAGATAGCTCCCCTGCACTGGTTCATTCTCCAAGTGCCTGCAACAGCTGAGGCCAACGCTGAGAGCTGGAAGCTCAATCATGCTTTCCATGTGGATGGCAGGAACTCAATTACTTGAGCCAATGCTATTCATAGTGTGTGTTAGTAGGACCCTGGACTCAGAAGCCAGAATTGGATATGAAACCCAGGTATTCATAGTCTGAGCATGTTAAGTAATAGGCTAAACACTTGCCCCTTCTTATTTGTTTTCTAACTAGATGATCTGTCCAGTGTTAAAAATGGGGTATTGGAGTATCCTACTGTTGCTGCATTGGAGTCCATCACTTTACATCTGCTAATGTTTGCATTATAGTTTTAATTGTTCTAATGTTGGGGAGTTATGTATATATTTATAATTGCTATAAGTTCTTGTTGAATTGGTACCCCTTATTATTCTATAATGATTATGTGGTCTCTTTTAAAGTTTTTGTCTTAAATTCTCATTTTGTCTTATATAAACAAAACTACCCCCAATATTTTTTTCCAATTGCTTGCAATTTCTTTTTCCATCCCTTCCTTTTCAATCTATTTGTGTCATGAGAGGTGAAGAGAATTTCTTATAGGCAACATATTCTTGAGTCTTTTTAAAAATCCATCTAGCCACTTGATGACTTTTGAGTAAATAATTTAATCCATTTATTTTCAAAGTACTGATGCTTCTTGACTTACAATGGGCCTACACCCATCTTACATTGAAAATATCGTAAGTGAAAAGTGCATTTAATATTCCTTACAAAACTACAGCTTAGCAGTGTAGTGTGCTTTCTAGTTGTGGCTGTTTATACTCATGATTGGGTGGCTGATTGGGAGCAGCCACTCACTGCTGCTGCCACCAAGTATGAGAGAGTATCATCCTGCATGTTGCTAGCCAAGGAAATGATCAATATTGAAAATTTTGAATATCTACGAATGTATATCGCATTTCATACCATTGTAAACTTAAAAAGTTGTTAAGCCATTTTAAATTGGGGACTATCTGTAATTATTGGTAAGTAAGGACTTACTATCGCTATTTTTGTTCATTGTTTTCCGTTCACCTATAGATTCTGTCTTCCTCTCTTCCTCTCTTGCCATCTTCCTTTGTGGTTTGATGATTTTCTTTTTTTTTCCTTTTTTTAAAATTTTTTTATTTGACAGGTAGAGTTATAGACAGTGAGAGGGAGAGACAGAGAGAAAGGTCTTCCTTCCGTTGGTTCACTCCACAAATGGCCACTACGGCCAGCGCTGTGCCGATCCAAAGCCAGGAACCAGGTCCTTCTTCCTGGTCTCCCATGCGGGGGCAGGGGCCCAAGGAGTTGGGCCATCCTCCACTGCCCTCCTGGGCCACAGCAGAGAGCTAGACTGGAAGAGGAGCAGCTGGGACTAGAACCTGGCGTCCATATGGGCTGCTGGTGCCACAGGCAGAGGATTAGCCAAGTGCTGGATAGATTTTTTTTGCTGTATGCCCTGCTTCTTTTTCCTCTTTGCTTCTTGAATCTGTGGTTTGATTTTTTATGATTAATTTTCAGAAATGCTGTCATTATTACTACAAATATTTCCTCTTTTCCTGGTTATTTTTCTTCTCCTAATAATCCCATCACATATATGTCCCACAGTTCTCAGATATTCTGTTCTTTTTCTTTCTTCTTTTTTTTTTCTTTGCATTTCTGTTTTGGAACTTTTATTGAGAGATCTTCAGACGCATTGATTGCTTCCTCAGCTATGCGCAGTCTACTGATGAGTTCATCAAACACATTCTTCACTTCTCTTACAGTGTTTTAGTTTCTAGAGTTTGTTTTTGATTCTTAGAGTTTTCATCTCTCCTTATATTTTCTATCTCCTATTTTATGTTGTCATTTTATTTATTATATCCCTTAGCATATGAATCATAGTTGTTTTAAATTGCTAGATTGATAGTTCCAACATCTCTGTCATATCTGACTCTCATTCTGATATTTGCTGTGCCTCTGCAAACTGTTTTCTGTCTTCCAGTATACCTTTTAATTATTTGTTGCAAGCCAGACATGATAAAATGGATAAAAGGGGCTGAAGTACACAGCTCTTTAGTGTGACATGTTATGTTTTATCTGCTTCTGTTTACCATTTGTTGTAACTGTAGGTGATAAAAGTTAAACTTCTTCCTAGTTTCCTTGTTTTTATCTCTTTTGAGACTTCTTAAATATTTATCATCTGAGAAGCATAGTTCTTTTAGTCATATTTCCTTGTTATTATAAGGAAGCTCTTCTGATGTAGAGATAAGATGGTGGGAGGGGTGTGTCAGTCCTCCTGTGATTATGAGCTTGTCTTTTAGTGAGATGTGCTGTTGCCCTGTGATCTCTCAGTTTTGTTTTGATTTTCCCCACCTAGCTGGGTCTAGAGTTGACTATTTCCCTTCACCTAGGTAATTTAGTTTCTGATAAGACTGTAGTAAGTTGGGGGTTGGGAAAAATAGTTTCTCTTTAGGGTAGGCCTTACTAAAGAGAAGAGAAAGCTCAAGGATGTGCTTTAAAATGGCTGCTTGCTTGCTTTCTGTCCCTCCTTGAAGCATGGAAGCATGAAGGGATTTCTCAGATTTTTATTGTGAGAATCTAAAAGAGCTCTTGAAGCTAAAATTTACAATAGTGTGGGAATCCCCCAAGGCTATACCATTCCCCTGGAATTTTTAACCCTCAAATTTATATGTATTGAGCCACTAACAGTTTGTCAATTATGAATTAGGTTTTCCTCTTGGGGCAACTGGTTCCCAAGGGGTTTTCTGCTCCCTTGCTTCTGCTCCAGTGTGTTTTGATTCTCTGTATCTTCTGTTTCTCAGCTTTGGGGGCAGTAGTTTGGTGTATGACCTCAGTTTGCTGATGGATCAAGGGAGAGTTGACTTTCAGTTTATTCAGCTTTTTTCTTCTGTGAATGGGACAGATGACCTCACATGCCAGACCAGAATGCAAGGGAAACACCAGAAAACTCAATTTTGTAATGTTCTGGTTTCTTGAAAACTGGAAAGAGTAACCAGCTTTTAAAAAGTCCCAAGTTTTCAATTCTGCAAATATTTTGTTGAAATAATGTTTATTGCGGAGTTATCAAAAGTGATATATCCATTACTCAAGGTAAATCTTATCAGCGTCTTACACATACACAATGAGACACAATGGGATCATGTACTTTTCCTTTGAAAGGTCGTAAATATTAACTTTTCTTTCTTATTTACTTTTCTCAATAGATCCCAAATGCCCAGGAGATGTCGATTTTCATAATAGTGACTGGGACATTAAGACAATCACCAGCTCCTTGAAATTCTACCTCAGGTATGCCTGCTTTAATTTGGGACTTTGATTTTCATGCTTGATTAAATGATTCTGAGTGCTGATTGGAATTAATATGGTCATAGTTTCAGGAGGTTAAGTATGATTGGTAAAGAAAAAGAATGAAGAGAATTTCTGTTGAAGAAGAATTCATTGTCAGACTTTTAATGAATCTGAGAATTTAAGCAAAAGGAGCATGTAAATTATTATTGAAAAAATCTTTTAAGCTATTTTAAAAATCATGCATTTGAAATATTTGAAGGTTTGCACTTTAAAGATAGATTGTCATAATGGGTTCACTAAGTAAAATCATGACTTTTTACAATTCAGCATTGTTAACATGTTTTAGTGGATTACAAAAATTTGGAGACATCAAATTGCATTTGGAAAAAAATATCATGTGTTGGAGTGTGTATGTGTTTGTGATATCATGCCTTAATCTATATAATGGAAATAAAGACAAGAAAACACAACCATAAAAAATTTTGGAGGTAAATGAAGTGGCAGCAGTATGAAAAAAGTTAACATACCAGAAAATTTGGGGATGCACAATGATGATGAATGTATTGTTCAGTTTGTTGGTAAAATTTTATATTATGAAAAAAATGTTTGAGGCATATATTACATATATACACACATAATGTGCATATTTTATACCCATTCATTTCTTAGCATTTTCTGTGTCCCATAGTAGGTACCATATTTTGTATAAAAATGTCTTATTTTCAACTGATGTGCTCTTTAGGCATTAAGATACTTAAACTCAATATTACTAATCTAAAAATAGATTGAGTCTCAGATATTACTGTTAAACAGCTTTCTGCTATAGTATTATCTTAGTTTTATGTAAACACGAATGTTCTTTTTACTGGTAGTATTCATGATGCGTTTGCTAAAGAACAAAGGAACAATTATTAGAGGGTTTATTCTTTGCCAGGCCCTGTGCTAGTTGCTCACATAGACAGTACTATTGTCTCTTCTCTCCTAATAACTGTACTGTAGGTGCCATTATACAGATGAGGAAACTGAGATGCACCTCTTGCCCCACTAAGTAATATCCGTAGTCACAGCTAGTATTATTTGAACCTAACTGTCTCTGACATCTTCTTCCCCTACATCCAAGGACTGTGGACTTTGCTTGGGCAATTTAGTGAAGACAGGGAACAATTTAGAAGACTCAGGGTAATGAGAATTGTGGGAGCAAGTGATTCTATGTCTCTGGTCTCCTTCAGAGGAGTAAAAAAATTCAAATATGTATATAAGTTAAGGCCTTTCTCACATTACTTCATTCGTACCTCATCTTGTAATAAACAAGGCAGACCTTTTGTGAAAGGAAGATTGTGCCCAAAACTGTGAGTGGGCAACATCCCCAATAAGGGATGCTTTTCCCTGAGATACTCATACATGGAGCTTGGCTGTAAACTGACAGTCAACACTTTAGATTTCTCTGGGATGTCAGTGTTTTCAGAGTGGGTGTCCATTTGTGTTTTAAGTACCTAAATCACTCCTTGTCTTCAACATTTCCAGAAAGTACTCAAAAAATCATCTCCTCTGTCTCCTGCCTCTTTAACCTTTCTCAGTAAGCTGAATCTTGGGGTAAGCCTTTAACCTAAGTGGTTAAGATGGCAGTTAAGATGCCTGAATTCCACACTGGTATATCTGGTATATCTGGTATATCTAGGTTTGATTCCTGAATCAAACTCCTACTCTAGCTTACTCTAGCTTCCTGCTAATGTAGACTAATGCTGATATGGGAGGTAACAATAATTGCTCAAGTAGTCAGGTTCCTGCCAGCCACTTGGGAGACCTGGATTCAGTTCCCAGCTCCCAAACTTTGGCATGGCCCAGTTTTGGTTGTTACGGGAATTTGGAATGAACCACTGGCTAGAGATCCATCTCTATCTCTCTCTCTCTCTCTCTCTCTCTCTCTCTGCCTCTGAAATAAGAAAATAAATAAATATTCAAATAAAAACTGGTTCTTTTCTCTCTGTATATAAATATCCCCCAGAATTGCATACCTCTAAATCACTAAATCATTCAATAAAAATTTCCTGAGTACCAACCTCCTTTATGCCAAACTGGATGCTAAGCAGTAGGCATGTAGTTGTAAGGAGATATGGTCTCTGACTTTAAAGAAATTATGGTCTAATAGGGACTGGGGTGGGGCTATGAACAGAAAGAGGACAATAACCTTACAGATGTAACAAAATGTAATAAATGATCCTAAGGAAAGGTATAACGTGGTATGAGTACATTTAATAGGAAGACCTAACCTGGTGGAATATTGAATAAAGAGAATGAGGGGGAGCTCTGTAGAAGCCACATCATGCTGAACCTAATTGACTTATTAAAAATGAGGGTCTGAATTTGTCTTTTTTTTTTTTTGACAGGCAGAGTGGACAGTGAGAGAGAGAGACAGAGAGAAAGGTCTTCCTTTTTCCATTGGTTCACCCCGCAATGGCTGCTGCGGCCAGCGCACCATGCTGATCCGAAGCCAGGAACCAGGTGCTTCTCCTGGTCTCCCACACGGGTGCAGGGCCCAAGGACTTGAGTCATCCTCCACTGCACTGCCAGGACACAGCAGAGAGCCGGACTGGAAGAGGAGCAACCGGGACAGAATCCGGCGCCCCGACCGGGACTAGAACCCGGTGTGCCGGCGCCACAAGGCGGAGGATTAGCCTAGTGAGCCGCGGTGCTGGCCTGAATTTGTCTTAAAAAGAGTGAAAATATATTGAAGGATTTTAAGCAGCATATTACATGATATGATTTGTGTTTTTCGGCCAGCGCCGTGGCTCACTAGGCTAATCCTCCGCCTGTGGCGCTGGCACACCGGGTTCTAGTCCCGGTTGGGGCGCTGGATTCTGTCCCGGTTGCTCCTCTTCCAGTCCAGCTCTCTGCTGTGTCCCGGAAGTGCAGTGGAGGATGGCTCAGGTGCTTGGGCCCTGCACCCGTGTGGGAGACCAGGAGAAGCACCTGGCTCCTGGCTTCAGATCGGCGCTGTGCACAGGCTGCAGCGCACCGTTCCTAGCGGCCATTAGGGGAGTGAACCAACGGAAAGGAAGACCTTTCTTTCTGTCTCTCTCTCACACTGTGCACCTCTGCCTGTCAAAAAAAAAAAAATGATTTGTGTTTTTCATTAAAATGGTATAGAGATTAGATTAGAGGAACACAAAACAGAGGTAAAAGGCAATGAGCGGCTGTTGGTTTTGTGCAGGCAAGAGATGATGTTCGTGCTTAGACTCATGGTTAACAATGGAGATTGGTAGAAATAAACATATTGAGGACGTATAGGAAGTGATATTGATGAATTGGGTTTGAGAAAGAGGGAGAGAAATGAAGGGTTGACATTCTTGTTTGTGGCTCATATAACCAAATGACGGTCATGAATTTATAGATTTGAGAAACATGAGAAGACTACATTTGAGGGAGACAGTAAGTTGAGTTTTGAATAAGTCAACTTTGGCTGCCTTTTTAAAAAATATTTATTTTATTTATTTGAAAGACAGTTACAGAGAGAGGTAGAGCCAGAGAGGGGAGGAGGGTTTCCATCTGCTGGTTCACTCCCCAAATGACCACAATGGCCAGAGCTGAGATGATCCAAAGCCAGGAGTCAGGATCTTTTTCTGGATCTCCCACATGGGTACAGGGGCCCAGGCACTTGGGCCATCTTCTACTGCTTTCCCAGGCCATAGCAGAGAGTTGGATCAGAATTGGAGCAGCCAGGACTCGAACCAGTGCCCATATGGGATACCGATGCTGCAGGCCAGGGCTTTAACCCAATGCACCACAGTGCCGGCCCCTTGGCTGCCTTTGAAGAAATTAGGACACTATGATAAGCAGGTAATTTGATATATAGGTCTGAAACTCAGTGATGAGTTCTGGGCTTGAGATAAAATCTTGGGGGTTATTGACCATATAGGTGATTTGAGCCCAGAGCTCAGGTAAGATTGTCTAGTGAGATACTTCACTCCTTCTCAAGTACGCATTTGTAACAAGACATATACTCCCTGCCTGTACTTGTTAATTGCTCCCCCAAGCCTTTGCTGTTTACTCTTATCTCATTGTAAACTGACTCTCACTCCTTTTGTTCCCTTGAACTGCTCTTACCAAGGTCACCACTGACTCCCTCAATGTTGCACACAAAGAGAAATTGTCAGTCTTTACCTTGCTTGACCTTTTTTGCAGCATTTGAAACTGTTACCAAGCCATCCAGGAAACTTTGTCCTCTTGGGTTTTGCTTATCACTTGTTTTGGTTTTTCTCTTACCTCTTTAGCCACTTTCTGCAGTGCCCTTTATGGGCTGTCTGCTTGGCATTTGCTAGAGCATCATTCTCTTGTCACCAAACTACAGGGAAGGAAAACTCATGTATTTACACGGGCCAAGAAATGCAAATAAATGGAGGAGACTATTTTCATATTAAACACATCACATATTGGACCTGTAGTTACACGGCAGACCTTTGTTTATATATAAACAGTAGAATTCGTTATTTCCACGGATAACCACGTTGGACCAGTGGAGCTAGATCTACCCATTTCTCAGCAGAGGTGAGACCTATCCATTTTTGTAGGGAATATCTGATTTTTCATATCTTGGTCACTGGTTCAATTCCATTTCATTTTTAAATGCTGTGCTGGACAAACAAGAAATGCCATAAGGTCTCATGAAGCCATTTGCCTGCCAGTTTGGCCCATTTCTGCCAAAGCAGTGTCACCTCTTCTCATGGTTTTTACCACCCTTCTAATTTCATAATTCACATATCTGATTTTCAGAACTAGAAGGGCCCTGCACCTACTTTTGTTTCCCTTGTAGATTTATTTATTTACTTGAAAGGCAGATTTACAGAAACCAATACAGAAAGAAAGAGGTCATCCATCTGTTGGTGCACTCCCCAGGTAGCTGTAATGGCTGGGGCTAGACCAGGCCAACGCCTGGAGCCTTCATCTCCATACAGTTCTGCCACATGAGTGCAGAGGCTCCAGTACTCAGGCCATCTTCCACTGCTTTCCCAGGCACATTAGCAGAGAGCTAGTTTGGAAGTGGAACAGCCAGGACTTGAATTGGTACTCGTATGGGATGCCAGCATTGCAGGCTACAGCTTAATCCACTGCACCACGGTGCCGGCCCCATCCATTTCTTCATAGTCGTCTCTCCTTCTGAACCCTGAGACCCTCTGATTGAGCATCTCTACTTCCCTCCTAGTCATTTCACCTAAGCCAGTTCACTTTGTCCCTTCCTGTCATACCCATTCAGTGAGGCAATTCTCTTTAGCATCTTTTTTTTTTAATTTTTTAATTTTTTTATTTTTTGACAGGCGGAGTGGACAGTGAGAGAGGCAGAGAGAAAGGTCTTCCTTTGCCGTTGGTTCACCCTCCAATGGCCGCCGTGGCCAGCGCACTGCGGCCAGCGCACCGTGCTGATCCGATGGCAGGAGCCAGGTACTTATCCCTGGTCTCCCATGGGGTGCAGGGCCCAAGCACTTGGGCCATCCTCCACTGCACTCCCTGGCCACAGCAGAGAGCTGGCCTGGAAGAGGGGCAACCGGGACAGAATCCGGCGCCCTGACCGGGACTAGAACCCGGTGTGCTGGTACCGCAAGGCGGAGGATTAGCCTAGTGAGCTGCGGCGCCGGCCCTTTAGCATCTTTAAAAGCATTCTATTCACCTTTTCTTTCTATCTCTGTGTCCGCTATCTGTTTAGGTCTTTATTTCATCTCTTGTCTGGATTACAACAGCAGTAACCGAGGCAGACAGTATAGCATAGTGACCATATAGCGTGGACTCTGGATATAGACTACCTGACCCTGCCACTTATTAGCTGTTTAATCTTGGATGAGTTTTTAGATTCTACTGTGCCTCAGTTTCCTCATCTTTAAAGTAGAGATAACAATTTCCATGAAGTTTATATGAGGTTATGCATGTGAATCACTTAGAACAATACAGTGTGCTATGATTATCATTAGTAGTAGTACTAGTAGTAGTAGTAGTAGTAGTAGTAGTAGTAGATTACTTCCATCCTCTGAGCCACCTGCCATATACTTTTATGTTATTATCACACTTGTCCCACTGCATTGTAGGTTTTATATATGGGATCTGCTTTGACTAGACTTAATAATGGAAGTGTGGGCTATGTCATACTCATCTGTGGATTCTCAATACCTGACAATGTCGGGCACAAGTAGGTGTCCAGTCAATGTTTCTTGACTAAATGTATTTGATCCTCATTTTTCTCTTCCGTTAAATGGGAATTTGAATAATGGCTCTACCTCACCAAATACGAGGACAGAAGCAAAAGCACTTTGGAAATTCTAAGAACTATCAAATTGTAAGGGATCCATGGTAGTGTTCAGAGCGGAATCAATTTAGAATTTTGCAGAACTGGTTTGTGCCTCCTTTCACTTCTGGAAGCTAATTGGAGACCTTGCTAGAAGCGTCAGCCCATACCTTCGCAGATGTTATGTTGAATTACTAGCAACTTGGATTCTCCTGACAAAACATCAAGTGATGAGAAAAATGTATGTAGTCACAGTAAGCTGTGGGGCTCAGAAGCTTCAGCCTCACTGCCCACAGATCTGAGGATCCAAGGCCTGGCTACTCCTTCCCAAAAGGAACTTACAGTCTTCATTAATTTCAGGAATCTTTCTGAACCTGTCATGACCTATAGGCTTCACAAAGAGCTGGTCTCTGCTGCCAGTAAGTATCGATGTTACTAGTTAATTGTGTTGTTCTGGTTTCTTAGTAAGGTTTATAGCAATAAGCCTAGCATGCTGCCGGAGGGAAAGTGATTGAGGGCAAAAACCCCAAAACGCATACACAGATTTTGCCCACTTCCAAAGGAGCATATGCTTGCTTTCTGTCTTAACTCAAGAGTTGTATGATTTTTTGCAAGTCATGTTAGTTGAGTGGGTTGGAGCAAATTGGCCAAGTTGAGAGATGTGACAGGTATAAAGACTGTATTACCTCTCCCATCAGAACAAGAGCAATGGCTCCTATTACCCCAGGGACAGAGCAAAATGATCACATTATAGTCACTATTTCAGCTTCCTTCAGTGCTTTGCCTTTTCAATTGCATTTCCATTGTGTTGTAAATCAATGCTCCTAATCCATTAGTTTGCACTAACAGTTGAAAAATCACATTTTCCACCTGAGAAAACTGAGGGTGAGGATGGAAGGCTACATGGAAAATAGGGTGTATTGAATCACCCCAAAAGCTGGCAACTGAGGAAGCATTAGAAGTTTTGACTGAGGCCACTGTCTGAGTGTCCGTCCCTACCCCTACATGACCCACATCCTGCCTTATGCCCCTGTGGTGTGCAGGAAAATATTCGGGGGACTTGACCTCATCCTGGGTCTTTACTTCTGGGCTCTCTCAATGGTTTTTCACAGGAAACCGGAAGTAGGAGTGTATACTGCTCTGTGCGAGGAAGGTGGGTGGGAAAAAGTTTCCAGCTGGAAGTTTACATGTGGGACTTTAGGACAAAACTGTCCCTGGAATTTTTACTTCCTTGGAGATAGCTTGTTGTCATTTTTTTCTCATCTTTTTCTTGCCATCTCTTGCCTTTCATCCTGTTATGCCTATTCATGGTACTTCATCAAGGTCATGGGAAAATGGAGTTAAATATAAGCTTATTTTGGCACAAAAAATTTGAAATCCATGAATAGTATTTTTATAATACACATTTTACATTAGCTTTTTGAGGACCCCTTGCATTTCTTTGTTCTGTTTTTCCTCTTTGCCTTTTGTTCAATCTTTGTTTCTTGTTCTCTCTGACATTGTGTTTCTGCCTATTTATCTCCCTATCTCTTTCCATTTTTTTGACACTCTCTGTGTCGATTTTTATTTCATCTCAATGTGTGTGTGTGTGTGTGTGTGTGTGTGCATATCCATATGAGAGTTTGTTCAATCCAGTTGCCCAGAGAACCAAACCATCCTTCTTGCTGTTCTCTCTCAGAGTCTGATAACCTGGACTACCGGCTGGGAGCCATCCATTCCCTGGTATATAAGCTACCAGAAAAGAACCGAGAGATGCTAGAACTTCTGATAAGACACTTGGTCAAGTAAGTAACTGATGGGTGTTCAGAAAGAGTTCCTAATGGAGGACTGGCCTGCTAGTAGTACTGTGGAGAGAGTATCTCCCAGCTTCTTAAGTTCCAGCCCCCACCTGCATCCATAATATGCTGCATACGGTGTGAGGAGGATGAATGTGCTTTGATTCCTGTGTATCAAAGAGTCATACGTTAGATTGTCTTGGTTGAAACGTTTACCCTTCATGGCTAGAGTGGGCTGAAAGCAGCCTTTGCTGTCAGATAAACCTGGTTTTAAATCCTAGCTCCACAACTTACCTAACTGTATAATCTGAGGCAAACCTCTTTGAGTCTCTGTTTGGTCATCTGTACAACACAAATCCTTGTATTAATGAAGAACTGTCATGTGGCTTGGAATTAATGCAGGTAAAATGCATTGCACATAGGTGGCCCTCAAGAAATGGGAGTTGGTAAGATTCTGATCAACTTGCTGCCCTGGTGTGGCAGACAGAAACAGCAGTATTCCAAAGAGCAGGAAGCAAACGCTATCTCCAGCAGTAGGCAAACCTGTTTTCTAGTTCCAGTTCTGCTACTGGCACACTTGGTGATTATGGGTAGATTGCTTTCCAGGCCTCTCGTGATAGATTAAATGGAAAGGAAATGTGAAAGTAAGTTGAGAAAAATTGTAATGCATTTTAAGTATATCTATTTATATGTAAAATATATATAATATATGTACATTCCTCACAAATAAATGTGTCAGCACTCAAAAAGTATAGTTAAGATCCATTTTAACCCCATTTGGAGAGGATCTTAAATGCTTAACATTAATGCCGTTAGAGAAGGTAAGGCTCCAGGCTAATGGTCCTCTTGGCCTCCCTCTGTGACAAATCCAGAGACTCTTGCCTTTGTGAAGCTCGGGTTTTTCTGTGATCTGAGGTATCCCAAGATCTGATACACCTCTGACTTTAACACTTCCATAGCAAGTCAGCATTATAGATACAGATATGTTAGTGATCCAAATTCACAACAAAAGGGACTTTTATATTTATTGCTACTGTTTGCAATTTGGGCTAATAGAGAACATTACAAGGCATTTTCTCTCAAGAAAGTACTTTGTGATGATCTCAGTGAAAGTACAAAATTCATCAAAGCAGCCGTTTATATGTTGATTTGAAGTTACCCTAGGAGAAAGAGACTTTGGGGTCAAGTTCCAGGTCTGAAACAAATTTTCTGTGTGACCTGAAGAAAGCCCCTCTCTTGCTCTGGGCCTCAGTTTGTCATTTGTAACGTGAGGGGAGTGGACCTAGTGTTCAAAGGGCTGTTTCAGCTCTGACTTTCTAGGAGTCTCAATAGACCATAGGAGCCAAAGATTTAATTGAGTTTGTGCCTATAAGCAGAGAATGACAGTGTTCCTGTCTTCATCTAATCAGGGTGCCTGCCTCATCTAATCATTAAGCACTTGGCTTACTTCAAGAATCTTGGTCTTCAAAATGCTTAAAACAAAAGGAGATACAAACAGATGGATCACAGAAATAGAAAGGCAAATACACTTAAACATATGACAGAATGCTCAAGCACACTCAGCATAAGAAAACTGTAAAACCTACACTGAGTTACCATTTATTTATTTATTTTTAAAAATTATTTATTTGAAAGAGTTACAGAGAGAGAGAGAGAGACAAACAGACAGACACAGAGAGAGAGAGAATCTACTGGTTCACTCCCCAGATAGCTACACAGTAAGGGCTGGACCAGGCTGAAGGCTGCAGCCAGAAGCTTCTTCCAGGTCTCCCACATGAGTGGTAAGGACCTAAGCACTTGGTTCATCTTCTGCTGCTTTTTATAGGCCCTCAGCAGGGAGCTGGATCAGAAGTGGAGCAGCCAGGACACACACCAGTGCCCACATGGGATGCGGGCGTCATTGGCAGTGGCTTTACCCACTATGCCGCAATGCTGGCCCCAAGAACTACCACTTATTAACAGATCCTAATGCTTGGCCACATTCTCCACTGAGAGGATCTGGAGAAGTAGGCTCTCTAATATATTGCTGGTGTGCAGGCAGTGTAGCCCCAGAGGTGAGAAACCTAGAATATCTAACAAACCTGCATATTCAGTTACTCTTTGACTCAGTAAACCCACCTTTTAGGTCTCTACTCTAAACATGCCTCCAAAAATACAAAACAACATACTCTTATGTATAAGGTTTGCCATTGCAGTATGATTTTTAATAATAAAACATTGGAAGCAACACAGATATTCAATAATAGGGAACTAGTTGAGTAAATAAGAGCGTATTCAATAGTGTGGCATTACAAAAAAAAAAAAAGAATGAAGGCAATCACTGTTAACATTGTAGTGATTTACAGGGTGCCTGTAAAATAAACAAGCAACAACAAAAATTCAAGATGTAAAATAGAGGGTACAGTAAGGCTGTTCTTTTTAAGAAAAAAGAGAAACGCGAATATGTAAGAATATATACATGTATTTTCTTATTTTGTCAAATATGGAGCATAATAAGATAATTAAAAAAAAAACTAATGATTCCAAAAGTTAAATGTAGAGTTATCACATGACCTAGCAGTTTCACTGGTAGGTATACAGGTACACCTAAGATAAATGAAAATATGTCCACAAAAATACTTGTAAACAAATGTTCATAGCAACTTTATTCATAGTTATCTAAAAAATGAAATAACTCAAATGTCTATCAACTAATGAATGGCTAAACAAAATGTGGTATATTCATAAAATTGAATATTATTTAGCCATAAACAAAGTACTAATACATGCTACAACATGGATGGACTTTGAAAACATTATACTATGTGAAATAATCCATTTATTAAAAATACCACAAATTATATGATTCCACATGTATGACATGCCCAGAATAGGTAATTTATTGAAGCAGAAAGTAGATTAGTGACTGCTGAATGCTGGAAAGTGGGGGTGTGAGAAAGACTAGGGAGTGACTGATAATGAGATTTCTTTATGGAGTGATGAAAATTTTTGAAATTAGATAGTGGTGACAGTTACATAACTCTGTTAATATACTAAAAACCACTGAATTGTACCCTATAAAGGGGAGAATTTTATGTTATATGAAATATATCTCAAATAGTTGTAAAAGTAACCTAATGAAAATGGTTATGAATGAGATAAAGATAAGAGCCGGGTTCCTCTGAGTCTGTCTCCTTATACGGTTTTGGCTTTCAAGCAATTTTAATTTTTTTACATACCCAAAAATAAAATTAAACCCAAAGGAAAATATTATAAACACTAAAATTGAACCTTTAAAGCAAGTAAATCTAATATCTATCAATTTTATAACACAGTCACATGGAGAATGCAGTTATTTCAACTAACTTGTCAACACAGCCTCCGACTCATCATTAATGGATTATACTCCAAAAACAAGAAGGGCTGCAAAAAGTTTTCAGCATCAGGCAGTAGGTCTATTATTAGTGACAATATAATTATAATTCAGAACACACACACATTTCACAAGAAAGCAAAAATGTAAATATATTAATGATATCAAGAATCAAGATTTATGGTATAAAACAAACAGATACAGATACAAGATTGAAGATGTAAGAGGTGGGCCTTTGGTGCAGTAGTTAAATCGCCAGTTGGGGTACCCACATCCCATATCAGGGTAACTAGTTTGAGTCCCAGCTGCTCCTCTTTTGACCCAGCTTCTTGTTAATGTGCACCAGGGGAAGCAGCAGGCGATGCCTCAAGTCCTTGGGTCTCAGCCACCCATACAGGAGACCTGGGAGTTCTGGGCTACTGGTTTTGGCTTGGCTTAACCCTGGATGTTGAAGTCATTTGGGGAGTGAACCTTCAGTTAGAAGACCTCTGTCCATCTCTCTCTCTCTCTCTCTCTGTCCCTCTCTGTCTCTCTCTCTCTCTCTCTCTCTCTCTCTCTGTGTGTGTGTGTGTGTCAAATAAAATGGAAACAAAAAATAAGAGCTAAATATAGAAAAAATATGATGTTAGATTGAGAATGTCAATATGAACTTATGATTTAAAAACAATAACAGAAACAACAAAAAACTGTTTACTAAACCAGTCTTGAAGTTATTCCACCCAAAAAGGAATGAGAACACCTAGTGTTCAGTTCTTTGTTACAAATTACATTACCTTTTCAGCAGCACCAGGGATGCTTAGAGAAATGAATAATTCCAGATGTGGGGCAAGGAAAGTATCAAGGATAAACTGTACCATGTAGAGGAGGGAGAAATCTCTTTTACCCACTGCTTAGCTCTTATGTGGGCTTCTTGGTTGGATCTAGGAGCTCAATAAATATGAGCGGAAAAAGCATAAAAGTTTCATTGAATTTACACATACATGGGGATCTTTTTACAAGAGAGAGAAGTCTGAAGACATGACTGAAGCACGGTGCTTTTCGTACTTTTCAGATAAAGGATGATAAATTTGTGAAGGAAGAGGACAAAGGAACATCTGGACTAGGGTAATATATCTTAGGGATGTTATGAAGAGATATATGGAAGAGGATGTAGAAGCTACTGGAAGATAAGGGCTACTTCAAAGTTTGTTTATTCAGGTTCATTGCAGCCTCAATTACCAGTCTGTGTTGATCAAGGCTATTTTCCAGCCTTGGTATGTGAAGGACGTCCCTCCCCAAAGACTCTTTATGGCTTGCTGCATGTAGAAGAAGATAGGCCAAATGGCTCTTTCTGAAGTTACAGTTCCTCAAGTGATTTCAGCTTGAAATAATCAATTTACCCATTCAGCACATTTTTCAATGACATGTCCTTAACTCCTTCAACCACATGGCAAGGAAAAACTGAAACAGTAACAGGGTCAGGTTGAAAGGACGCAGAAGCCTGTTTGAAAGGGCTTGATACTGATGACATTTAGGGCAACCACGACATCAAACACGATATATAATGTACATCAAACACGATATATAATGTGTTTGTAACACACTGAATAAACAGAAAGTCATGGGAGTAGGTGGAGCAAAGAAATCTCTTTATTGCAGAAGAATGCCAGGTAATAAATGCAGGAGGAGTGATAGAATAAAAAAAAAATCACTGGTTTGTAAACTCAGTATCATTTTAGGCAGGGATAAAAACATTGGATAAAAGAGTGTCAAGGAACAGAATACTCACAATTTTATAATTGCTGTGTATTCCTTGCAGTTTGCTTATTAATTCTAAGTAGAAGAAAAGTATATCTTTACAATGAAGATATCTGGTATATGCCATTTTAAGGAATCCATAGCATTGCTAATAATGTTACAAACTAACCTTAAGAACCTCATAATTTGGTACATTAAGAAGTACAAATATAGACTATGAAATATTTTCCCCAAAAATGTTCATCTTCAATCAAATTATCCATCTTAAGCTTAATGGTATGGAAAATATAGACTATTTGATAGCCTGTAAGATAAGTGGCTTGGGCTTCTCAAGAAAGCCAATGTCCTGGGGAAATAGCTAGGGACACTGTTCTTCATTGAGAGACTAAAGAAGTATAAACAAATATAGCTCAGGAACTTTGATTGGATCTAGATTTGGAATTTTTCTGTGGGCTTCTTAGAAAATTTAAATATGGACTAGATATTTGATGGTGTGGAATTATAAATTTTCTTAGGCATGAAAATATGTTTGTTTTTTGGAGATGAACCCTAAATCCTTTAGGATTGAAACAACTTAGTCTCAAATAATTCAGAAAAATATATACACAGAGAAAGGAGGCAAATGTGGCAAACTATTAACTCTTGAATTTCGGTATAGACAGTATAAGTGTTCATAGTACTACTGTTTCCAATTTTTCCAGTTTAATGATGGCCACAACTTATAGGGAAGTACAAGTAAAAAATAAGCTTACTTCTAATCGGGAAATTTATACAGGAGAAGAAGAAAATTCATGTGGTTTAAAAATGCACATAATTACCCTGCCTGCCAACTGCTGCTTTCATAATCTATAAGATGATTGTATCTATGCTTTGTAATGTGTTCCCACTGCCAGTCTGTTTTGTAGGCTAATAGTGGCAGAAACACATTGACCTCAGCCAATTTGAGGTATGTAATTATCCTGTTATTTTTGGTTGGTGCCTCTGCTTAGTCAGAAGTGTGAAAATGCAAGGTCTACTTCCCTGATAATTGTGTTACTAGTGGAATATCGTAATAGAAGCAAGTCTTAAGACAAATTCTGCCATTAATACAGGTATTTATCAGCAAGCAGACACAAAAAGAGTCATACAATATGTTCTATAAACTCAATGAAGTCCTATCTCTCTCTCCTTTCACATGTTCTATCTTTCATGAAAAGTTCTTTTAAGGCAAATGATATCACACTCGTGACAAAATTGGAGTCAGGCAATAAAATCCTATGATCTAGTGTACAGTTGCATTTGCTTTGCAGTCTCAGACCTGGGCTATAATCACACAATTAATATAATGCATATTCTTGTTTCTCCGATTTTTCCCATGTATGTGTGTATATATGTGTATATATTTTTTTCATTTTTTTTTTACCAAAATGAGTTCTTCAATCTACTTTTTTCAGTTGAATGATATCTACCTTTCTAGACTACATTAACATTCCCAGTTAACCCCCAATGTGACCTTCAAACTAGTATCCAATATAGGAAAACACATTATATTTAATTCTTATGTCCTTTTTTTGTCTCTTTAAATTAAGATAGTCACTTTTTTATGGTACTGGCTTATTGGTGAAACACAACTAGTTCTCTTACAGAATGTTACTTACTGCTTTTGTCTGCTTTCTTCATTGTATTTTTCAGCATGTTGCTCTATTTCCTGAACTTCTTGTAATGTAGAAGCTATATCCAAAGGCTAGATGGATTCAAATGAATTAATTTTCACCTAGAATAACTCATAGGTGATATTGTCTACCTTATGTTGTTTCACACCTGAAGCATAATATTCATTGATTCACCGTATTCATTGATCCACCATACTGATGTTAAAATTGACCTTTGCTATGTTCTTCTACCCTGTTCATACAAGGTTGAGGGAATCTATACAATACTTAAAGTCAATCCATGTATCTTGAACATATCTAGGCTAAGTGATATCTATCATCTGTTATGCTAATTAACAAAGCCTTTGATGTTGACTAGATATGAAGATGGTAGGAGCTTCTAGTAGCCCCCTCTGAATTCTAATTAGTCTTTTAAAAATACTAGTTAGCCACCCCTTCAGAATGTAAGCATGTGGTCATGATAAGAATACTACAATCAAAGCTGTCATGTCCTAGAGTACACATGACAACATATATCTTCTTGTGTATGTATGTGTATGTTTATGCATAAATATACATTTTCATTTTTTACCAAAAAGAGATTATGGTGTTCTGGTGAATGTCATCATTTATAAGGGGCACTTTTCTTTTTCAAATTGTAATCTGGATTCTGGATAAATCTTAGAATCAATGGTTTCTCAAAAATCACTGTTCTCATGTAATTATCACATCCTCTGCATGCATGAACTTGATAATAGCTGCTCATATGGTGGTTATTCCAGTTAAGTTATGTTCAATGTGTTTATTTTCTATTCCAAATATCTTCTAAAACATTGCATTATGATTTGACAATGAAATTATTTTTCTTTCTTAGTGGTACCTAAAATAATACAGTCATTGCAGTTGATGGCGTTGATGAAATTCAGAACATTGCATGGAGTGTGTTAAAGTATTTAAAGTAAATTACAGAAAACACTGGTGGCAGAAGCCAAAGCTGTCTGCCCTTTCAAAGGGACACTGTGCTCAGGAAGAGGCTCTTCACTAGTGACACTGACTCTCTCTTCCTTTCATTGTCTTTTCCTTTTTAAAAAGATTTACTTTTTATTTATTCATTTGAAATGCGGAGTAAGAGAGATTGGGAGAGAGAGAGAGATTGGGGGAGAGAGAGAAAGAGAGGGGCAGAGAGAATGAGAGAATGAGAACCTTCCATTTCGATTCAGTCCTGAGATAGCTGCTATGACTGGGGCTGGGCCAGACCAAAGCCAGGAGCCAGGAACTCCATCTGGGTCTCCCACATGGGTAGCAGGAGCCCGAGGACTTGTGCCATCTTCCTTTACCTTTCCAAGGTCATTATCAGGGATTAGAAGCAGAGCAGCCAGAACTCAAACTGGTACTTCAATATGGGATGCCAATATTGTGAGCAATAGCTTCGAACCTGTTGCACCAAAATGCCAATATATTTATTGTCTTCCTTTTGATGAACTTTTTATTATGTAAGATTTCAAGTGCATATCTTCAAAAATACAGGAAACAGTATAAGGAACTTTTGTGTGCCCATCATCCAACTTCAACAAGTAAGAGCATGTGACTAATCTTGTTTCATCTATATTCCCATTAATTTCTCCAAGACTTATTATTTTACCCACAAATATTTCAATATATATATTGAAAAGATGAGAATTCTTTGTAAACATAAATAAAATAAAATCACATCTAAAAGGAAATTATAATTATTTATTATGTAATACTCTGTTCAAATTTCTAGTGATCTAAATATATTACAATTTTCCTCTGAATTTGGGTCCAGAATTCATCTACTCATAGAAATCTATTGTAATTTTTTAAAAAAGATTTATTTATTTGAAAGTCAGAGTTACAAAGAGAGAGGGAGAGACAAAGAGAGTAAGGTCTTCCATTCACTGGTTTATTCCCAAGATAGTCTCAATGGCCAGGACTGGGCCAGGCTGAAACCAGGAAACAGGAGCTTTATTCAGGTCTCCCACATAGGTGGCAGAGACCCAAACACTTTGACTGTTTTGTGCTGCTTTCCCTGGCCATTATTAGGGAGCTGGATCAGAAGTAGAGCAGCCAGGACACAAACTGGCATCCATATGGGATACTGGTGTCATAGGGGTAGCTTAACTCCTTGTGCCAAAACACCAGCCTTTGAATATTTTTTAAGCCTCTTTTAATCTCTAGCAGAGGTCAGCAAATATTTCCATAAAGTATCAATATTATATATTTTATGCTTTGTGGACTCCATGGCCTCTATCACATCTACTCAATCTTATGCTAGCACAAAAGCGACCATAAAATGTGTAAATGAATGACAAATGTGTGTCTCAGTAAAGATTTATTTACAAAAAAACACAGCTCTTTGGCTGTATTTGGTCCAAGTGCCATAGTTTGGTGACTGCTGATGCTTAGCAATGCTTCTTAAACTTTGGCATATGTCAGAATCACATGCAGATCCAATACACCTGAGAGACCTAGGCTTGGAAAAGTATAGTATATGGCCTCTGTATTTCTACTGTGTTCCCAATATATGTATTTCCCCTTCACCTATTTCTTTTTTTCTTAGAGTTTTTCATGAAAGAAAACAAGTCATCTGTCATTTCAAGTTTACCACAGACGGCTCTCTCTAGTGGTTTGCTCTGGTTCCAGTTCTTTTGAGGGTTTGTGTGTGTGCATGTGTATGTATGTATAGAGTGGGGAGGGCATGCATCATCACTTACTGATGATTTTGCATTCTTTTGATGAAAGACAAGTAATGGATCATTGTCTTTCTTTTCCTGTTATTTGTAAGAGCAGAACTTCAATTCATTAAATTACCTAATAACCTTCACATTTTACAGATGAGGGAACAGATACCTAGGGATGGAGAAGGGTAGGCCCAAAATCTACACTGGAAATTAATAATGGAACCAGGAATATCATTGGAGGTGGTTTCCTTATTCAGTATTCAGAGTGCATAGAATTCTTAGGATCACTGGACCCTAAAGCTGTGAGGAGATCTTACAGTTCATTTAAAACAGCAGGCCATCATTCTACTAGGTGTCCTTCTCAACCAGAGGTCTCAGAGTGCCACCCTGTGGATCAGACCCAGACCACAATTATGTTTTACATGTTCTGCACTATTTAGCCAAAAAAAAAAAAAAAAATGATTTGGCTCCAGATTTTTAAAACTCCAAATGGTTCACTTCCAAGGCTAGGTTTCAGGAAATGAGATGATCTGGCTCTGCTAGACCTGCCTGCCCATGCAACAGTAATCAGCTGGAGTTGAGTAGTGGTTGCTCCTTCAGAGCAGATATAATGGAAGGTTTAGATCAGAGATGATCTAGGAGTTCCCCTTTCTTGAGAAACTAGAACTCTCGTGATGGATTTCCAAGGGTTTGGGAAAATCGTAATCTGGAAAATGTCTTCTTTTCTAAATAGGGTGAACACTTCTAACTAGGTCCATTTCCCTCATCTGTTTTACCTGCCTTGCCCTTCTTAGCGTTTTAATTTATGACCTGTAGTCTAATTATGTTCTCCTGCACTGGAGAACCTCCCTGATATACCTACTCCTTTGTTTTAAATTTTGATGTTGAAGAAGTAAGTAGCCATTTCCTCTAGTACTGTGTGATTCACTGTTCATCATACCCTTGTTTTTGGTTTTATCCATCTTGTTAACCCACAGTTTGGGGTGTGATTTAATCTTATTGGCTTTTAAAAAGTGTAATTGAATTGCCAGATACAGAGAAATATAACCCAAAGGAGAGAGGTCACCTTCTAAGTCTCCTTAGAAGGCCAAGAAGGTAGAGTATCCTAAATGGAACACCAGGAAACTTCTTGAGAGAACTAGAAAGGTGGCTTTAGCTTGAAAGGGCACCTGTAGGGACCAGCATTGTGGCTTAGCTGGTGAAACTGCCGCCTGCAGTGCCGGCATCCAATACCCATTCCTGTCCCCCACTGCTCCACTTCTGATTAGCTCTCTGCTATGGCCTGGGAAAGCAGGGGAAGATGGCCCAAGGCCATGGACCCCTGCACCCACGTGGGAGACCTGGATGAAGCTCCTGGCTCCTGACTTCAGCCTGGGTCAGCCCTGGCCATTGCAGCCATCTGAGGGGGTGAACTAGCAAGCGGACAATCTCTCGGTCTCTCCTTTTTCTCTCTCTGTCACTCTGACTTTCAAATAGATAATTTTTTTAAGAAAATGGCACCTATAGGAGTTTTGAACTAGATAAGCTGGCAGTAAGGTAAAATGAGACGACTTAAGACTTGGAGATCAGCAAATTCATGTTTGAATCCCTGCCTTGCCATGTGTTCACAAATTCTGTGACCTTGCTAAGTGCTTTACCCTTGGTGAACCTAGGCTTCAAAGCTAAAATACTCTGCCTTTTGGAGTTGAGATGGTTCAGTGAGCTTCTGGAACACAGAGCAAACATCAGCTCCCTTCGAAGTTCACAAAAGGAGATAAGCGAGTGTCCCAGCTTTGACGTTAGTGGTTTAGCCTTCCTGGATCACTTGGTGGCAGCATGGAGATACTTTTCTATTTTAATATCCAGAAAAAAAAAGTCTCACTAAAGAATAAAGGTTAATTGCAGAGGTATTTAAATTGTTGAAAGGGATTCATCACCAGTCTAGCAATATCAAAGGCCCTGAATGGTTGCTGCTCATTACCATCTGAATGGCACCCAGCCTTTGTCAAGAGCTTAACAGATTTCATTAAGATTTGTCTGAGGATTCTGCCCCCTCAATTACCCACTTAGTGTCAAGAACCTGCCTATTGATGGGTCAGTCTTTTAAAGGCCTTTGCCTGGGCTGGTTTGGAAAATTAGTGTTTTGGGTTGGCAGCTGGGCTGCCCTATCTTCTCGTCTCCCTACCCCCACAGCCAAAATGACTACAGCGCTGCATGCCTTTCACTTGGCTGCCTCCAGTACTATTTAAAAGAGCACTGGGAGAGCTCAGTTCCTTTAAAAATACTTAGTTAGTACCTGCTGTGTGCTGGGAACACACTTGGAAGTCCTTTGCTGCCCTATAGGAGAGGCACGTAAATAAACAGAAAATTGCACCATCCTTTGCTTGCCAATGATGTCAGTCAGTAAAGGAGATGGCACCTAATGTGAATCTTAAAAGATAGATAGGTATTCTTTAGATGTAGGGGAAATAGTACTTCTACATAGAGGGATTCACTTGAGCAAAGACATGGATGGAAGTATGAAACCTCATGGCATAGCCAGAAAACTCTAAGTATTTTATTATTACAAAAGTGTTGAAGGCTGGCAGTGATATCAGAACTTTGCCCCTTAAAATATGTATCCCCAAAAGTCCCATCTGGGGTGCCACATGTTATCAGAATTTGGGGTGCCATACAATATCATCATATCTTATTAATAAGTTCCCAATATTAATAAGCCTGTGTGGGTTCTTGCCTAATATTCAGAGAATTCTGAATACTGGCATAAATGAACGAGGCAGCATGGTACATTTTAAGCTTTTATTCAGTGCGAAAGATGCATAGGAGAGTGAGAGCTTTATCTATAGGAGAGAGGTAGATCTGGGTTTATATACCAGGAACCAGCCACGTGGAAGAGCAGCTAAGCTAGGAAGCATAGGGTGGGTTGGCCCGAGTGTGGAAGATGCATAGAAGAGTGAGGGCTTTATCTATAGGAGAGAGGTAAATCTGGGTTCATACCGAGTACGAGGAACCAGCCGTGTGGAAAAGCATCCAGGCCAGGAGGGGTGGGGGACCCAAGACCACTCGCCCTGAAGGTTCAGGGCTACCAGCCCCATACTGGTAAGAGGCCAGGGAAAGGAAAGAGGGCTGAACACACCCTGTCCCAGGCTTTTAATCCGCTTTCAAAGGGGAGTGGTTAATTAACCTGATTGGCTGCTGGGCACTCAGGTGTGGCCAGGTAGGGGCTTGAGGTCAGAGGCGTGGTGAAGGCGTGGTCTTCCAGCTCACAAACCTAATCAATTTTAACCTGTATGCCTGTCTACTTCAGGAGTGCCTAGAATGGAGACTCCCAGAGAGGTAATAATAGCAGCAGCTACTTTCCAGGGTGCCAGGTACCATGCCAAAGCAGTTTACCTCTATTTATTCAACACATCTCTGAAGTGGGTACCATTTTGGCAAGTAGAATAAGTGAAACCCAGAGAGGACACAATGAACACTCCCTGTTGTACAGTTGGTGTGAGTGGCAGTGCTAGAAATCAAATCCATGTCAGTGTTAGAGCCTAGCTGTGTATAGGGACTAGAAATAGGGTCAAGTGAAGAACAGCTTTAACTGCCACATTAAAAAGAATTGTGCCTGTCTTATCATTCTTAGGAAGCTGCTGCGGGGAATTTCAGCAAGGAGAGTGACTGGGAATCGGGAAATTTGGGATTAGAGGACCTTTGGGGAGCAATCCGGACTGGACTGAGTTACTGGAATTAAGACTTATTCTATGCATCTGCTCTCCCACAATATGGCGCTGGGAGAGAAGTAAACAGCTTCTACCCAGCTGCCTCTCACCAACTTGACAAGCTGCAGGAGCCGCTCCTGATTGGAGGAGAGCGGCGTGCTCGGCGTGTGGGCAGCCGAGTTGGGATTGGCGGAGGAGGACTATAAAGGAAGAGAGAGACGGCATGCACCAGGAACATCTAAGGGGAACATCTAGCTGAAGGAACACCCGTGCAGCCCCCCAGAGAGCCGGCCGGCGGTGTGCCGCTCCCCTGCGGAAGTGGGGAATGTGGCCAGGGGGAACTGCCCTTCCACGGAGGTGGAAGGGATAGTAGCCAACCCGGGAAGAACCAGCAGCAAACCCGGGGAGGGCCGAGCAGACGAAAGAACAGCGCAGGGTCCTGTGTTGCTCCTCCACGAAGACGGGGAGCGACATAATGGGGCCGTGACTCGGATTAGGAAACCTAGGACGGATAGGAAACTTAGGAGGGAAGAAACGGGAAGAAGCAGGAAAATACCGGAGAGAGAGACTAGCGAAGAGCCTAGGGGAAAGCCAGACGAGAAAGGTGCCGGAAGAAGCTATTGAAAGCCTAGGCATAGACTTGGATACGGACTGTGGGAAAGAAGTTAGAATTGAAAGCGAAAGTGAAAGCTTTCATAGACTCGGATGCGGACTATGGCGGGGAAGCTAGGAGATTGAAAGCGAAAGTGAAACCTGGAGGAGGCTTGGACTCAGATACGGACTGTGGGGAGTAGCCAGGAGAAATGAGAGGAATATTGTTGGAAGAAAACTTAAGGAAACATACCGGGTAGAGAAAAATGTTAGGGAGGATGAAGCCGCGAGTGCAGGCCGAGGCGGAAACGGAAGCCACTTTGGGGTTCTCAAGTTAGCCCGGGAATAGGGGGCAAAAAGTTGAAACCAGAAGCTGAAACGTAAGCCAGATTGGGATCCATCTGATTAGCCCGGGGAGCAAAGGACGGGAAGCCAAACCGTGGGGCGGAGACGTAAGCTGGGTTGAATTCGCCAGGCTAGCCCGGGGAACTTAGATTGAATGCTAGTGGCGGACACGTAAGCTACGCTGTGTGACTCGCGGAAGCCGCCGCGTGCAGAGAGAGCACGGGGCGTGAATAGATAGGGAATGGGGCTGGCGCGAGGCCGTGGTTCAGACGCGAAAGGGTTAAGTGCGAGACTGCGGAGTGTGCACGCAAAGCGGGCTGAAGCGGCTCAGCCGGAAAGCCGCCGAGAAATAGCCTCGGGGCGGAGCCTGCCGGCAGGGCGAGGCGCCGGGAAGCTGCGGGGATAAGAGAAACAGAAGTTTTAGAAGTAAAGTGAGAGAAATAGGAATGCTGGAAGATAGAAGTGGAATGGGAGAAATAGGAATGCCCGGAGATAGAGAAATAGAGAAATAGAAAGGCCTCCCCTCAACATGACAATAAGAAAGCTTGGATTCGGTCTGCCTGATTAAGTGAGGCGATGAGCACCTGCGGCGGCTAGCAGCTTATGCGCCGCAGGTCACCGAAGATAGGCACGAATTAACATCAGTAAGGCTTCCCCACAATACGGCAATGAGAAGGCTTGGATTCGGTTTGCCTGATTGTTAGGGCTTGTAAGCCCCTGCAGGCTCGACCAGAGCATGCGCTGCAGGGCACCGAACACAGGCACGCATCAGCGCCTAAAAACCTCCTCACAACATGGCGAAGAGAGGACCCGGATTCGGTTTGCCTGATTGATAGGACTTGTAAGAGCCTGTGGCAACTCTAGCAAGCAGAGCAGAGTGTGTGCCGCGGGACACCGAAGACAGGCGCGTATCAACGCCAAAAAATAAAAAGAAAGGGGGATCTGTGGGGAGCAATCCAGACTGGACTGAGTTACTGGAATTAAGACTTATTCTATGCATCTGCTCTCCCACAATATGGCGCTGGGAGAGAAGTAAACAGCTTCTACCCAGCTGCCTCTCACCAACTTGACAAGCTGCAGGAGCCGCTCCTGATTGGAGGAGAGCGGCGTGCTCGGCGTGTGGGCAGCCGAGTTGGGATTGGCGGAGGAGGACTCTAAAGGAAGAGAGAGACGGCATGCACCAGGAACATCTAAGGGGAACATCTAGCTGAAGGAACACCCGTGCAGCCCCCCAGAGAGCCGGCCGGCGGTGTGCCGCTCCCCTGCGGAAGTGGGGAATGTGGCCAGGGGGAACTGCCCTTCCACGGAGGTGGAAGGGATAGTAGCCAACCCGGGAAGAACCAGCAGCAAACCCGGGGAGGGCCGAGCAGACGAAAGAACAGCGCAGGGTCCTGTGTCGTTCCTCCACGAAGAGGGGGAGCGACAGGACCAGTTGTATAGTTAGTGGCTGGTGACTCCAGGCAAATCCCAGTCCTACTTTGGGACTTTTTTTTCCATCTCTAAAGTGAATAAAATGATAAGAATCCCTTTCAGCTCTTGAAGTTTTCACTTCTGTTAACTAGGGGTGGTGGAAGGAATTAGATTCCTGACTAAAGATGGGTAGACACTCTTTATGTGCTTTGCTGTTCTTTGTACATGCTCCTGTGTTCCTCTTGCCTTGAATACCCTCTGGCTTCCTTCCTGCCTCTCCAAATGCTTTGGCTGTAGTCTCTCATGTCTCTCATGTCCCACCTCCTTCAGTGCTGCTGGTTAAGTTAGCTGTATCTCACTTTGGCTCCTAATTATATACCATGGTGTTCATTGTGAGTTGTTTCCTTTTTAGTCCTTTTCTTATACATACTTCGGGCCTCTCCTTTGGTCCAAGGGGGTACATCTTATTTGGAGTACATCTTAATAACCATTTTCTTTCTCTTCTGGCAGTGTGTGTGAGCACAGCAAAGAGAATCTTATGACCCCCTCCAACATGGGAGTGATCTTTGGGCCCACCCTGATGAGAGCTCAGGAGGACACTGTGGCTGCCATGATGAACATCAAGTTCCAGAATATTGTTGTAGAAATTCTAATCGAGCACTTTGGAAAGGTATGTGTTTCCTATCCTCACTACCACCCCAGCAAACATGTTACCGAACCCTAGCCACTTTTACGTTTGTGTTTTCCCTTTGTCTCAACCTGACAATGAAAGGAAATCCTGTTCTGACAGAATGACATTTAATGGTAATTCTGGTCCTGGGAAGCTTACTCATTCAGAAAATATTGCTTGAATATGTTACTGTTTCATTTGTACACACCATGCTTGAGGCTACAGGTATTGAAAAAGTCACTTCTGGGGCCAGCACTGTGGTGTAGCGGGTATGGCCATTGCCTGCGCTGCCTGCATCCCGTATGGGCGCCACATCAGGTCCCAGCTACTGCACTCTGATATGGCCTGGGAAAGCAGTAGAAGATGGCCCAAGTCTTTGGGCCCCTGTATCCATGTGGGAGACCTGGAGGAAGCTCCTGGCTCCTGCCTTTGGATTGCCCTGTCTGTGGCCATTGTGGCCATTTGAAGAATGAATCAGTGGATGGAAAACTTCTTTTTCTATCTTTGCCTCTCCCTCTCTCTGCCTTTCAAATAAATAAATCTTAAAAAAAAGAAATAAAAAGAAAAAAATCACTTCTCTGAGCCTTTAAGGAGTTAGTATTATAGTATGGAGACAAATATATAAACAGAGGAAAATGTTAGGCATAAAAGTAGTATGTGTACAATGTAACTATAAGGAAGAAAAGATGTGTCTTCTCACCTATTGTGGGGGCTCATGGCTCAGACCTCTAAGAGGCAGAGTAACAAGAGCAAAAGAACACAGATTTATTTAATAAGTTTTACATGACACAGGAGCCCTTAGAAATGCGGAACCAGAGAAACAAGTAAGCTTATGTATTTTTAATACCAAGTTTAACGAAAAAGTAGATGATTGTAAAGAAATAAGATTAGAGGACAAAGGGGCATAATCAGGTAGCTGACTGGGGAGAGCTTAGGAAATGCTGTTTGTTCAGATTCTTCTTGATGTTTCTGCATCTTGCACAGTAAGTTTCTTCCTTTCCTCATGGCTATCTTTGGAATGAGGAAATTATAAGAGCAAAATCCCTGAGTGCTTTAGGGTAAAGATGAAGTAGATTCAATGATGTAATGGCGAGGGAAAGCAATGTAGATCTATAGTGGGGCTTTAATGTCCATTGGAAGGATTTTTGGCTTTGCGCTAAGATGGAGGGGTATGATATGATTTTTTTTTTGACAGGATTATTCTGGCTTCTGTGTGAAGAATAACTGTAGAGGGGAAAGGTTGAAGCAAGGTGACCAGGCAGCTATCTTAACATAATCAAGACATGGGCTTACATTGGCTGTAGGCAGTAACAGTAGAGATGGTCAGTAGTGGGTACATTTAGAATGTTTTGAAGGTAGATTCCCTATGCTTTGCTGGCAAATCTTATGTGGGAGGAGAAGGGAAATCATGGATAACTCTAAAGTTTTTTTCTTTTATCAGAGCAATTAGAAGGATAAAGTAGTCCTTTATTGAGATGGATAAGGCTGGGGGAGGAACAGTTTGAAAGACAGTATCAGGGTTCAGTTTGGGACATGTTAAGTTAGATGAGCCTATGGAACATGTGAGGTCAGAGAAGAGAACAGGACTAGAGAAATAGAGTTGGCCTTCAATAGCATAGATGTGGTGGTTAAATCTATGTGACTGAATATTTTTGCTTAGGGAATACTTGTAGCAAAAGAGTAAATGTTACAACAAGCATTGAATTCTCAGTGCTGTCAGTGTGAGAAGGACCAATAGAAGAAATAAACAGATTGAGAAAGAATGATCAGTGACAGGCAGCTAGATAGGGAAGTCATAGATTCTTGGGAAAGACACAGTTTTAGAAAGGAAGGAGTAGACAGTAGTTTTGATGTTCCAAAATACCTCATATAGGGAAATATGGAAAATATATAGTGTTTTAAATGTATTTAATTTTTAAAATTAAAAGCAGTACATGCACATGGTAGAAGTTTCAAAAGTTTAGAATAAAGTATAGTCTTCCATTTAACTGTGCCCAACCCTTAGTTCTAATCTTCACTTCAATAGCTTTTTGTTTATCATATCAGAGGAGAAAGCAGTCATATATCCATATAGTTATTGTTACATTTACTAGATTTTATTAATACATACTTTTATTAAATTTTATATGTAAAGAAGAGAAGTGGAAACTTGATATTTAATAAAAGCAACATCTCAGATAATTGGGGAACAAAAACAGACTTTTTTTAAAAAAAAAGATTTTATTTATTTATTTAAGAGGCAGAGTTACAGACAGAGAGAAGGAGACAGAGACATCTTCCATCTGCTGGTTCACTCCTCAAATGGCTACAAAGGCCAGAGCTGGGCTGATCCAAAGCCAGGAGTCAGGAGCATCTTCCAGATCTCCCACGTGAGTGCAGGGGCCCAAGCACTTGGACCATCCTTTGCTGCTTGCCCAGGCCATTAGCAAGGAGCTGGATTGGAAGTAGAGCAGCTGGGACATGAACTGGAGCCCACATGGGATGCTGGTGCTACAGGCAGAGGCTTAACCTACTACACCACAGCGCTAGCTCCAAAAGTAGAGTTTTATAGGATTCTGGGACAATTGATTAGCTATTTGGACAAAGATAAAATTAAGTCACTACTTAATGGATATGGAGTTTCCTTTTTCAGTGATAAAAAAGTTCTAGAATGAGATGGTATTGATGGTTAAACAAAACTGTGAATATGCTAAATGCATCTAAATTTTACACTTTAAAATGGATAACATGGTAAATTTTATGTCTATTTTACATTACAAAGTGCATTTTGATATTGTTTACAATTGCAAAATACTTGAAGCAACCTAAATGCCCATGCATAGGAGAATGGTTTAACCAATCATGATACATTCACACAATGGTATATGATGCTGCTTTTAAAAAAATGAGGAAAACATACTTGCTTCCAGAAAGCTAGAATAGAGATACTTTTCCTTATTATTCCATAGAAGGCAGCTGAAAACCCTTGACAGTATATATAAAAGAAATACACAAGGCTCTGAAATATAGAAACAAGGCAGCGGATTAACTAGGGATCTTGGGACCTGAGGAACCACGGCTGTGAGTCATCTGAGTTTCATTTTCGGTTTTGTAGACATCAACATATATCAGACTGGGTTTTTTTTTTTTTTTTTTTTTTTTTTTTTGACAGGCAGAGTGGACAGTGAGAGAGAGAGACAGAGAGAAAGGTCTTCCTTTGCCGTTGGTTCACCCTCCAATGGCCGCAGCCAGCGCACTGCGCTGATCCAATGGCAGGAGCCAGGTGCTTCTCCTGGTCTCCCATGGGGTGCAGGGCCCAAGCACTTGGGCCATCCTCCACTGCACTCCCTGGCCACAGCAGAGAGCTGGCCTGGAAGAGGGGCAACCGGGACAGAATCCGGCGCCCCGACCGGGAGTAGAACCCGGTGTGCCGGTGCCGCAAGGCGGAGGATTAGCCTAGTGAGCCACGGCACCAGCCCTCAGACTGGTTTTGTAGACATCAACACCACAGTGATTGCAGATAAAACAATATATGTCCCTATAAGTGGCTGCTCTTTATACAGAACCTGGAAAGGGAAAATGGAACACAGAAAACTTAGATAGCCTTTCTATTCCAGCCAGACTCCACCGGAAAATAGTGTGGCCCACCCCATGCCTGTGTTAGCCAAAGCCAAGGAAAGAGCCCAGACTTTTACCTTTAATAGTGTATATTGAGGTGCCAGAACCTTCTGCTGAGGTGTTTTAAGAGAAGGCAAAGTGGGAAGCTGAACTTTTGTCCCAACCTGGCCATAGTGACACACTATTTCCTAATCCCCGTAGTATCTGTGAAGATCAAATGCGGTGCCTGGGCTCAGATGCCCATTTAGCACTGGAGCAGTGCCAGACCAGGCCTGAACTTCCACCACCACTACAGTGTCAAGTGAAGGCCATGTGGGGAACAGTTCTGAGATACTTTTCCCCCTCCAGACAGAGTGGTGCCAGCAGGGACCTATCAGTGAACCTGAACTTGCACTCCTGCCTAGCCTTTCTCGCTCCATGTTCATGTCAGTGGTGGCCACGTGAGAAATGTAGACTTGTACTCCATCCTGGCAGGAATGAGGCAGTGCTCCTTCCCTGTGGAAGTAATGTCAGAGGAGACCTACCATAACAACATCTAATTGAGAGCTGGGCCCTCACAAAACCCCAAATGTATAGCCCTTGGTGGCAAATCATACCAAGAGCCAGAAAAAATTCAACATAAAGATGAAAAGGCCTTCAACACACATCAATACTAAGATAACACAGATGTTAATTATCTGACAAGAATTTTAAACCAGCCATCATAAAAATGCTTTAATGAGCAATTAGGAATATATTTGAGACAAATGACAAAATAGAGAATCTTAGCAAAGTAATAGAAGATATAAAAAGCCAAATGGAGGGGCCAGCGTTGCAACACAGCAGGTAAAGCCTACAGTGCCGGCATCCCATATGGGTACTAGTTAGAGTCCCGGATGCTCCACTTCCTATCCAGCTCCCTGCTAATGGCCTGAGAAAGCAGTGGAAGATGGTCTAAGTGCTTGGGCCCTTTCTACCCATTTGGGAGACCCAGAAAAAGCTCCTGGCTTTGGCCTGACTCAGCTTTGGCCATTACGGCCATCTGGGGAGTGAACCAGCAGATGGAAGACCTCTCTCTTTCTCTGTCTTTCCCTCTCTCTTTAACTCTGATTTTCAAATAAATTAATTAATTAAAAAACAGGTGGAAATGATAGAACTGGAAGACGATGTTAAGTTTAAGTCAATGTATGGGCTCAGCAACAAAATGGAGATAACAGAGGAAAGAATAACTGAACTTAAAGTTGGAATAGAAATTATGCAATTCAAAGAGCAGAAAGTTAAGAGAATTTGTTGCTAGCCGAATTCCCCTAATAGAATGGCTTAAGGAAGTTTTCTAAACGATCGGGATACAATAAGAGAAGGAATTTTGGAATATCAAGAAGGAATAAGGAACTGCAAAAAGGACAAAATTATAGATAAATTGAATGGACTTTCCTTGTCCTATTTGAGTTTTCTAAGTTATGGTGGATGACCAAGGCAGAAATTATATGATGTGGTTCTCCATGTACGTAAAGAATATATTTTTAGACAAATGCATTATAAAAGAAGAGAGGGTAAAGAATATCAAAGATCTAAGATTTGTTCATTTTGCCCAAATAAGTAAAATGTCGACAATAGTAGTCTGTGATAAGATATATATTTATAATGTACTGCCAAAAGCAATTACTGAAAAATCCATACAAAGAGATTTATTCAAAAATAGTATAGATATATCAAAATGGGATTCTAAAAAATGTTCATGAAGACAAAATAATCCTAAAATTTGTGTACCAAACCACAAAACTTCAAAAATAAGTCAAGTAAAATATGTAGAGTTGTATGGAGAAATAGAAACGTCCATAGTAATACTTGGAGATTTCAATACTCCTCTCTCAACGAGTGAGAAAAAGGAAGTTGGTAGAAAAATCAGTGATGACTTAGAAGAATTACAGAGCATTGTCAACCAACAGAATCTAAAAGACATGTGTAGAACACTCCATCCAACAACACCAGATTATATGTTTTCAATTGCCAGTGGAACATATACCATTTCCTGTACCATAAACCAAACCTTAAAATATTTAAAATAATTGAACTCATACAGGGAATTTGTTGTGATCATAGTGGAATCAAACTAGGAATCACTAGCAGAAGGGGAATATGAAAATCTTCAAATACTTGAATACTAAAATACACTTCTGAATAAGCATGGGGAAAATGGAAATTTCAAGAAAAATAAAATATTATGTTGAGCTAAATGACAATGACTATAAGATTTCAAACTTTATGGATATAGCTAAAGCATTGCTGAGAATGAAGTTTATAGGATTGAATGTTTACATTAGAAAACAGGAACTCTGAAGTCCGTATTCTAAAATCACTCTTCAAGAGCTTAGAAAAAGAAAAACAAAATAAATCCAAAGCATGCAGAAAGGGGGAAATGAATCATAAGGATAAATAATAAAAATAAAATCTGAAATTCTTCAAATTGAAACTAGAAAAACAATAGAAAAATTTTAAGTGCTGGTTCCAAAGAACCAATATCCAACGGTCAATAAAATGGATAAAGCTGTAGAAACACTGAAAATGAAAAAACAGAGAAGCCACAAATTACCAGTATAAGGAGTGAAATGCAAGTTGTCATAACCAACTCTGTGGACATTAAAAGGATAATAAGAGAATAATATGAACAACTTCATGCAAATAAGTTTGACAACTTAGATGAAATGGACCAATCTCTTAAAAAGTGTAAACTGGGATGGGCATTTGGTTTAGTGGTTAAGATGCCACTTAAGATACTCACATTCCATATTGGAGTATCTGGGTTTGCTTCCTTAGCTCCACTCCTGATTCCAGCTTCCCAACAATGCAGAGCCTGGGAGGCAGCAGGTCATGGCTCAAGTAGCTGGGTCCCTGCCACCCATGTAAGAGACCTGGATTAAGATTCTGGCTCATAGCCCCCCAGCCTAGGTTGTTGCGTGCATTTGGGGGGCTAACTGGCAGATGGAACCTCTTTGTGTCTTTCTGTTGGTCTTTGTTTTTCTGTCTCTTAAATGAAAAAGGAATAAAAGTGCAAACTACCAAAACTTACCCAATATGAAATCAATCACATGAGTAGCCCTGTAACTATTAAGGATTTATAATTCATAATTAATTAGCATCTGGAATAGAAATCCTCAGGCCTAGATGGTTTTACTGGGGAATCCTACCAAATGTTTAAAGAAAAGGTAACACTGATTTTATACAATCTTTTGCTGAAAATAGAATATTAGGAAACACTTCTTGACTCATTGTTTATAAACAGCATATATCTGATATAAAAAACAGGAAAAGACCACAAAAAACAAAACTACAAATCCATATCCCTCAATCATATAGATGCAAAAATCCTTAACAAAATATTAGCAGATAGAATTCAATAATATTAAAAAAATACACCATGACCACATGGGATTTATTCTAGTAATGCAAGTTGGTTAAATGTTTGAAAAGTAACCAATGTAATCTGCTATGTTTACTGACTGAAAAAGCAAAATCACATGAAAATATCAATTTATGCAGAACCACATTTGCAAAAAAACCAACAACCAACATTCATGATTTTTTAAAAAAATTCTCAGCAAACTAGGAATAGAAAGAATGACTTTAATTATTTTTTAAATCCACAAATACTCCTATAGCTCATATCTTACCCAATAGTGAAATACTGAATGTTTCCCTTTAAGACTGAGAACAAGGATACTTGTTTTCAACAATGTTATTAAAAATTATATTGTAATAGAATTTCTACATAGTACAATTAAACAACAAAAGAAAATAAAACATGTACAGAGTGGAAAGAAAGAAATATAACTTTCCCTACTTGCAGGTGACATGGTCGCTACCTGGAAAATCCCAGTGTATATATAAAAAAATCACAAAACTCTTAGAAAAAATAAGTAAGATTACAGCACACAAGATCAACATGTAAAAATCAATTGTATTTCTGTATACTTGCAGTGAACATGTAGAAACAAATTTAAAAATACAGTGGCATTTTACAGTCATTCAAAACAAATGAAATGCTCAGGGGTAAATCTTACAAAATATTTGTAGGACTTACATGCTGAAAACTACAGAATGATGATGAAAGAAATCAATGATAATATAGGTAAATTGAAGGACATACTATTCTCATAGAATGGAGTATTCAACATAGTAATGATGTCAAATTAATAAATTTAAGAAAATTGGCATCAACATCTCGGCAAGATTTTTTTAGATAGAAGCAAAATTATACTAAAATATATGGAAATACAAAGCAAGTACAAGATCTAACACAGTTTTGAGAAATAATAATACAGGAGGTAAATATTAATGTTCATGCTTGCTATATCACTTCATTAATCCAGATAATATGCAGTTGGCAGAAGAATAGACATATAGAACAATGGATCTGAATAGAGAATCCACAAATAGCTCCACAAGGTATGGGCAAATTATTTTTCAAAAAGATGCAAATGCATATTTAACAAATGGTGATGAGACAATTGCATATCTGTAGGGAAAAATGAACTTCAACCTAGACCTCACAGATTATATAAAAATTCAGTCAAAATTAATTATACCCCTAAATGTAAGACATGAAACTATTAAATGTTTAGAAAATAACAAAGGGGAAAATCTTCAGGACGTAGGGCTTAGTGAAGAGTTCTTATACATGATACCAATGTATTAAAGGGAAAAATCAATAAATTGGACTTCATTAAATATTAAAATTTTGTTCTGTGAATGACGCTATTAATTGCAAGCCATATATTTGACAAAAGAATTTCTATCTAGAATAAAGAACTCTCAACCCCATAGAGAAGAAAAAATTCAAACAATAGAATTAAAAAGTGATGAAAAGACACAAACAGGATAAATATGGATGACAAATAAGTACCTGAAGAGGTATTCAAGATCACTAATAATTAGGAAAATAAAAATTATGACCATGAAGGGATGTCACTATACACCCATTAGAACAGTTAAGATCAGAAATATTTACAATACCAAATGCTGACCTGGGTACACAGAAACTGGATCTCTTATACACTTCTCTTGGGAATATGGGGAAGTTTCCTTACTCTAAACATATACTTAAAAGTTTCTCTTGGTATTAATATAAAGGGAACAGATTTCATGTAGTTTATAAATACAATACTAAGAATATAGCAATACTTCCCTCCACCCTCCCTCCTTCCTTTCTTTTTAAAAGTTTCTGAAGAAACTAAATATATACCTCCTAAAGGGCCTATCACTTATACTTGTGGGGCTTTATCTCAGAGAAATGAAAACTTATGTCCACACAAAACTTCTACAGGACTATTAATTAATCAGTAAAGCTCTTATTATGTGCCAAACAGTGGTTGAAGCATTTTATACATATTAGTACATTTCCATGTCATTTCACATAAGAAAACAAGGCACAGAGAAATTCAGTACCTTGTCCAGGGGCACAGAATATAAATACTGGAGCTTGAATTTGAAGGCAGGCAGTTCAAATGTGCACTATACCATGTCAAAATCTTTGTTGTGTTCCTGTAAACAGGTACATGAAGTAAGTGGAGGTGATAGCCATTAGGGATAAGTTGATAAGAAGGCCAAGGAGTTCTGAGGCAAGAGTTGCTGAAGGGTTATTCACATAGTGAAACTTTGTATTAGGAAATATTCTTGTAATCCTAACATTTAATGATCCAATCATGGGTTTTGAGTGCTTGGCTAAGTAATTTGGTCTTTATCCTGAAGGCAGTATTCATCATGGAAGCTCTTGAGTATATCATGTTTCATTGCATTTTAAATACTGTCATGCATTTGTAAGTGGATAACAGTGGCATCAGCATGGTTAGTCTCTCATCACTAGACTAACAAAATCAGAGTGATTTTTTATTTTAAATTTTTATTTTTTTATTTATTTGAGAAGGAGTGAGATAGAGAGTGAGAAGGAGATGGGGTGAAGGGTGGGCGCTCCCCTATTTACTCCCCAAATGCCCACAACCACCTGGACTGCAGCAGGCTGAAGCCTCGTTCTGAGAATTCACTCCAGGTCTCCCATTTGTGTGGCAGGAATCTAATTATTTGAATCATTAACACTGTCTCCCAGCGCTTGTGTCAGCCAGAAAATGGAGTTAAGAACTGGAGCCAGAACTGGGCATTTGCCACAGGTGTCTTAATTGTTAGGTTAAAGCCCACCTGGACTGTCTGTTTTTTGTTTTTTGTTTTTTTTTTTAATTTATACAATTTTTAAGGCAAAATGCAAATTTCAGTTTTACCAGAAAATCTATCTTTTCACAAACGACCTCAATCCCAGTCCATTTCATAAAAGTGTGATTTTGCTAAGATGCTAAAAGTTTATTATTTGGCATAATTTGAAGAGCAGTTGAAGTACCAGTTATCTGTTATCCCCAAGATCCAATAGGATATCATTTCTGTTAAGCAGTGGTCAGCTGTTAAGTGAAATTGCCACATGCTTGTAACCTGTAAATATGTATTAAGTGATTGAATTTCTGACCTTTATGTGATACCATAATGTATTCTGACCATGTGTTCCAAACAAAAACATGGTAACCAAGGATCCCTTCTAATTTGGGAATTTATTTCATATGAAGCATCTTATGTAGTGATATAAAATGAAGTCTTGGTTTATTATACATTTATCAAATTGCTGTTTTGAAAAACAGACCGAAAGGATGTGTGGATGAGATTGTTCCAGAAATTCTGGACCTTATGTAGCTGCAACCTCATAGGGTGTTGGTGAGGATTAAAAGAGATAATATATGTGAGAGCTGATGCTGCTGTACTAGTATCAGGGATTAAATGTTCTAGCCAAGTCGTTCAGCTAATGGAATATGATTTTTTCAGTTGACATATATTATAATTTCAGTAATGTGTTTCTTTTTCCACTTCCACTTGCTCTTTAATAGCAAAGGGCTTAAAGACATGGGTTTTTAGTTTCTCTGTCATTCCCTTCCTCAAGCTTCTCTTTTAAGAGTATTCAGTAAATATTCTGTAAATCAAATAAAAGTAGTATTCTGTAAGTAAAATGTGAACATGTTAGTAGAATTGATACTTAAAGGAATATCCATCTTCTCTAAGTGACTTCTTTTTTCTAAAGTGGAAAAGTAGATATGGAACTGGGCAAGAAGATCTGTCTCTATAGTACTGTACACTGGTAACAGCATTGTCAGTTATTCTGAAGTTCTTGCTCTTCCTGGCTCGCTGAGCAGTCTGTATCAGGGTGCCCGAACCTGATGCTGTGAGCTTGAAACACAGAGGTAATTTGTACTTGCAGGGGAAGGTTGACTTTTGTTTCCTGAACATTCTGTTTTGGGGAGCTGCCCGAAATTACAGGAGCAGCTCTGAAGGCAGTTCTTAGTGATTTCGTTTTGAGAACGGAGAGTTATTTCACTTACGGGGACAGAATACAAGATGGATTCATTTACATATTAGAACTGCAAAGAAACTTTAAAATCTTCTGATCCAGACCCTGAATTTTACATAAAACTTCTTTTCCCGTGGTACAGCAGTGGTAACAAACTTATATTTCTCCAAATCCATTCTCAGTTATGTACTCTTTGAAACCTCAGCTCACACCCCGCAGTGCATCCCAGCTGGTTTATAAAAGAACTGGAAACTCTTCCCAGTTGTTTCACTTGGGCTTTGCAAACTTGTTTTACCTGCTGCACAACCTGGTATTGGCTCTTTTCCTCCCTTTCTGCTCTATTCATTGGCGCTAGGTCTGCCTCCTTAGCCTCCTTAGACTAAGATTTGTATTCAGTGGGCATGGAATCAGGCCAGGCAGCTAGTGTGAGCCAATGTGCATTTAGCACATTTGGTCCTTTTTCTAATTTCGTGAATGATGGTTATTATGTCCATTTCTTTGATGTGGAAATGGAGGCACTGAACATGGCGAGTGGTAAAGCTGAGACTTAAATCTAAGTCCATCAAGTTAGGGCTATACCTCATTGAGTGGGGGACCTGTTTTATGTGAGGTGTTACAGGTAGCAATGAGTTGTGCTTATCTTTGCATCATTACTGTTGACTTAACTGTTTGAGTCTTCCTTGAGTTCTGTCTTTATCGCCTATCTCCCTTTTACTGAGTGAGAGCTGTTTTTGTTTTAATCACATGGGATCTTGCTTAATTGCTTTAAGTATAGTTTTCTGGGAGAATAATTATTTTCAAGAGAATTAGAAAATCTATTATCAGTGTGTGTCAACATGGATTTTGCCTTTATCTCCAAAGATGTGTGGTTAGATGCCATGACTGAGGGAAAACTGAATGCCACAGTCTTTACTGCAAGACATAGATGGTTGAGGGCAATTCTTCCTGTAAACTGGCCAGAGATTGCAGGGCTGTTCTCAATGTGGAGTTTGTGGAAACTCAAATGCTGCCTATGTTCCCAAATGCCCAAATGGGACCTAATCCAGAGAAATAAAAACCAGTGTTGTAGCAATGTAATGGATTTCAGGAGGCAAACAAGAGCCCCCTTTAAGAAAGGACTCTGATTTATGTATTTATTTTTCAGACAGCCAGTCTAGCAACCCAGGAAAAACAGACCCTTCCAATTCTGGTTTATTCCTCCTTTTTTTCTGAAATGTGGCCTCTGGGAATTTTTGTCTGCCACCAGAGGGCAGCAACAGAACAGATGAATGTGTCCCTCCATCTCTGCTTTTTGAGACAATGGGTTGGTAGGTGGGTACACACATAGGAGGGTACTGTAAAAAGTTCATAGCAAAATGGAATTTGATGCAAGAGTTTCTCTTGGTGCCAGGTTTTTCTTAATATGTGGAAAGTGTAGTATAAAAAAACAATGCATGACTTAAACATTTTTTGCGCTAATATAAACTCATACTTTTAATTCCATTTTCCGTGAACTTTTAGAAGTACCTTTATATGTCTGTGTACAAAATTAGGTAAGTACATATGTAAATATCTTAAAATATTACTTAATTATATACTTATACTTTATAGATTTTACTATACAGATTTATGTATTTACCTTTTAAAGTATATAGCTGATCTGTGTCTACATATGAATATTCATTTATATATGTGTATATAAGGAGACCATGAAAAATTCTAATTAAGCCAAGTCTGTTTCATTGTCTTTAATTTCAGAAATTAAAGGTTAAATGAAAGGAGGTTTAAAATAGCATTTTTATTAATCTGTACATATGAGGACATTTTTAGAGTCTAATACATAGTTAGCTGGGGATTTGGCAAACATTTGCAAATGAGTCTTCAGAAAAAACTGTTTAAGTCTGAATATTAAGATCAAAGGGTAACCTGAAGAAAAATATCTTTGAGCAAAGAATTAAATTGAGAAATTTCAGATGTGTTCATTAGTCATAGTTAATCTTTGAACAAAAACACCAAATTTTCAACCCTGGCTAAGTAAAAATGATGTTCACACATCCTCCTAAAGTCCAGTTCTCTTAATGTTTCAAAGTAAGGTTAGGATGTGTTTGAGGTAAATAAGGGTCCAAGCCTATGAGATAGGGTGATAACTGTAGGAGACAGCTTTAAGATGGGGGTTTACCCCCAGTGTTCAGAGAGCTGAAATAGTTCCCATGAGTCACCTTCTGAATTATGTTCACCATAAGAATTATGCTCAGGATTCAGCAGTGGATGAGAATAACCTTTCCTTCCCTTCCTCTCTCCAGTTGACACTGTAAGAACAATAGGAAAAGTAATAGCATTTATTGAGAGCTTGCTGTGTGTCCAGCACTGTGTAACCATTTCCTATTCAGTTATTAGAACTGATTATTATCACTGAATCCTCACAACAACTTTATGGGGTAATCTCCCCAGTCTTACTTACAGATAAGCTGAGGCCTACATGAGTTAAGTTTGTCACACCATCATAAATTAAACATATGTCTTTATTCTCTTTTTCTAGGATTTTTGTTTCTGTGGGAAATGAAGGAGAGAGAGAGAGAGAAAGGAGGAGGACAGAATATAAAATCAGCCACTTTTCAGAATTTAAAAACATCTCATGATTATTGTCTTATCGTTAGCTTTTGCCTTTGCTGTTCTTATGTCAGTGGACTGAAGTCTCAGATTTGAACGCTAGAATCTGGATTAATACAGTAACATTGAGATCAGACGAGTGTGTTAGAGAGCCAGATGGGTTTACTTTTGCAACTGTACTTGAAAGCAGTCTGGTGATGGTGCCAATAGAAATTTCTGAGACCAGGAATCAGTGGAGGAGCTTTGGGAGAGAGAGTGGGCTTTTTCTTTGCTTTGAGGTTTGGAGACTGATAACTAGGTTGGTGCTGCTTTTGGATTAAGACTGCTTACGTGTAACCCTGGAAATGTCCAGGCCATCTCTGTAGGCTCCCCAAATATCCTTAGAGGTAAAATATAATGGAAAGAATGTAAAAAAATAGCTTTGGAACCAGACAGTACTCAATGGACCTCATTGTACTGAGGTTGAATCCCAATTCTATCTTTTGCAAGCTGGGTGGTCTCAAACAAGCCAGTTGACCCTCCATCCCCCACCCCAGCCTTGTTTCCTTTGTTTTAAAAATGAGACTGATAATTAGACCTACCTCACTGGGTTATTGGGAGGATTCATGAGACAAATGTGTTAAGTATTTTTTTTAGATGGTATATTGCCCACCAAACTTAAGTACCTCCCTATGCCTTACACCACCTGTCACCCCTTTTTGAATGGATGGGAGGTAAACTTTACTTTACTGATGATATTCTCCCATAATCCTTCTGTCTTAATACCTATTGAATCTTTGTGGTCAGAAGAGGATTTTTTTAGAGGTCCCTAGACCATTGTTTATTTATGGTTGTTAGGTGACAGAGAGAAACTCTTTACTTCTAGCCTAAAAACATCCTAAATTAGTCTCAAAGGAAAACACCACTTGAAATCTGCCATCACATTCTTAGTAAAAAACATATAATCCATAACCAGTACAGAGAGATATCCCTAATAAGTTCTGATTTCATTTTCACTCCTCTCTCCCCGATAGTCTCTCCACAAGAAAACTGACCAGGGCAGTAGATCATAGAGTATGCATTATAGACCTATTGAATGCACTCAGTGGGAGTATATAACTATTCCATACAGGATGTACTATGTTTCAAGAAGAATGGGTACCAGATTTGGCATTAGAATTCATGTATTCTAGTCTCAGTTCTATCATATACTAGCTTTGAGGCCTTGGGCAACTCACTTTGAACATCAGTATTTCCATAAGTATAATGTATGGGTAGAACTTGATAGAATTCTAGAATGTTATATCTAAAAAGACCTTAAAGACTATGTGTTGCTGATGCCAAAAATAGCCTTAGTGACAGCCCTCTTTTAAAAAATTTGGCTCTCGGTAACAACAGACGTGACATTTTCAAAACTCTGTACATACTCTAAGCAAACTTGGTGACACACTTGATGTTTAAACTGATCTGTGCCAAATGCTAAGAGCTCATTATTTTTGACCCATCGCCACCTTTGTTTCTAATGTAGTTCAGAGTATGGTTTTTGCTAATATAACCAGATCCCAGAAAGCCTAACAGCCTTAGCCAGAGAATAAATGGATACTTGATGGAAAGCTGGGATTCTTCAGTGCCAAGTATTGGGGCTTTGATTTATAGACAGGCAAGATGTTTTTTGGACAGTCTGATATTTGCAACTCTGAAATGGCATCTGGGGAGAATCTGGATAGTTGCTCAGTTCTGCCAAGATTTCCAAGAGTTAGAATGAGTTTGGATCTGTTGGCCTTTGGCTATTGGAAGTGACCATATTACATTAAGTTTCTTCTCTTTTGACACCTAAAGACATGACAGAGAAGAAAAGACATAGTATGTGACCAAACTCATGCAAGCATTCATTAACCCTCTTCTCAATGGCGGTGATCCCTCTCTTGTCTAGGTTTCAAAGCCCCACAAGTGTTATCCAGATTTAGGTGCCTTCAGAAGAGGAATTTCCAGGAGTTGGGCTCCTGACTATAGATCTGGTCAATAATCAAGGCCCATCAGAATGAAAAAGTACTCACACTGCTTGGCTATTCAGTTCTCTTAGACCAGGTCTCCAGAATTAAGCACAGCTAGCATTTACTCAGAGCCAACCAAATGCGCAGACAACAGCACTGATTTGGCCCCCACCCACCCCAGACTCCTCTCTGGCCACCTTCTGGAATTTTTTTCTCAAGTTACTACCAAAGACTGTGAAGCCCTAAGTGTTCTTCACCAGTCTACAGAAAGTCTACAGAAATCAGTCTGTCCTCTTTTTGGAGTTTTGGAGGGTGGGAAAATAAGTTCTGCCAGACACTGGTGCTACCCAAGGAATGTCTTTTAAACTTAAAATATTTTCTTCAGCACTGGCATTGTAGTGCAATGGATTAAGCTGCTGCCTGCAATCCTAGCATCCCATATGAGCACTGGTCCAAGTCCCGGCTGTTCCACTTCCTATCCAGCTCCCTGCTGATGTGCCTGGGAAGGCAGTTGAAGATGGCCCAAGTACTTGAGACCCTGCCACCCATGTGGAAAATCCAGATTGAGTTCCAGGCTTCTGGCTTCAGCCTGATCCAGCCCTAGCCATTGTGGCCATTTGGGGAGTAAATCAACAGATGGAAGTTCACTCTTACTCTCTCTCTCTAATTCTGCCTTTCAAATAAATAAATCTTTTTAAAAAAAGGTTTCTGTCATTGTTAAATACTAGAAAGAGTGTTAGCCTTTAAGTCAAATACATCTCAAGTCCTATCTTAGCGCCAGCACTTATTGTTAGGTAACCTTGGACAATGTACACTCTTTATCCCCAGCCAAGCATTTGGCCTAAAATCACCTTTCTAGTTTTCTCCCTAGTCAGTTGATCAACTCTGTCAATGAGTTAAGAATTCCTACTTAATTTTTCAGCTGTAGAAGAACCACTCCAGGAGTCCAGAGGAGGAAAATTAAGAGTATGTCCCCTGCCAAGTTCTAGTGATAATTTCTTCAACTTTTATGTTTCTAGTTTTTCTCTTCTCTTTTGACCCTGTGTCAAAGGTGGATAGAGGAATTGATTCTCTAATGTATTAGTTGATCAACCATGTTCTCTAAGCCCAAATTCTCTTTATAGAGAAAGGAATTTTTGTTCAGAGAAAGAAATTTGTGAAGTCAATAAATGAGTTAAGATATGTTAGAACTATAAATAACACATAACAAAGCCTGTGTAGCAATAGACTATGGAAATCAACTCTGACCTGTGGCTTGAACTTGGAAAAAGTTTGTTCCTCCAAAGTAATATTTTAGCTAGTATCCTAGGTCAGCAGCTAGTACCATCATTACGCCTTCTCTTGCTATTGCTGCTACCTCCCCTTTACAATGATTGCATGAGATGCAGGAGAGCTTATTTTATAACCTGTGTAAGCTGGTATTCAGCCGTGTAGAAAGGCCCCATATGCGGTGACTTTCCCATTTCTTTAGAAATTGTTTTTGCTATTTTCAAAGGGTACATGGTTATTCCTCTCTCAGAATCTTCTTTGAGTAAATCTTCCATGGATACTCAAGAAGTTAATAGGGAATTTAGTAGAGACAACTGAACTTCTTTTCTTGGGGCCTCTCCTAACTCCCTTTTGGCCTCTAAAAGATTTTTTGCATTAAAATTGGACTACCAAGACATATTGTGCTTCTCATCTCTTCCTTTCCTTACTCTTTTTTTTTTTTTTGACAGGCAGAGTAGACAGTGAGAGAGAGAAAGAGAGAAAGGTCTTCCTTCTGTTGGTTCACCCCCCCCCCCAAATGGCTGCTATGGCCGACGCTGTGCCGATCCAAAGCCAGGAGCAGGCGCTTCCTCCTGGTCTCCCATGCAGGTGCAAGGCCCAAGCATTTGGGCCATCCTCCACCGCTTTCCCGGGCCACAGAAGAGAGTTGAATTGGAAGAGGAGCAACTGGGACAGAATCCGGTGCCCCAACCTGGACTAGAATCTGGGGTGCCGGCGCCGCAGGCAGAGGATTAGCCAAGTGAGCTGCGGCGCCGGCCTCCCTTCCTTACTCTTAAGAAAAGTTATAGAATTGTCCCCAAATTTTTCTTTGCAATCTCACTAGTGATAGCTCTACATTACAGTTCCATTTTTAAGGCACTGATAATATCCATTAAATATCCATTAATTCAATAAATACCAAATTCTTAATGCATTCCAGGCCCAGTTGTAGGCATTGGGAGATATACCTTAAAATAAAATAAAGACCCTCCTTTCATGGATCTTGTATTCTACTGGGGAGAAAAAGGCACTAAAAAACTCAAGATATTTATCAGGTGGTAAATGCTTTAAAGAAAAATAAAACAGGGTTAAGGGGTTTGGTGTTTTACACAAGGCAGTCAGAGAAGGCCTCTGTTATTGTGACATTTCGACAGTGAACCAAATAGAGTAGGAGTCCAAGTCATGGTGACTACCTTGGGAAAGAGCAATTTTGTGAATGGTGAAAACCAAGTGTAAAGGTCCATAAGTAGAAGTATGTTTGGCATGTTGAACAGCAAAGCGATCAGAGTGGATGCATTTGAGTGATCAAGGAAGATTATTTGCTCCATTTGTCTTTCCAAGGGGAATAGCAGTAACACATAGGCTTAAAGTTCATCATTAAAAAAGAGATGTGAAGTGAGGCTTTTGGAAGGCCTGCAGAATAGCAAGAGAGGTAAGTGAATTCTTCCTACCACAGTTATTGCCAATATTTCCGCATTAAAGCATGGCCCCAAGGTTTACATCTGTAGGCCAGCTCTGGGAATGATGTTGCAACCATGATGACTGTAGGGTTATGGAGGCCACATTTTGATTTTAGAGAGGATGCACAATAGGAATTATCCCCTCTGCTTTTCTGGACTTCTCTCACTGAAAGATAATGTGTTATTAAGCCCACCAAGCACCTTCTCTGAGCCCTATCTACTGGTACATTGGCAGGACTGGTCTCAAAAGGCTCCTGACCAATAACTCAGTCTACGTGGGGGTGATAGGACCTGCAGACAGCACCCTGTCCAGCTGGAATTGGCAGCTCTCATTATAAACCCTGGAAGTCACAAAGCCCATATCCTTATTAAGGACTTTAGATCCTTGTAGAAGAGCAGGCTGTCAGGAAGGGGCTTTATCAATGACAAGTGGATACTTTGTGTAACCAGGAAGGAAGTAAGATCATCTAATGTGACAGAGATGTTGAACAGCCATTAAGTCCACATCCCCTGAGTTTTATAACTTATAATGACTTCACCCACTTTTACTAAAATCTCAAATATTTCTCTGTTCCTTCCCCCTCTCCTTCTGAATATGTATATTTCCTTCTAACTCTGTCTCATTCCAAGGAAATGTAGGTTTAAGCCCCTTTTAGGGTAGGTAATAATTGTAATCATTACCATTTATTGAGTGCTTAGTATATACCAGGCCAAGTTCTTTGTATATATTATGGCATTCAGTTATCGCAACAACTCTATAAGGTAGATCGTATTATTATTTTCATTTTGCAGCTGAAGTTTGCAAAATGCAAATTTACCCTCAAGTTTGAGACTCATAGAGTTTGAGTACACTGCCCAAGATTGCACTGCTAATAAGTGACAAGGTCACAGTGCACTGACTCTGATTCCAAGCTGACTCTTTAACCTCTGTGTTATACTCTTTCTTCCCACTTCCCGTAAGAGTGAATAGTAAAGAAAATATGGCACACATACACACACACACACACACACACACACAATGATATATTATTCAGTCATAAAAACAAATGAAATCTTGTCACTGCAGCAACACTGGAGATCATTATGCTGAGTGAAATGGGCCAGACACAGAAAGACAAGTACAGCATGTTCTCATTCATATGAGAAAGCTGAAAAAAAGTTAATTTTATAGAAGTAGAGAACAGAATAATGGTCAGTAGAGGCCAGGAAGAACAGCAAGGACAGTGGGAGGTTGGATATGGATAGCAAAATATGGTTACATAGGAGAAATAAGTTTTACTATAGTGCATTAGAAGTTCACAACAATTTAGTTCTATTTTTTTAATTTTCATTTCATTTGAAAAACAAACACAAATTCACACACACATACACAGAATCTTCCATCTACTGGTTCACTCTCCATGGTGCCTGCAACAACAGGATGGGGCCAGGCCAAAGCCATGAACCTAGAACTCAATCCCATGTTTCCCATGTAGGTGGCAAAGACCCAAGTACTTGGGCCATAACCTGCTACCTCCCATGGTGCACATTAGCAGGAAGCTGGGGTAGTAAGTGGAGCCTAGGCTTGAACCTAGACATTCTGATATGGCATGTGGGTATCCTAAGGAGCATCTTAACTGCTGCACCAAATGCCAGCCCCTATTATATATTTTATAAAGAACTAAAAGAGATGGGGTCTTCCTCTCTTGGAGCACCCCTCCTGGCTGCTGCAGCAAGTTTCTGACTTAAATAAATCTTGCCTCTCCTCTCTCTCTCTCTCTCTCTCTCTCTCTCTCTATATATATATATATATATATATATATATATCTGTCACACACACACAGAACTAAAAGAGAGGTGTTTCATACTTCCCAACACAAAGAAATAATGACTGTTTAGAGTTAAATGTTAATTATCTCAAATGTGATCATTACTTATTACATACATCTATAGAATTATCACATTCTATCCCATAAATATGTACAATTATTATGTGTCAATTTTAAAAAGCTCTTTTATTTAATAGCCTTTAAAGGGCCTGGCAGCCAAGATTCATCCATTCATTCTAAAAACTGTCATTGAGCTGTTGCCTGTTATTGGATGTCCTACTAGGGCTTAACTTCTAGACATGAATAAGGCAGAAATCTCTGTTGTCAGGAAAGTCATGGGGCTCAGTAATTAGGACCAATTAACACTTAGAATGCAGTGTGATAACTACTGTGATAAAGACGAACATTGAATGTTTTGGAAGCACAGGGAAAATGAATCAGAGAAGGCTTCATACAGTGGCTAATGTATCAGGTCAGAGAAACATCGAGAAGCAGATTAATTAGGGTATAGGCTGGCTTCCTGTAACAGAGATCCTCCTGCACCACAGGACTGTAGAATGAGGCTTAGGTAAGATGGAAGTTCATGTATCTCTCATGTAAAGTCTAGAGGTGAATGATTCAAGATTGATGGGCCAACTCTACCATTTTCACCATTGGACTTTAATCTCTGGATCCGAGATTGCTGTTTATTTGTCTCCATTTACTACCTAGAGAGAAAGAGAAATGAGAGACTGAAATGTAGACAGGTTCTTTTAAAAAACATGATCCAGAAGTTTGTATACATCAACTCCACTTGTATTTTATTGTCTAAAACTTAGTTACATGGCTTATGTAGCTACAAGGGAGGCTGGCAAATGGAGGCATGGGATCCTGGCTAAAACTCAGGGACTTCTATTAATAAAAGTAAGAAGAAGAGGATGGATGCTGGGAGGCAATTAATAGCCTCTGCCATAAAGGGGGAAGGTGTTTTAGACATGGCCATCTCTACATACACACAGCAATGAGAAATCAAAGAACTAAAGTACCACAAGAAACCAAAGAACTCAATAGTTCAGAGACTAACAATAATTCAGTAATAGCAGTAGCGTGGGGTGTGAATGAAAGGAATATGGTGAATATAGGGTAACAGGGTCTGGAGATTGGTCAGATTATGTGTGTGCTGACCAAGGAATTTAGACTTTGTCCCGAGGATAGTGATGAGTCACTGAAATATTTTAAGCAGGGGATTAGCACTCTTAGATTTAAGTTTAGAAGGATTACACTTTCTGCACCAGGCTAGAAAGATTATAGAGTGATGAGAGACAGGATGGGAGATGATTGTGGTAATTGGAGACATGATGAGGCTCTAAACTGAGGTAGTGGCAATGAGCAGAGGGAGTAGATTGGAGACATATTAAGGAAGCATAAATGCTAGAACTTAGTGACTTAATGAATGTGGCATGTGAGAGAAAAATGCTAGTACAATAATTTTCAGATTTCTGTCTTGGACATTAGTATTGTTTCATGTAATAAATAATACTAGGAGAAGAATTAAATCTGTTTAATTCTGCAGATATTGGGTTTGAGATACCTCTGGGATATGCAGATAGCAATACTGAGCAGGCAATTAGATTTATTGGCATAGAAACCGTGGGGATATCTGATAGTGCAAGGTAGATTAGTGAGATCATTAGGTAACTGGGACCACACTCCTGGGGAAGATCAAAATTTGGAGGGAGCCAATGAAAGAGGCCAGGAGGTGTCATAGAATTAGGAATAGGATCATTCGAGAAAGTAAAGAGAGAAGCACTTTTAGACAGAGAGTGGCTCACTGGGTCAAATGCTGGAGAGTCATGATAGGGATTGAAAAAGTGTTCCTTGGATTTAACAATTAGGAGGTAAATGATAATTCTTGTGGAAACAGAAGACCTAATTGAGGAGCAAATGGAAGATGAAGAACTGGAAGCCAAACTGGCCAGGAAGTGAAGAAGAAAGGATGTATTGTTGAGAGTGGTGGGGTGTGGTTTTAACTGGAGAGGCTTAAGTTAGTTTAAATGCCTTTAAAAAACATTAGAGTAACAAAGGAGGTGAATGATGGAGGAAGGTCCCTGAAGAGCCAGAAGGAGATGAGATAGGATCCAGAGATCCAGAGCACAGGTAGAGGTGCTTTCCTTAGGTAGAGAGTGAGGAGGAGAAAGGGTAAGTTTATCTATGTAGATGCCAATGTGTTTGTTAGTATTGAAATGTGGAATTTTACTTCTGTTGACCTCCCCTTTCTGTGAATTATGAAGTGAGACTGAGAGAAGGGTGTCTGGGAAGGAAGGTCCTATGATGAATGCCTCAGCAAGGAAGGGTGCCATCTAGCTGGGCAAGGGGAAATAATGGAGATGATGCGTTTGCCTCCATTAATACTCACCTTGGTGCAATCAGAAGAGATTGTTGGATGGATGGATGAATGGATGGATGGATAGCAGTAAATATGCTAAATATGCATTCTGTTTTCCTTCACTCAATTTTTCTAAATTATTTTCAGAAATTGAGTTTGGGATGAAAATTTTCTTGGAGCCAGTATTCATTTAGTAATCATATTCCCATTTGCTTTTCCCATTTATTTTGCTCGAGCAGGATTTCTCAACCTAGACACCATTTTGATATTTAGTGCCAAAAATCTTTGTTGTGAAGACTGCCCTGTGTTCTGTAGGATGTTAAACAGCATCCTTGGCCTCTCCCACTAGATGCTAAACTCCCTCTCACAGATGTGAGAATAGAACATTTCCACAGACTTCATGAAATGTGCCCTGGGGGATTAAATTGCCGCTAGTCGAGAAGCTCTATTCCAGACCAAATGGAAAGGCTTTGCAGAGAGGGAAGGTGGATTCATGCTAGAAAGGCACTTGAACATTTTTCAGTGCATTGTGAAAATTATGCTTGAAGGTTTAATTTAAATATACCTGTTTGACAGATTACAAAATTGAGGCCCAGAGAGATTAAATGACTTACCTAAGGTGACACAGGTCATAAGTGACAGAGCTGAGATTTGAACTCAGATGTGTTAGATATCTAAAATTTAGAGACTTTTTAGAGCTTTCTTCAACAACATTTACTACTTACCTTGTAATTTTCCAGGGACATCTTTTGCCTTGGAATTAGGATGTTTATGTCAGGGCTGCTATTATTTTGCATGATAGCTTCTGTATTTGTATTTTGGTTAAGAAAACCTGTTTGGGACAGTTTTAAATTTTATATTAGAAATATAATATGGAAAATTGGTCATCCATTTGTAAAATTATCTTTCTTTCACACCACACCTAGAAATATATTCCAAGCAGAATATATATTGAAACATGAAAAGAATAACTTGGTAGTTACAGAAAATATTGGAAAGCATTTTGTCATCTTAATATAGAGATTCTTGCTCAGCAAATATTTGTGAGGGAACAGGCACTCCTAAGTCTGCAGGAGAATATGTTGTTATTTTTTTTTCTTAAACAGCTTTATAGAGGTAGACATATTTACAGTGTTTGCTTTTAATAATTTTTGTATATGCATACATCATCACTACAATCAAGAAAATAAACAAATTTCATCACCCTCAAAAGTCTTCTTGTCCCTTTGAAGTCCTTCCCCTCTCACCACCCCACATCCCTGCCAGCTTCAGGCATCCACTGATCAATTTGCTGTCAGTATGGGTTAATTCCATTTTTCAAAGTTTTATATAAAAAATGCAGTCATATAGGACATATGTGTGTGCTTGTATGTATGTCTGTGTGTATATCTTCATGTGTGTGTGTCTTGTTTTTTTCATTCAATGCAATTTTCAGATTAATTGAACTTGTTGCATTAATCAATGGTTTATTCCTTTTTATTGCTGAGTAGCATTCCATCATATATACACCACAATTTGATTACCTATTTGCAAATTGATGGGCACTTTTGTTGTTTCCAGGTGAAACTATTACAAATAAAGAAACTATGAAAATTTTTGTAAAAGTCTATGTGACTGTTTTCTTATACTTTGAGTAAATATGCAGGAGTGCAGTGAATAATCCATATGATAATTACATGTTAAACTTTCTAAAAATTGCTCAACTATTTTCCTAAGAAACTGTATCATTTAACTTTCTTGGAGAGACTAAAATTTATATTAATTCTTTATATGTGTAACAGAATTCTCTAGTTAAACCATCTGGGTCTGGTGATTTCTCCTTTGAGAGTTTTAAAACTGAGTTCAAAATTATTAATGATTATATAACAATTTAGATTATTTCATTTGGTCATTTAAAAAAAATATTCTAACATTGTACCACTTTACATTGTCACCAACCATGAAAATCTTAATTCCTCCATATCTTTCACAACATGTGTTGTGGGTTAATCTTTTATTAATATACCTGTTTTCAAGAAAAAAATAGTATATATCTGCATGTCAACATATGACATAATTGTGGCAAAATGTTAGAAATTGTTAAATTTTCATTAAGCATGAAAGTTCTTAAATTTTAAAACTATAAAAATAAATTTGTAACATGAGATTCACAACAAGAAAAACAATTGTAACCATTCTAATTAAGTATGCAGTGGCATCTCATTGTGGTTGTAATTGGCATTTCTCTAATGACCTAATGATGTTGAACTCTTTTTATGTTTGCCATTTTGTATATTTTCTTTAGTAAAGTGTTCAAGTATTTTGTCCATTTTCAACTGATTTATTTGTTTTATTACTAAGTTTTGTGGGTTCTTTGTATGTCCTGGATACAAGTCTTTTATCATATATATGATTTGCAAATGTTTTAACTGAGCCTGTAGCTTCACCCACTCTCTTAACAATGTGTTTTAGAAAAGCACAAGTCTTTTAATTGATGAAATCTGATTTATCAGTTCTTTTCTTTTGTAAACACTACATCTAGGAAATCTTTCCCTAACCTAAAATCACAAAAATTTTTCTCTTCAGTGTTATCTCCCTAAATGGCCACAATGGCTAGAGCTGGGCTGATCTGAAGTCAGGAGCCAGGAGCTTCTTCTGAGTCTCCCATATGGGTGCAGGGGCCCAAGCATTTGGGCCATCTTCTGCTGCTTTCCCAGGCACTTTAGCAGGGAACTGGATTGGAAGTGGAACAGCCAGGACTCGAACTGGCATCCATATGGGATGCCAGTGCCAAAGGCAATAGTTTTACCTACTATTCCACAGCACCAGCCCAACATTTCTTTTCACACTAATGATTAGAGTTGATTTTGTTATTTTCACTGCCTGAACAGTGGCCCCTTTCCTCTTGCACCACATATGAGTGTTATCTGAAAGTGTATGTACTCAGGCTAAAATTGGTTTCTCCAGAGAGGAAGATTCTAACATACACATCAGACACTATACAGGTTGAGTAGCCCTTATCTGAAATGCTTGGGATAAGAAGTATGTCAGAATTCAGATGTTTTAGATTTCTGGGAATATATATACATACAAATACACCCATACACATACACATGTATATACTCTCACACACACACACACAAAATGAGATATCTTGGGGGTGGGATCCAATTCTAAACATGATAGTCATTAAATTTCATATACATCTTATATACACATGGCCTAGAGGTAATCCCATAATTTTATACATGAAGCAACATTTCTTTATACTTGTGGTGTCATTTTGGTACTGAAAATATTTCTGATTTTGGAGAATTTGGAGGACTTGGGATTTTGAACTTTTGGATTAGAGATGCTCATCCTGTATAAAAACTCAAATCACAGCTCCTCCTGTACTCCTGCAGCACTCTTTGTAACATCCAAGGCAGTTTGGTTTCATTTTTAATTCTATTTTTTATTTTATTTAATTGAACAGCTAATACACCATGGTATGAAATTTTAAAAGAATGAAATCACATATAAGAGAAAACCATGTCCTTCTTCCCTCTTTTCTCCAACTAAATATTAATCATGCCTTGAGACAAAAAATAACCATATTCTTTGGTATCCTTTCGGAAGTATAGAGCACATGTGTATATGTGTATGTAGATGTGTTCAGTTTTTCTCCACATCCCACTCCAACCCACAAAATGAACTTGGACAACCCATTACACTTGATTTTTTTTTAATTTAATTTTTTTTGCAGGCAGAGTGGACAGTGAGAGAGACAGGGAGAAAGGTCATCCTTTTCCGTTGGTTCACCCCTCAATGGCCGCTTTGGCCGGCGCACCGCGCTGATCCGAAGCCAGGAGCCAGGTGCTTCTCCTGGTCTCCCATGCTGGTGCAGGACCCAAGCACTTGGGCCATCCTCCACTGCACTCCCAGGCCACAGCAGAGAGCTGTCCTGGAAGAGGGGCAACCGGGACAGAATCCGGCGCCCTGACCGGGACTAGAACCCGGTGTGCCGACGCCACAGGCGGAGGATTAGCCTAGTGAGCCGTGGCGCCGGCCATTACACTTGGTTTTTACCACACCCTGGGAAGTAGGTGGTGCTATCCTCTTGTTACAGACAGTAAGGGAAGCGGTTTGCTTAAGGCTTCCCAGGCAGTAAATAGAAAATTCAGGATAGATGTTGTGGTCTTTTTTTTAAAGTTGTATTTTATTTATTTACTTGAAAAGCAGAGAAAAAGAGAGAGAGAGAGAGAGAGAGCAAGCAAGCAATCTTCGATCTGCTGGTTACTCCCCAAATGGCCACAGCAGCCAGGTCTGGGACAGGCTGAAACCAGGAGCCTGAACTCCATCTGGGTCTCCCACTTGGGTGGCAGTGGCCCAGATACTTGAGCCATCTTTCATTGCCTTCCCACATGCATTAATAGGAATGTGGATTGGAAGCAAAATAACCAGGACCAGAACCTACACTCTGATATGGGATATTGGTGTTGAAAGGGCACCTTAACCTCCTACACCTCAGTGCCGGCTCCTAATGTTGCAGTCTTGTGTCTGACTTCTCTCCTCCATGTTGAGAAGTTCCAGGTATTGTGCTTTAAGCATGGAAGGATCTCTAAGCCCTTTGCTGGTGGCTAGTATGATTAAGTAAATCTCTTCAGTTTCTTTAGCCATATTGGTGGTTGTATGGCAGTCTCTATATGTGATGCTGGTTGGCACCAACTGGTAGGTAGCACTGGAGAGACAAAAAACTTGATCTAATTGTTTCCTGGATATCTTCCTTACCCTTCCACAGATCTACTTAGGCCCACCCGAGGAAAGTGCTGCGCCCCCAGTGCCTCCACCTCGGGTGACAGCAAGAAGGCACAAACCAATCACAATTTCAAAGCGCTTGCTGCGAGAAAGGACCGTGTTCTATACTTCTTCCCTGGATGAAAGTGAAGGTTAGTACCTTTAAGTGATCAGACACAAAGGGGATATCGAAGTGCAGAGGTGCAGGGGTGGCTATTTTTCTCCATACAAAGGTAGACCTTTCCTGGTTTTTGAGTTTAAAAGCGCCAGGGGAAGTAAGCTTTATAGTTTGTGCCCAGAGAGGGAATTAATCATTTGGCATTGAATAGTATGGGAATGAGCTTGTAAAGGAAGCTCTATGATCTCTTATAAGGCCAGTGGAGGATCCAAGATGTTCTTAGATCCGTATTTTCAATACTTTGAAGTGGGTGAGCTAGGTGCTTTCTGAATGTTTGAGATTTGAAATTCAAATGGGGCTAACAAGGATTGATTGAATAGCTTCTGTGGTCCAGGTGCTGTGCTGAATACCAGGTGAAGGGAAGACTGCTTCCCTGGCCTCAGGGAGCTTACAGGGTAAAGGAAAGCAGAAATGTGCATGAATAGATGTCATCCAGTGGAATACTTGTTGGTACAGAGACTGCGCCCATTCTAAATGAGCCTCTGCCCCTACTACTCCACTACTCATCAGACTCAGCTTGTAAGCACCTTTGATTCAGCTGACTAAATCCCCTTTCTGGAAATACTCTGTTCACTTGGCTCTCAGGACACCTCGTTCCATCTCAGTCCCCTCTGCAGGTTTTCCTTCTCTCCCCCACTTATGTTTTATTATTTTTTAAAGATTTATTTACTTGTTTGAGGGGTAGTGTTACAGAGAGAGAGACAGAGAGACAGAGAGACAGAAGGAGAGGTCTTCCATCTGCTGGTTCACTCCCCAAGTGGTCATAATGACCACAGCTGGGCCGATCAGAAGCCCGGAGCCAGGAGGTTCTTCCCACTTGCTGAAGTTAAGAACTTTGCAATCATCCTTGATTATTCTTTTCCCCTTTTCTGTCACATCTGATCCATCAGCAATTCCTGTCATCTCTACACGTACATTGTGTGCTAAATCCCTCTGCTTCCTACTGCTACCACCCTGTTTGAGCCATCATCATCTCTTCCCTGGTATCCTTGCTTGCCTTCTTACCTGCCTGAATCCATTTTCTATAGAAACCAGCAGAATATACGTCCTTTAAAAATGTAAATCAGATCACATCATTCCCACTGCTGCACGTTTTTAGTGTCCTCTCTTGACATTTAGAATAAAACTTACGGCATAGTTGTTAAAATGCCATGTGGAATCGCAGTGTCTAGATTTGAGTCCTGGCTGTGCTCCCTCGGAGACAAGAGGTGATGGCTCAAGTCATTGCATTGCTGCCACCCACATGGGAGACCCAGATTGAGTTCCCTACTCCCAGCTTCAGTCAGCCCCAGCCCCAACTGTTGCAGGTATTTGGAGAATGAACCAGTGAATTAACAATAGCCTTTGCATTTGCTTTTCTCTTGGCTCTAAATACTCTTCCTTCAGGACTTGACAAGGCTTACTCCTTCATTCACGTGTCTGTGAAGTGTCATCTCCTCATAGATAACTTCTCTGAGCACTCTAGTTAGTTCTTTCTTTTCCTTCAGTCACTCCCTAGCCCTTTACACGGCTTTATTTTAGTCATATCACATGCTATTATTTGTTCACGTGCTTACTATCTGCCTTTCCCTTTAGAAACTGAGATTTTATTACTAGCCCCTAGAACAATTATTGGTATATATTGAATGAGTTGGTAAGAATTTATAGAATGAAGAAATGCATGTATTTAGGAATAAAGAGGTTTAAGGGATCACCTCTTTCATAAAAAATGTGAACTGGCTTTCAAGAGAAAGTGTAAAGGAATATTGAGTGCCTGCTCTCCTGTTCCATGATCTCATTTTTACAGAAGAAGCTTTTTGTTGTTGTTTGTTTGTTTACAGTCTCTCAAAATATCAGCTCTATGCCAGCAGAAACTTTTGTCCATATTGTATCCATAGCAACAGCACAGCACCTGGCACATAGTAGGCCCTCAGTATTTAAGTGCAATACATGAGCGAACTGGGTGTTAATAGACCTAAGGCTTCTGATGAAATTAACATCTCGGCTGCTAGCATGCTGAGTAACTTGAGCTAGTCACTTCACCTCTTTGGGTATCAATCTTCCCCTCTGTGTGATGAGGGCTTTGTGCCAAAAAACTCTCCAGTGACATCACTTAGTCTAGACATTTGTATTTTATTTTTAACTTCTTTTAAAACTGCTATATAATTCACATGCTATAAATTCACTCTTTTAAAAGCATACAGTTCAGGAGTTTTAGTGTATATTGTGCAACTGTCTTATTTCAGAACATTTCCATCACCCTAAGAAGTTCCACACCTTCCACTTCCCTCCTTTCCCCAACTCCTGGCAATTAATCTACTTTGTGTCTCTACGAATTTCCCCATTCTGGATGTTTCATATGAATACGATTATATAATAATATATTGTCATTTGTGGCTGGCCTCTTTCACTTAACATTCTGTGTTCAAGATTCATCCATGTTGCAGTGTGTATCAGGACTTCATTCTTTTTATTGCCAAATAGTATTCCATTGTATGACTGTAACACTTTTTGTTTATTCATCAGCTGATGAAAACTGGAGTTATATTCAGTTTTTGGTTCTTAAGAATAATGCTGTTATGCACATTCATGCACAGGTTTTTTTGTGAATATCTCTTTTTTATTATCTAGGACTGGCATTGCTGGGTCATATGTTCACTCTATATTTAAACATTTGAAGGATGACCAGGCTGATTTGCTGCACCGTTTTGATTTCCCACCAACAATGGATGAGGATTCTAGTTTCTCCACATTCTATCCAATACTTGCTATAGTCTTTTTGATTTTCATCATCCTAAGTGGGTGGGAATCCATGGTCTCATATAATCTTCAACATTCAGTGTGAAGTTGATATTTTGAGCTGCATTAAAAAAAAGCTTTGTTCATTTATTTGAAATTCAAAGTTACAGAGAGCAGGGGGAGAGAGAGAGAGGGAGAGAGAGATGTTCCATCTTCTGGTTCACTCCCCAGATGGCTGCAACAGCCAGGGCTGGGCCAGGCTGAAATCAGGAACATAATTTATCCAGGTCTGCCACATGGGTGGCAGGGGCCCAAATACTTGGGCCATCCTCCACTGCTTTTCCCATTACCAGGGAGCTGGATGGAAAGGGGGGAAGTCAGGACTCAAACTAGTGCCCATAGTGGCTTTACCCACAATCCCACAATGCATTTTATAGTGAAGAGTGAGTAATTTACTCAATTAACACAGCTACTAAATGACAGAATAGAAACTTGTATCCATCTATCTTATCCCAAAGTTCATTTGTCTGTTATAATATCGTGCTTCCTAAAACCTGTCTGAGTGCTGTTCTGGGAAGGAAGTAATCCTTCTTACCACTGTTCTTCACTGGCAGCATTTCATTATGTTACCTCCAAACTTTGTAGGTATATAGTACGTCAGTAGCTTCTTCCACCATAATCATGGGACTACTTCACCTCTCCATATCTAAGCCCTGTAGATTCCATCTGTAATAGCTCTAGCATCTGTCTCTTTTTGCTGATGCTGTTCCAGTTTGGATCCTTCTCACCAGCACTCCCCTAGGTTCTCCCCACCTGCCATCTCTGTGGTACAATCTACTTTTCATGAACAACTCAAAGGGATTGCTAAAAGCACATATTCAGTAATTCCTCCAAAAAAGTCATTATCCTCTTGTGGTCCAAAGATAAAGTTCATTTTCCTGAGCATGGCTTTCATGCCCTTCGAGGTACAGCCCCAGCCTATCTTAACAACTTCATCTCCAGCTACTTGTCCCTTTCATCTTAAATTGGCTCCTGTGCTCAAACCAAAGTTTTCATTTTATTTTATTAAACAAACTATGACCTTTCACTTTTCCAAGTTGCTCTTTGTTTGAAATGTTCTTCCTACTTTTCTTTATCTATTGTAATCCTTCAAGACCCAGCTCAAGTTACCTCTTTCAAAGACCTTCTCCCACTCCAAAGGAAATGAAATCAGCATTTGAAAGAGATGCCTGCATGCCTATATTTATTGAAGCACTGTTCTAATTAGCAAAGACATGGAATCGATCTAGAAGTCTATCAACTGATGCCTGGATAAAGAAAATGTGATATAGATATAGATATAGATATAGATGATGAAATATTACTCACCCATTAAAAAGACTGAAATCCTAACGTTTGCAATTAGAGATAGATCAGTATGTTAAATGAAATATGCCAGACCCCAAAACACAATATCACATGTTTACTCTTATTTGCATTAGTTAGTATATATAGAGAGTATAAAAATTGTGTAGATTTCATATCATTTGGTATATAGTTACAAATATTGCTTCACTGAATCATGATATGTAAATGTCAAAATGTTCTTCTTTCCAACATAATTGTCATGAGTCCCTCACTGTGATATTAATACCTCTCTTCAAAAAAAAATACTATACGTGTCTATATTTGAAATAATGTGACAAAATGCTTGAAAGTTATAAAATAATAATTTAAAAAATTTTAAAAAAGGGTGACCTTCTCTAACCATTCCACACAGAATTAGTACTATATTACTCCTAACATTTGTTGGCATGATTGTACCTAGATTATAATCACAGATCTTTTTCTCCTGCTGGAATAGTGTGTAATCTCTCAACACTTCCTCTTCCCACTTTCCCATATATAGAAGAGAGACCTTCAGTTTAAGGCTTAGCTATCTGCCTGTTTGTGGGACTTCCCTGACTGCTCCAAATTCACTCCCAGTTCCCTGCCGTTTTTGAGGCCAAGTTGGTTGTTTTCCTATGTAAATTGATGGTGAGTTTGAGAAAAAGTTGCTGACAGGAACTTTTGGCCTGTGGAATCAGACTTCAAGATTTGAAACCTGGCCCTGTCATTTACTAGTTTTGTGACATTGATTCCCTCTGTGCCTTAGTTTCCTTGTCTATAAAATGGAGCTTTGTAAGAGTTTGTTGCTTTATACAGTTGTTTTAAAGGTTATGTAAGCTAATCTGGCACAGAGTAAGTGCTCAAATAATGGTATATGTTGTCATTATTATTATTATCATCATCATCTTTGCCACTATTGTTTTTATTCAGCGGTCGTGAGAACTTAGAAATGCTTTCCCTGGCAGAAGGGCCTAGTGTCAAAGTCACCACTGCTTCTGTCGATTCATTGCCTCTATTCTGGGCCAAGAGAAGATCCTTTCCCACGTGAGAAGGCAGTGGCCTCTCTGAGACCGCATATACAGGCCATCTGATTAACACTGGACATTTTATTGAGATGGGGATGATACTGTTATGGCCGATAGGGAACAGGCAACTCCCGTTGTCTCCTCTGCAGGAGAGCAAGGTTGGAATTTCCAAGGGTATTTCTGACAGAAAAAGAAAATATTCAGATAGGGACATGGAACTGAGGTATCTGTCCTGAAGCATGTGGAGAAAGGAATCCAAGCCATCATATACTTTCACTGTTTTGCAAGAGTAGTGGCTGTTGAAAGACAACCTCTGCCACAGGCATATCCTGGGAGCCAACTGATCAAGTTACATGGCACTCTTAGGCTTATGTCCCTGACATTACTTGTGAACGTTTCGCAAGCTGTTGCTTGACTGCTGCAGTCTAAATGCAGTTGTGTTAGGGTTAATAAAAGAAGGACTCTGCATCTACTCTGGACCAGAGTAGAGAAACTATACAGGCACTTCCTTGGACCCAGCCTCGTTAGCAGTGGCAGCAGCAGTTCTGGACACATTTTCAAGAAGAAAACTCTCTGGGGGAAGCCTTCATAGTAAGGCATTTCATATGGAAATTCTTGCCTCATCGCCCAATGGGAGCATAATAATACAAATTATAACTACTAATTATTTACTAATTATTGAGTGTCTGTTATGTACCAAGTACTGAAATCAATTTACCATCTCCTATAACCCATACTACAATATCATAAGACAGATACTTTATTATTCTAATCCTCATTTTACTAATGAGAAAATGGAGATATAGAAAAAATATGGAACTTGTCCATGGACCCATAGTTGGTAAGTAGCAGAACTGAGATTCAGACCTGGCCACCTGGTTCCAGAGCATGCATTGTTTTTAACACCTTATTATGAAGTATTTCAAATATAAACAGAGGTTGAACAAAAAGTCTAATTAACCTCCCATTTCAACATTTGCCAGCACCTGTCCAGTCTTGTTTCATCAATACCTCTACCCACTCACCCAATCCAGACATCATGTCATTTCATTTATAAATGTTTTAGTATGTATCCCTAACAGATACTCTTTTCAAAGAAAAACCACAATATTATCATCATACCTAAAGAGTAAAAACAAAAAACGCGGGGCTGGCATTGTGGCGTAGTGGGTTAAGCTGCCCCCTGCAATGCCAGCATCCAGTGTGGATGCCAGTTCAAGTTTCGACTGCTCCATTTCCAATCCAGTTCCCTGCTAATGCTCCTGGGAAAACAGAAGAAGATGACCCAAGTGCTTGTGGCCCTGCATGCATGTGGAAGACCCAGAAGAAGCTTCTGGCTCTTGGCTTCAGCCTGGAACAGCCATGGCTGTTGAGGCCATTTGGGGAGTGAACCAGTAGAAACCAGTAGATGGAAGATCTCTGTCTCTCTCCTTGTCTCTGCCTCTCTCTCTCTACCCCACCACCACTCGGTAACTCTGCCTTTCAAATAAATAAATAAATAAAAATTTAAAAAATGGTTCCTTAACATGAACTATCTAGTTGGTTTCCAAATTCTTCTATTAACACACTGAAACATCAGGATCCAAATAAGATCCATGTATTACAGTTGTTTGCTATATCTCTCAGATCTTATTTTGCCAACCAGAACCTGTATTCTTAACTGCTACTCTAGGTCTAAGTTTTTCATTACTAAGGAAAGTGACAATTTCCTTACAGGAGGCTTTCTCAATCTGGGGTTCATTGACAGTTTCAGGGAGCTCTGTGAATCACTTAGTATTCAAAACTTTGATTACATTTGTATAGGTTAATTTTGCCAAGGAGGGATTCCCTGGTTCTCATGAGGGTCTCAAAAGCTTTAAGTAAGATGCAGAACCACTGTTAAATGCATACTAGTATCAGGGAAAAGCAGACCACAGAAGCTAGAGCAAAAACATAGCTACTTGGGGGACTCTTTCTGGGACTGGTGAAAGAAATTAAATTCTGTTATATTTATTAAGCTGACATTTCAAGGACCTTATCAAATTACTTTCGTGAGAGTTAGTCAAGAATTAACTGTCTTTATTTTAAAAGCGTAGAATGTATAATTTATTCGTGATTTTAAATCTCTTCTGAATTATGTATCCCTTTGAATATTGTGGTTTACTGATTGTGGTGATGGAAATTGTATTCAGATCTTGAATTAAAGTCTCTTCCTGGATGTCACCTGTGGTTCCACATGAATTGAGGAGGGTGGTGACTGGCTTTGTGAGATATAGTTGATTTGTGCCACAGTGACAGCTCCTTTGAAAATATCTACAAATTATCACAAGTATGTATGCATATATCCAAATGAAAGAGGTTGTAAATGGTATCATTAATCTTCTGTGTACCAACTTTTACCAGATGAAATCCAACATCAAACACCCAATGGTATGATCACCAGCAGCATAGAGCCCCCCAAGCTGCCACAGCACCTCAAACTACCTACTCAGAAGAGTGGGGAAGTGGATCCTGGCAGGAAGTCCCCAAACAAGCCTGTTTCTGATGGCAAGTTGGAGCCCTGCACCGACGTGGACGTAGGGAGATTGGTGTCTAGGTTACAGGATGGAGGGAGCAAGGCCATCCCGAAGGCCACCAACGGGCCAGTGCCAGCCTCTGGGCCCACCAAGACACCCTCTTTCCACATAAAGAGACCAGCTCCCAAACCCGTGGCACACCACAAGGAGGGTAAGTGAATGGGAACCCCATGGGAACTGGAACTGACCCACTGCTTTTCACTCTGAGATTGGAGATATGTTCAAGTGGAAATCAGTTCCAGTTTACAACGACTAGTATTGGAGTGGAGAGTAACCATTCATAGTAGTCACTAGAATGTAAGCTGGAAGAGGGCAGGATGTTATCTGCCTGTTTTGTTTAACTACAACAATTCCTGGCTTATGTGTAGTAGGCCCTTGTTATGTGGTATGAGTGAGTAGTAATGATATGATTATGATTATGATTATTAATGCTGTATTAATGCTGCTGTTGCCATTTTTTGAGTATCTGTTATGTGCCTTTCTGTGGTAGGTTCTGATATACTACTTTTTATCCTCATGACCCCACTGTGAAGAATGTATTATTCTTGCTTTTTTTTTCCCCATTAGGAAACCAAGGATCCTAAAGATAAGTAACTTGCCAATGATTCACAACTAGTCATTGGCAGAGCCAGGATCTAAATCTTAACTTGTCTGGCAGGCACCAAAGTCTGTTCTTTCCACTAAGGCAGAACTATCATGTTACCTTTCTATAAGAAGATTTGAATCTGTTCTCCTTCTCACTTTCCAGTTTAGGAGAATTAGGGATAAAGGGGCACAACATCTGCAAACCTCTGGGCTTCAGAAATTCTTGCAAATTCAGGATGTGGCTGACTTGCAAGTTTAATTGGCTACTGCACATGGTGATCCATATTAAAAAATTCAATTTTAATCCAGAGGGGAGTTTCTGGGGCAATAATACTGTGAAGAGAGCATGGTATCATAGAGAGAATATGGATTTTGGTATCACAAAGACTTGAATCCAGATCCTGGCTCTTTGACTTTGTAGATAGATGACTTTCTAGAAATGTGCTTTATGAGTTTATATCCTGTCCTGTTCTAAAAAGGATTTAAGACATTTCACAATATGGCAAAATATAAAAACCTAAAAATAGTAAGAATAATTTATTTGGCAGGTATTTATTGAGTACTGAGTGTGTATCTGGCCCCTTTCTAGATGCTGAGAACATAGGAATAAATAAGATATACAAGGGCCCTGTCTTCTTGAGGCTTAGCTCAGACCTTGGCAAACTATGGCTTGAAGGCCAGATCAGATCCATTACCTCTTTTTCTATGGCTTGCAAGCTAGGAATGTATTTACATTTTAACTATTTGGGAAAAAAAGTAAAAATATTATTTCATGACACGTGAAATTATATGAAATTCAAATTTGTCTTCATCAATATATGCATGCTCCCTCATTTACATAGTGTCTGTGGCTGCTTTCTAGCTGCAACAGAATTGTGTAGTAGTTGCAACAGAGATCTAATGGCCTGCAGAGTCCGAAATACAAGTGGGTCTTTCAAAAGCCTAGGGAGAATGCATATTATGAAAAACCTAGGCGTGGATTTCAAAATTTTTTTGTACCAAAATAAACTCACCACATATAACAACCTTAGTAGGAGCCTATGGTGTCTCAGAGAACAATTTAGTATAAGCTATTCTCTGAGGAATCCACTCACCAATGGACACGATGAATTCTGGGCTTGACCCACTGATGCATCTGTGTAATCACAGTTCAGTTATTTAACCACTTTTCTTAGTGGTTTCTGTATCTGCAAAATGGGAGAAACAGTTCCTCCACAGAATTATTGGTGGGATTAAAAAGAATAACAAATAAAATATCTGGCTCATCATCAGCATTCAAAATATGATTATTAGTTCCCTCCTGTCCTCCCTTCTCCCCACCTCCCTAAATTTTGTCTTTTCTGGGAAGTAGCCAAGAAAGGCCAGGCTAATTTGTAGACATCTGCTTTGGTTTATAAGTCATATATTGACCTTCATTATCAATCTGCTGGAAAGTTGGGCAACTCAACTTACACTCATCACAGTAAAATTTCTCTTGCCTGTAGCCAGGCCTTGAGATCAGCCAGATCCTATCAGCTCAGCACACACGCAGTAACTTAGCCCTCCCTATCAGCTCTGCCTTCACCATCTTCTGCTGCAAAGTGAAATCCCAGCAGTATTTTCCTCTCCCCCTTTCTCCATGGTCCTGCCCCTGGCTGCTGGTGCCAGCTGCTCTGATCTGATGGTGTCAATTAATGTAAGTACTCATCTGACTCGTTCAGTATCAGCCAGACTATCTAAAGCGGTGCCGTAGCATTGCCTGGCTTTGCTTTCTGCTCTACATCAGCTAGCAACAGGCTGGCATGATGCAGCTTTTCTCAAAGCCCTGTGCCACTAGTCTTGGCCTACAGAAAGCAGAACTGAGTCTGTTTTGGCCATGGCGGAGAATTAGCCAAACCTCTGGTGCAGTTGCCTCTTTGAACCTTACTCTTCTGCCTCTGCCTCACCTCTCTCCCTCCTTCCCCATTTTGGCTGCTTCTCCATGGTAGATTCCTGAGCATCAGGATGGTTATCAATTAAGCAAAAGCTGCAAACAGTTCTGATCCTGACACAGAGCTGATAGTTAATTAGCTCCTTGTGCTGGCCAGCAGACTCAGTGGCGGTACCAGAGGGAGGGAACTATGTTACCCCAGCTGACCCACTATGCACCTTGTACTTGTTACTCCCTTTTAGCTCTGTTGTTGAGGGCTTCACTTGCCCTCCTGAGGGTCAGTGTACAAGCTTCATTGATTTAGTGACCCAAGTGTGCACTCCGGCTTCATCCTTTCCAGTGACGGAGCATTTGAGCAGACTAGGTATTCTCCACATTTTTTCTCAGTAATTACAAGTAGCGGTAGCACGGTACCTGTTAAATCACTTCCATGACTGTCGACTTTACAATAAAATAAATATCATTTGCTGGTAGAATTGTTTCAAGCCACACCCCACACCTTTTTTTTTTTTTTTTTTGGTCCAGACATAGAGCTGGGTCTCTTGCATCTAAGCATTGTGATAGGCCTGTGAGGAAGATCTTATTCTCTCCATTTCACAGATGGAAACACTGAGACTTACAGACATTAATCAACTTGCCCAGTCACACAGGCTGTAAGTCATAGAAATGGGCTTGAATCTAAGCTTCTTGGGTCCAAGTTGAGGACATTTCTCCTTTCTACCAAATTCTTCCTTCTTCAGCTGTGTTAGCCACCTTCTCCTTTCTGTTTTTCTAAGAAGCACTCACTTTTGGGAGAGCAAAATTATGGATGCCCACGTTTCTGCATTCATTTGCTGTCACTGTCCCTTATGAGTCCTGGCTTTGTAAAGGGCAAATGTGTAGCTTCCATAGAGATCTTAGGACCTTCCTTTTAGGAAGGAAGAGGGGGGAGGGCTATATCCCATCTACTTGCATGTGTTTCTTCACATATTCGGGTATGTTGCTATGCAACTGGAGAGAGAAAGATGAAAGGCTTATGGTCCCTGCCTTCCAAAGGTTCATGGTAAGACTAACATGCAAAACAGTCAGGCCCAGCCTAGTGTGTTCCATGTTCTTAAGGGGGTGAGAATAAATTCCAGTAGGGGCATGGAACAAGGAGTTCTTCATTGTGCCTGAAGTATTGAGATAAAAGGGGAGAGCATGCTGTGGTCAGGATCCTATGACATATGGGTTTAGGAGCCTTTCTTAGAAGCTCCTTTCCACTCACTTGGCTGGGGGCGGGGCAGAGACTGCATCTGGTGGTGTGCTCCTGGGCTTGGAGACATCCTACATGCAAGGCCTTGCTCAGTCACAGGGCCATCAATTCTCCACTGTGGTGACTAATGCTATGAGTGGCATTTGCTCTAAAAGTATTAGGAACAGACTTGCTCTTGCAGTAATGGGCGTTGCTGGTCTTTATCCAGATTTTCCTGTTTGGACTCATACTTTAATCATCTACTCTTTGGTCTTTATTCTCTGCCTTTCCTGGAACCTAACTCCGAATTGTTCCACAACCATAATTAATGGCTAAGGGAAAAGGAAGACTTTTAAGGTGAGCATGGAAGAGTGTCATAAAGAGAATTCTAGAAGACTAAAGGAATCTCTAAAAGGAAACAGCTTCCCTCTATGTTGTGCCCTCTTGTTGGTATGGTTAAATTTGAGGAAAGGAGAAAGAAAGTTGCTGAAGTTTGGAGACAGATGACCATCAGACACCAAGAAATCTGTAAACGCTAAGATTCTTTGTTTATAGCCATTTGACAGAGAGTAAAAACAGAGGGAACAGGTCGTGCTAGAGAGGGAGATCAAATTTATAGTAAGAGCCAGGTTGTGGACCAAGGTTAAAATGAAATTAGAAGGAAGTAGTTTGGTAGAGGATTATATTCTCAAGAGGCTGTTGAAAGTCCAGGCTCTGGAGTCTCCCAGATGTGAGTTTGAATCCTGGGTATGCCTCTCCCTTAGCTGTGAGACTTTGGGAAAGTCACAGAATCTCGGAGCCTTCATTTTCTTGTTTGCAGAATGTGGATAATTGTGCACATAGGATTGCTCTTATAATTGAAAAGAAGCAGCTATGTGTCTGACACATCATGAGCACGTGGGAATAGAATAAAGGGCATCTAGAATAGAGATGATTAATTATAAGACATGTGAATAAAACAATAAATATTGCCATTTGGACTGTAGGATATGTGAAGAATAATGGTGGAAAGGTAGATCAGAGAGGACAGTTGAAGCCAAATAGAAGAGGATAGTGCATGCCAGGGTAAATATTTTGGGTGTATTCTGCTGGCAACAGGGAACCATAAAATTGGCATCTTTCACACACACACACACACACACACACACAGAACTGGTTTCTAATATACTCCAAAAGAAGCATATGAAAGTCAGCAGGGAGAGACAGCAGAGATGGATAGATTTATGTCATAGGCTCATTCAGCCTCATTCATCTAGAAAACAGTTCGATCTTTATGTTGTACTGATAGCTAAGTGATCTGCTGAAGATCATACAAGTTAGTTTTAGCATTAAGAATGAAATGCGGTTACATGTAACTGTTTCTTTCCTGTCTCGCCAGTTTGCCATTGTGACTTAACTGTAACTGAGACAAGTCAGAGGCAAGAGGCAAGAGGCAACAGTATTGGGGTATTTCAGCCAAGGAAATCCTTTGCACCTACTTCAAAGCTTGACTTACAATGAGTCATCAAGTTGAAGCTTCCATTAAAGGGCTTAGGAAGATGCAAGGTTTATGATGTTTGTTTTCCAAGGCCATAGGTTGATGTTCCTTTGGCTATGGCTGTACCTTGGGAATACATGGCTCATATTTCAAGGATGTCACCTGGTTTGCTCATTAAGGGGGGAAGTAGCCCTAGGATGGACACAGCATCAGGTAGAAGTGTTTTATTATGGTTCTGACAGTATAGCATGTCCTTCCTGTCGGATTGCTCTACTCTCTCCAGCAATAATCAGTAGAAATGGGGCAACACTGTTAGTTCTGGTCACCTCTGAGCTACAGTGAGGAAGCATTGTTATGTGACCTAGTGGTTCTCAACCTTGGATGCACACAGCATCACCTGGGGAGCACTGAAGAATACCCATGCCCAGGTTCCGGTCAGTTCAGCTAGGATCTCTGAGGATACGTCCTCCATATTACATAATTCTGAAGCGCCTCACTGTTCCTGATGTGTAGCTAGGGTTGAAAACCACTGATAGTTGGGACAATATGGATTTCAGAAATCAGATGAACCTGAATTGATTGCGGATGAATTCTGAGGTTCCTTGTTATCATGGAGTCTTTGTTTCTTCAATGATAATAACTTCTACAGGATTATGGCCAATGTTAGATAAGAAACTGTGCATAAAGCACTGAGTACAGCATCACAGCATCTGGAATAAAATACATTCAATAAAAAGGTAGATTAAGGGGCTGGCGCTGTGGCATAGCGGGTAAAGCCACCACCTGCAGTGCCAGCATCCCATGTGGGTGCCAGTTCGAATCCTGGCTGCTCCAGTTCCTATCCAGCTCTCTGCTGTGGCCTGGGAAAGCAGTAGAAGATGGCCCAAGTCCTGGGGCCGCTGCACCCACGTGAGAGACCCGGAAGAAACTCCTGGCTCCTGGCTTCGGACCGGCGCAGCTCCAGCTGTTGCGGCCAATTGGAGAGTGAACCAATGGTTGGAAGACCTCTCTCTCCCTCTCTCTCTCTCTCTCTCTCTCTCTCTCTCCCCCTCTCCTCTCTATGTGCATCTCTGACTTTCAAGTAAATAAGTACATTTTTTTAAAAAAGGTAGCTTAGAATTTTTGTCAGTACTATTTTATTACCATTACTAGGATTGTTATCATTTATAGTTTTGTTTTACTATTAATAACAAGCAGCAGACATAGAAAATCTGTGGATGTGGAGTGGGAGATACAGGCCTCATTCCTCACTCTACCATTTATCTAACCACATGGCTGTAGATAAATCAATTTATTTTTCTGAACCTCAGTGTTCTTCTCTGTAAAATGGGGATAACACTTGTCTATTCTTCCCTTCCAAGCTTATTGTGATGATAGCTATCATCTGGGATAGTGCTTTAAACAGTCTAAAGTTTGTTAGAAAGGTTGGATTATTAATATCTTTTTGGTTAATTTTTCGTGCAATTCTGTGCACACAGCCTGGTGCAAAAGGGCATAGCATATCCATTAATATAAGATACAGTCTAGCCAGGGAAACAGAATCAGATGAGAGCACATTAATTATGTTTTGCTCATTCTTTAAGTAGAACACCAGTCACACTGTATTGTCATTTTTCTTCTCCTATTTATCTATTTGCCTAGATTTGCCACATGGATGAATTTTTTAAGATCACACTGTACTATGCAAGCACCTGTGAACATTTACATGGATAGAGGCTGATACGTACTTACCCTGCTATATGCCAGTCACAGTCCGTAGGCCATCTCAGTTAGTCCTTATAATCACCTTATGAGGAAGTATTGTTTGACCTGTTTCTCTGGAATTACTGGATCAACAAGTGGGAACACTCATATGTATGATTTCTATTTTACCCACATTGTTCCAGAATGCTTGATGGCTATCTGGATAGAATTGGCCCTGGTTGTGGTGCTGCCAGCAGCGTGTGAGGACAGGACACCTTTTTCACCATATTCCTGCAGAACTGTTTTGTAGACAATTGTTTATGTTTATTTTATACGGACCTAGAAACTAGAGGTGTGCAGGTTGGAAGGAGAGTTGAGAGGCTGCTACGATGGTCAAACCCTAAGTGGTGAAAAGATCCTGGATTCCAGTGATGACGAATTTATCAAATTCAAATTCATCACCCAGCGTTTGCTAAACACCTACTACAAGGGTGCTTCAAAAAATTTGTGGAAAATGGAATTAAAAGATGTTTATTTGGGTGCAAAAAAACTTTTGGAATGCATGTGTAGTTTTCTTCATAATCTGCATTGTCCATGGAATTTTGGAAGACTTCTCCGTGCATGGTTATCAATTTTTTCTACCAAAATAAATGGAATCTTTGAATTTCATTCACCACAAACTTTTTGAAGTACCCTCATATGTGTCTGGCACTGTACTAAACAGATTAGTACCTGATTTAATCCTCTCAGTATCTCTGGTAGAGAATGAATTAGTGGTCTTGATGATATGGCTGAGGAGGCTGAGACTTGGGAAATTTATATGGCAGGCCCAAGGCATGTGAAGTTGCACAGCCTGGGTTCAAACCAACTTTCTGAGTGGACCAGCTGCCAGAAGAATTACCGAGAAAAGTTGTTAATGATAAAGAAGAACTGAGAGCAAGGAAGGTAGCCAATACTAAGGTACAGTGCTAGGTAGCTCCAGTATTGAGTGCCTGCTCCCCAGTAGTATGCTGTTTGGCTAACCATCCGACATGCTGTTTTCCAGGGGATGCTGACAGTTTCAGTAAAGTGCGGCCTCCAGGAGAAAAGCCCACCATCATTCGTCCCCCAGTGAGGCCCCCAGATCCTCCCTGCCGGGCAACTACTCCCCAGAAGCCAGAAACAAAGCCAGATGTGGTGGCTGGCAATGCAGGGGAAATCCCATCATCTGTGTAAGTAGTATTATTCCCAAGTGTCCACCTAATAGCTATCTTGGGCCACCAGGGATGCTTTGGGGATCAACATATGTGGCTGTGCAGTATATCGTGTATAGCCCTGGGCTATCATTGAGTTCACAGTCTAGGGGAATGTCATAGGGCCAGCCTTGTTTGGGATGTTACCCTCAACACTGAAGGTCAAGAGATTTCCCTAAAGCTGAAGACTTTGAACTTCATTGCCTGCTAGGTGAGCCATTTTTCTTACCTGCCCTGAACTCTGTAGGCTGATAAAATTACCTTCTGTTTTTAGCTCCCTTGGCTTGGGAATATTTTATTTTTCTTATTTCTTGTTGCTGCTACTGATTTTAGAAGCAATTTAATGAACAGAGTTGTTCATTGTGCTTGTGCTTGAGGCATTTTTTTGGGTAAGTAAAAGGTAGGACTTTTAAAAATCTTTCAAAATTACTCAGATTTTCTACAGAGACTATTTTGTGGTAGGAGCCAATCTGACATCCAGCAGGCCTTCTTGAGGCTGGGCTATAAGCCAAGGACCTAGGAAACGAATGGCTACCTTGGGACCACCACAGCTCTCAGGGATCAGCCTGGCTTGGGCACAACTAGGCCAAGAGGTCTCTTGTCAGCCAGTGATTGACAGCTCTCGGTATATTGCCTCCCTCCTGCTATTCCTTCCTCTTTGGTCTAATGTTTTCCATAACTGTAGAATCAGGGAAAGAAGAAGAACAATGCTTGCACAGCTTTGACTAATTAGCTAAGTGTGTTTACCAAATGCCAAAAATTATACTTTGAGACCAAGAACTGGTTTCACTTATCCCTCCGCCCCCTCCCACCAAGGAAAGCCTGAATGAATAACATACTTAGGCCATTCTGAACCAGCAGGGAGCAAGGGTGTTACCTCTGACCTTTGGGGTGCCTATAGGCTCTGAGCCATTTCAAAATCTGGTGTTTGTGTTTCTCCTGAGTCCCGTGTCCTTTGCTGGCAAAGACAGGGCCTAATGATGGTGGCCCATCTGGTTCAGAGTCCTCTGCCTTTTCTGTTGGCCTTTAGTTCTCACATGTAGTCCAAAGCAACTCACAGGTGATTGGCTTCTCTTTATAGGGTGGCTTCCAGGACCAGGTTCTTTGAAACGGCTTCCCGGAAAACAGGAAGGTAAGAGACTCAGGTGACAGAAAAGCCAATTCACTTATTATCAATGCATCATGAGCATCATTCTCTTATTCTTTTTCTGTTTCTCTGTAGCTGTGTCCCTGTCTCTCTGCCATTTTTTTCCCTACATCACCTTGTCTAGTTCTTTGTCTCACCTGTGTCTCTCTGACTCCTCACACTTTCTTTCTTTGTCATTCTCAGTTACTTCCTGTCTCTCTATTGGTTTCTTTGTATGTGTCTCTGTTTTTCTCTGTGTCTCTCTTTCTGTCTATGTCTTCCTGTCTCTCCTTTTGTTCATTTATCACTCTGCCCCTCTTTCTCTGTCTCTCACAAACATGCACATACACACTCAAAACCATGTGTATACATGCACACACACACACACACACACTTGCACACACCCCCTAAGCTGTATTGCAAAAACTGTACACCCAATGTAGCTCTTGTTTTTGTTGTTAGTTTATTTATATATACCCCATTCTAAAATGGCAGCAGATAGGGATATGTACAATATGACACTCTGATATAAACAGCCTTAGAATAAGCATGGCTCTGATTTCACAGGTAAACATTTGACTTAGCAGTGGTTCTAAAACTGGTGGTACACCTAAATCACTTAGAAAATTTGGAGAAAAAAAAAAACACCTTCCTGACTTCTACTCTAGACCCACAAAAAACAGAAGCTCTAGGAAAATGGCCTGGGAACCTTGGTTTTTGTTTAATTTGCTTTGTCAACTTGAGAAAAAAAAACAACAAACAAACAAAAAAGAGTATGTTGGGGAGGAGGAGGAGAGCAAGAAAGCACACACAAGTGTAATATTTTTCATAAAGACCCACCCATGAGGACTAATTCCTGGTGGGCCTGCCTGCTTCCCTAGGGTAAGTCATTTGAAAATTAAATGCCAAGGAAATGTAATACAGTTAACTAGAATGAATGAAATGAACCAGACATGTCTAAAGGGAAGATTTTTAGAGGTGGTGATATCTGAACTGAGGCTTGAAAGAGGAGTGGACCAACACAGAAAAATGTGAGAGAATTGATCCTTGAACAGAGAACCAAGGCACAGAGAAGGGAATATGAAGAAGGCATGAACAAAGTCTGATAGAATCTTTAAGGCAGGCAGACTCCCAGTAGAGAAGTAGTAGCTGAAGTGATTGATGAGCACATGGAACAGACTAGTAACCACTACCAAGGAACTAGGTCTTGTCAGCCATTGCTCAGGAAATCTTTTGTCCACACCAGAGCTTAAGGGGTCTATAGCCAACAAAGGCACTTCAGTCAAGTACCGCCTACTTATTCTACGTCTGGGCTTCTAGAACCTGGATTTAACCCTGTTCTTTATCCTCTGCTTCCATCTCAGCAGGAGTGTAGATAAGACCAATATGATTACACCTGCCCTCCAGTACATTGTGAACAGCCATCCTAGGTACCTACAGGTTCATCCCACTCAGCATCTACATGAGGAAAACATCCCTTACATCTGGGCCTCTACTTGTAACTACTGTTTGCATAAGTGCATCCCCATGGTGGCTGCTGATCAAAATCAATAAACTAATCACATGGCCAGTCCCATGTGTGATCATTGTTGCCAAGCTGTTCTCTCATCTCTAAGGAAAAGGATCATGTTTAACCTTGTCCTGCAACTCTTTGCTTCCCTTGTGTATACATGACATTCGTTTCCCTTCCATAATAGTGTTTAAAAAATAACTCTAAGAAAAGGAATAGTGGTTTGTTAAGAAGAGAAGGGAAGGGAGGGCACTTCAAGGAGGCAGGGAAGCTTAGGCAAGATGGGTTCAGAAGTAGTTAGTGTTCCATTTTGGCTAGAATGTGAGAGTGAGGTGGAGGGGGGCTTAGCTTAAAGTAAAGCCAGTAAAATGGCCAGCAAGACAGCCTTGTATGACTTCTCTTTGGTCTTTATTCCATAGACTCTTGGTGATGGGGGTGGGGATCATGGAGGATTTTTAAGCATCATAATGCACATTCTGAGCTGGGTTATAAAAAGATTGCTCCTTTGACAGCAGGGAGAAAAGATGGCAGAATAAAGACTGGCGGCAAGGAGGCCCGTTAGGAGACTTATCATCATAGCAAAAGTCCATGAAGCCCTGGTGTATGGTGTTGCCAGTGGGAACATAATCGGCTCACAAAAAGCTTGCTGACTTTTCAAATATGGGATGTTGGAGAAGGACTGAGAGAGAAGAGTCTGACTTGAGCAATGAAAGTAGATGCTACAGTAATCAACCAGGGAATATGCTCTTTGAGAAAGTTACTATGCTTGATTTTTGGACAGTGATTTTGAAGACAATATAGGACATCCAGTTAGAGATACCCAGTGTATAACTGCAACTTAGGCTACTGTCTGGGACTTGAATTAGTAGTGGAATAGTTGAATGCAGCCACTGTATAACTCCGTGTAGGGGGTATTATTCACATATACTACAATATGAATACTAGCTCTTTGTGTGGAGGTCCGCAGTATTTGGTGATAGAGAAAAGATCATTCAGGGAGCAGGAATAGACTGAAGACGAGAGAAAAACAGAAGGCTGAGGGCATAGCCCTGGGGACCAGATGTTGTATGGGGTGTGCTGGCCACACTGTAGGGGGATTTTTTTTAAATTAATCATTTGAGAGGTAGAGTTGCAATCAGAGAGAAAGGTCTTCCATCCTCAGGTTCACTCACTAGATAGCTGAAGTGGCCAGAGCTGAGCCAATCCGAAATCAGAAGCCAGGAGCCTCTTCTGGGTCTCCCACGTGGGTATAGGAGCCCAAGCACTTGAACCATCTTCTACTGCTTTCCAGGCCATAGCAGAGCGCTGGGTTGGAAGAGGAGCAGTTGGGACATGAACTGGCACCCAAATGGGATGCCTGAACTGCAGGCGGAGGCTTGGCCCAGTAAGCCATGGTGCCGGCCCTGGAGGGGTCTTTATTCTCTGATTGTCTCTTCTCCCTGTCTCTCCTCATATAAGATTAATGTAGGACTTATGTAAGCACATTTAGAAGTTGAGCAAAGCTAACCTAAGGCAAAGGAAAATTCATTTTTCATATATTACTTACCCTGTCTCCTTACCCTGTTACTAGAGAAAAATCACAGAATGAAGTCTGTAGTCTTGGGCCAATTTCCCTGGGCTGTCCTAGCCTCCTATAGTCTGGTACTCAAAGGATTGTTCTGGCATCTGAAAGATGTCTTTGTGTCTGGGAGACTGAGCGCTCCAAACTTGCCAGATAAGTAGCCCGACCTTTAAGCATGTTTTGAAATATCTGGACAGGGTCATTTTGCCATTTTTCAGGTGGTCTGTTGGGCACTGGCCTGGAAGGGTCCCCTATTCCTTTGCTTTGCCTCTGCAGTCCTGATTTCTAGAGTTTTAATGACATTTTCTTCTTTTACAGTTCGCAAGGCAGAGTTCCTGGAGATGAGAGTTGAGGCCACAGGTATGTCATCTCTACCCTAATTACAAAACCTTGTTCTATATAAGCCTTCTTTATGAGATCTGAGTTGTTGAGGGCTAGAAACCCAGCTAGGTCCAGAGGAAGGGAACTTACCTCCATGCTTCAGTTCATTTCCATTGTAATACATGACCTTTAAAAGTAGTGCCTTTTGATTCTGAGGTTTTGTGTGATTTTAAATCAGTTTTCTCTTTTCTTTTCTAAACAAACTATAGAGTAGTTTTACAGATTCCTTAAATTGAATTCATTAAGAATCATAAGCTATGACATTTGGGGCAAGTACATTTCCTTCTTTGAGATTCAATTCTCAGTCTTAGAAGGTTGGAACCTTCTAACTCTGAATCATTTGGTTCTTTTTTAATTTATTTATTTATTGAATCTATTTATTTATTTATCTACTTATTTATTTAAAGAATCACAGATATGGAGAGAGGGAAAGACAGAGAGAGAGAGAGAGAGAGAGAGAGAGATCTTCTATCTGCTGGTTTACTCCCCAGATGGCCACGAGGGTCAGAGCTCGGCCAGGCCAAAGCCAGGAGCCAGGAGCTTCTTTCAGACCTCCCTCATGGGTGGCAGGGGTGCAAGCCCTGGGCCATCTTCCACTGCATTTCCAGGCCATTAGTAAGGAGCTGCATCAGAAGTGGAACAACCGGGACATGAACTGGCATCCATATGGGATGCTCATGTCACAGGTGGCAGCTTTACCTACTACACCGCAACACAGGTCCCTTATTTGGTTCTATAAAGAAATCATAACCTCCTTTTTGGTATAAAAGGGGAATCTGTAGAGGGATTTCATTTCTTTAGATCAAATTGCTATTTCAGTATTACCCACCTGAACCTTCATCTTTAGTCGCTTCCATTAGTCTAATGCAAAGCCCTTTCACATCCATTATCTCAGTTGATCTATATAACATGCCAAAAGTATGGAGGATAATACAAGTATGTGTTCTACTTCAGTAAACGAAGGAGCTGAGGTTCTGATGGGGGAGAAGTGACATGTTTAAGGCCACGGGAGACTCAGAAGTCAGGGAGATTCCTTTCTCTACATAGAAGTTCTGATTGAATTGATTGTCAGGTTTCTGGTATGACCCAAAGCAGTGTAGACTTCAAGTATCTGGAGCTCAGCCCTCCATGTGCTCCCTAGCTTTCTATTCTTCTCCTGTCATTGGCAATCCACAGAGATCCACGTGTAGATAAAATTCTCTTGATCAACCCCCAAGGAGGTGCAATCCCAGTAAAAGGAAGTTTGGGGTTATTGGAGAACCACAGAGACAATGGGCATGCTGCCCAGGGGTTAAGGTCAGAGTTCTACTATCAGGCTTCTGTTATCTCACATAGACATTTTGGGAGTTGGAGTTGAGGATGAAGGCACAAAATCTTCGGCCCTGGTTATAACACCATCTCGGGCATCTTCTGTGGTATCTGATTTGTATGGGCCTTTTCCCAGCCAACCTCTGTTGCACAGAAGATTGGCCACAAGTTGTAGGCTTAGCTACCTCATATACCAAGACAGGCCCGCTACCCAGTGGCTGTTCAGTCTTGGCTAGTCCTAGCTAATTCTCTCCTTTCTTCTTTCTCTTTCAGGTTGTAAAGAGCCATGGCCTCAGGGGACCTTTCCAGGCTCTGAAAGGGTCGTCTTCAAACCCTGGTGTGCTGAGTCATTTTGTGCTGAAGAGCAGCTCCTTCCTGGCCCTGCACTGTCAGGCTCTGGGAAGCCACGAATAAGGGGCACATGTCCTAGACACGTGTTTATTTCTCCTCTATGTTCTGTCTTCATCCCCTCGGAAGGTCTATCTTGAGCTCCTGCAACACTGTGAATGGCTGCACTCCCTCAAGCCAGACTCTGCTGAAACCCAGATGGCCACTGACCTGAGTCGAAGAGAGGAGCCCAGTTTTAAATTCCTGTCTGAACTTCCTGCTTCTTTAAAAGGCCATCAAATGCTGGGCTAAAGACCAGTCTCAGGGGTCTTATTGTGAACTAAAGGCCACTTAAGCTATGGCCATTGCTTATCTTGGTTGGAGGGGAGTCGGAATGTTTGCCGAATATTGGAGAATCTTAACATGTCCCTTACTAAGGATATGGACAGTGGTGCCAATTTGGCACTCTGGTACTGCAATATGTCGTGAAGAGCCTCTGTGCTCCTGTGGGGCCAGACAGCATGGGTGATGCCTCTGCAACTCCCCATGTGGACTTAGGAAGGTGGCCTTCCTGCTCTTGTATACAGCCGCTTAGGACAAATCTGCAAAGCATGATTTGCATGTCACAGCATAGGTCCATCTGGATTAGTGTTTCTCCTGTTCTCACCTGACAGGTTCCTTTCCAAGCAATCAAGAAAAAAGAATCACAAAAACTGGAAACATTTCTTTAAAAAATGAAGACACTGTTTGTCCTGTAAGAATTCCATTCTTGGGCCAAAGTGCTAGGGAAAATTGCTAAGATGGCTTGAGGCCAAGAAGCTGTCACTGCTGCTTCATTTTTGCCTTCTGCAGATAAGCTCTTTCATCTCCCAAAAGGAGCCCTTCTTCACCCAGTGTCCATGGATTCAGGGTTTCAATAATGCCCCTATGTTGGTATGCAGAATTCCCTGACAATACGCCTTTTCTAGGGAGATGGTCAATAATGTTCTAGTGAGTTTCAAATGGGCTCGTGACCCAATAAGGCTTAAGAACCGTAGCCCTTGAAATAAAAGACTCTTTTTACAACCCATGAAGTATTGGATTGGAAGGACCTTACAAAATAATTTAGTTTATCCACTTTACAGTCAGAGAAACTGAACGACCACACCAAGACAAGGTCCCTAGTCCTTGGACTCCTATACCAGGTTCTTTCCATTCCACCAAACTAATCTAGCAAGGGGCTGTATGGTCAGGAGCCTTAGTGGCCATCATTCCTGGGAGTTTGGCTTTTACCTTCTTTCTTGAGTGCCACATAAGTGGAAAATTTAGGCATAAGCCCCTAATCCCCTTCATTTACCACCTCACTCATTGGAAAGAAAAATAAAACAGCATTGGTGTGGTGGGGAAGAAATCTGAGGAGTAGACATTTCTAATTGCTGCTTGGAAAAAGGAAACTGCCAGAAGCAGTGTCAGTCCATGTGTTCCCACACAGATGACTGGGAGTCATAGCCTGTCTTTAGGGTCTGCATAATGAAAATATTGAACAGTATGAGAGAACAGTCTTTCCTACTTGCATGCTTATAGTAACATCCTAATAGGGCATTGATTGTAGTACTGAGAAATAGAAATATGGAGAGAACGAGAAAGAATGATGAGATCACACACATATGCCCAAACCAAGTCTGAGATACCTTAGTAACTGAAAGGCAATAGTTGCTTCCAAGATGGAACTCCAAACATTGTTTATTGATGAGTTAGGAACCTATCAGCCAAATATATTGAGAGCCTTTGTGTAAACAATTGAATGGAACCTTTATGCGATTCTAAATCGAGACATGCCCAGGTGGCCACATTGAATTCTCTCCATTTTATCCGGTCTCAAAGGCTGAGTTGCTAAGAAACCAGGAGCAAGAGAGCCAAGTGGCCATCATTCCACCTGCTGCTATCCCCAAAGGGAGTCTGTGAGTTCTTGTTGAGTTCTGGTCTCAGAGCTGTGGCCTTCTTGCTCTGTCCTGTTGGATGTATAACTAAAGCAGGTAGGTATGCAGAATTTCACCATTGAGCAGTGGCCAGTGGGGCTCGGTACCTCTGAAGATGTTAGAGGCATGGTTTCCCTGTAGGTTCCTTGAGAGAACATACCATAATCACCACTACAAAAATCCGAAGTTTATTTCAAGCCAGAGAAAGCCACTGCAATCCGAGTGGAGGAGTTGTCCTAGAAATATAACCATGAGATTGATGAGTGTTGCTTGGGACATGGGTTAAGAACCTAGCCTGGGGAGTGGGGACCAGCACCCTGGAGGGGGCCCCCCAGAGCTCTGTCTGTGTTGGGTTATACAAGAAGAACGCAAGAGTAAAACATTGACATTCTGCTTTAATGAACAAAATCCTCTGGAGAGGCATGGTGTTGTGGAATGAGACAGACTGGCTGGCCTAGGCTTAGTGGATACATAGTCATTCAGAAAAGGCTATGGAAGATGGTGATAACTGGAGAATGGCAACTCTAGGAAATTATTGGCATGTCTTGGCCAGCAGGTGAGAGAAACTAGCAACTGGTGAACTGTAATTCCTGATTTGTCAATGCTAGCAAAAGAATGCACATTTATTAAGCACCTACTAAGAACTAGGTGCTTCCTATGCATCATTTCATATTTGCCTCACAACAGCAATCACACAAGTAATTTTGCAAATAAATTATGGCCTAGAGGGCTAAAGTAGCTATCTCAAGGGCACATAGAAAGTAAATTCCAGAACTTTGATTTGAATATGACTGTGTTTCCCATGCTGTTCTCTTTTTGCCACACTGAGGCAGGTGTTTGAACACAATCCACATTACAGGGTGCTGGTATGGATGTTGCCTCTGGCCTACCTAACAAAACATTAAAAATCAGGCATTTGAAGAAGTGAGGGGAAGCAAGTCTAGTTTACAAGAGAATGAAAATTAGGCTGAAAGATATTTCGAAATAGGGTTTTCTCATCACCTTCAGCTATACATTTGGTAATGTCTCTAAAAGGATCAAATGATTTTACCTTGTAAAGGATTTGTGTTTCAGTGGGTGATTGTTAGGTCAATGACTTAGCCGTTTTACAAAGGGAAAAATAGCCTTAGTGTATAACTCTATTTCACCAAGGCTGTCGCGTGGACAGTTTCCCCGCAAGAGACTAACGACATCCACACATGCAGTTTGAGAGGCAGGAAAGGTCTCAGTGCCTCTGCGGCAACTTATGCCTTGAGGTCAATTTGCTACAATTTTTTTCTGTGGTGATAGCAAAAGTCAAAACATGGGTTAGAAAAAGAAATATTTAAATTTTTTTGAAGTTTTGTTTTTAAAAGAGGTGTGTGTGGGTGGGTGTGTGGGTGTGTGTGGGTGTGTGTGTGTGTTTGGGTATACAAGCACAGATGGGCAAAACTAAGCAATCCAATTTTAGTAATACAATAGTGTCCTATAGAGTATTTGTAAAATAATTGGCTATTGCAGAAAAGTATTATTCCCCTTTCAAGAGGTTCCTTGATTCTGTAAACTCTAGAACAAGTAAAGCAGTAGAAGCAAAAGTAGTTCTGTGACTAGAAAAACAATTCATTTTGAGAAAATGTTGATCAATTATACTGCTTTTAAAGTAGCTGCACACAAGTGGCCTTGACACATTGCAAGCCCAGAAAAAACTTCAGAAACAATAAAAAAAGTTGCAGTTGCAGAGAGAGGCAAGATACCTTGCAGAGCTGTTTCCAATGAAGAAAAGCCTTTATTTTTAGTGGGGGATATGAAGCTCTTGATGCCACGAACCATAATAGAGGGCTAGAAAAGACTGCTTCTTTGATACACACATATGCGATGTCAGAAAAAAGAATAAGATCCTAGAGCCCATTTATGTGACTTTTAATAAAATATGCAGATTGTCTAGTATAATGGCCTCTGTTTGCAGTTTTGTCATGGAAACAATCTTTGAGGGTTTGATGTTGCAGCCACTGCCTATCACTCATGTTGCCTTTCTTCTACATATCTAAAGAAACCTAGGTACTGAATTCTTTTGTACCCAGTACTCCTGCACTATAGTCCACTCTGCACGTGGCATCATCATTCCCTCAGGCCTCACAACATCCCTGTATGACAGGTGACAGCCTTTCTTACATATAAAGGCACTTGAGCCTCAATGAGACAAGAAATGATTTGCCCAACACACTAGGTGTTAAAAACCAGGCCTGAAAGCTCAAGGAGCCTTTCTGTTTCTAATCCACAAACAGGAAATAAAAGGAGTCCCAAAGGTAAGTGGAAAAGATGCTTAGAAGTTGGGCTGCTGAAAACATCTGGAAGTCTTGCTATTCAAAATGTGGCCCACCATCAGCCTCAGGGTCAGCAGTACCTGGGAGCTTGTTAGAGGCATAGATTCTCCAGACCCACTCCAGACATCTGGTATCAGAATCTATATTGTAACAAGATCTCCAAGAGGTTCCTATGCACACTGAAGTTTTCGAAGCACTGATACATAGCATTTGAGCTGCAAATAAGGTTGAAGAGGTAGCCCTTTTGGTGAGACAAGGATCAAAATATGGTGGCTAAGGACAATCTTGTATGTTGGGAGCGGTTAAAAAGATTGAATCCGTAGGTGCCTGCGTCTTACATTGCTTTGCCTATGGCCTTGTGCTTTGATGAGCTGTAAGGGAAGTTAATGTACCTCAGAAATAGTGAAACCAGCCTAGGGAATAAAGAGTAATGGAAGTTACTGGGCTTTCAAATTTGAGCAGCACAGGCAGTGGGGAAGGCAACACAGGGCAAGGAAAAGAGTTCCTTTCAAGGGCCCTAGTGGGTGGTGGGATGGGAGGGGCTGTCCAGACTCAGCTCTGTCACTGCCTCTCAATACTGAGCAAATTCCTCTCCCTCTTCAGACCACAAATCGTTTGTTTTTAAATCAGGAGTCCCACAGGGCCTTTTCAGCTTTGACATTTTCTTGTTCTTGGGTGTGGGTTTTACCACAGCCTGCATTGTAAAGAAAATGTGGGCAACACTGCTGGCCTCCTTCTGGCCGGAGCTCAGCATCCTCAGTTCACATAAGAAGGAGATTTCACTTGTGGCAAAATAACATTAATGGGAACTGCAAGGAACTGGAAGAGGCATGGCTGTACTTAACCAGCTTGAAATTGGCCAGTTTTTTAATTATATTGAATTATTTGAAGCAGCTGCTTCAAATGACATACTTGAGAAGTCAATTCGTATCTCCTGAATAGGTTTACTTTGACCTAATAAAATAAACTCCTCTGACTTGAGCCTTTGGGGAATCGTTTATTCGTGGTAGGAGAGGCTTCTATAAAAGGGAAAAGTGCTTTCCACTGCCATCGGCCACTTTTCTCCCCAGGTGATTCTGATGCTATTGAAGACCACTGGCTAGAAACTGACCTCTTCCCAATGGAGAAACAGAGTCGAAGAGGGTATGGGGCTTGCCTAAAGCTCACATCAGAGCCAAAGGAAGAAAATGTGCCGAGTACTAGCACAGGAATCTCTCTCTTTCTTGTTTTTAATTATTTGAAAGGCCAGAAGAGGTCTTTCATCTGCTGGTTCACTCCCCCCAAATGGCCCCAATAGCCGGGACTGGGATAAGCTGAAGCCAGGAGCCAAGAATTTCTATCTGTGTATCCCACATGGATGGCAGGATCCCAAGCACCCTGCCATCATCCATTGCCACCCAGGTGTGTTAGCAGGAAGCTGGAATCAAAAGCTGGGAGTGTCCCAACTGGCATCTTCATCACTGTGCCAATCTTGCCCCTACTTTTTTTTTTAACCTTTGTATTTCTTTTTTTCTTTTGACAGGCAGAGTTAAACAGTGAGAGAGAGAGAGAGAGAGAGAGAGAGAGAGAGAGAGAGAGAGAAAGGTCTTCCTTTTTCCGTTGGTTCACCCCCCAATGACCGCTGTGGCTGGCGCTGCACCGATCCGAAGCCAGGAGCCAGGTGCTTCTCCTGGTCTCCCATGCGGGTGCAGGGCCCAAGCACTGCCTTCCCGGGCCACAGCAGAGAGCTGGACTGGAAGAGGAGCAACTGGGACAGAATCCGGCGCCCCGACCGGGACTAGAACCTGGTGTGCCGGCGCTGCAGGTGGAGGATTAGCCTATTGAGCTGCGGTGCCGGCCTAACCTTTGTATTTCTAACACATCCAACATTATCAAAACTTTGATGCTTTTACATTTTTCATTTCCTTATTTGAAAAGCAAGAGCCAGGGCTGGGGCTATGCTGACACCAAGAACCTGGAACTCCATACAGGTCTCCCATGTGGGTGGTGGAGGTGCAACCACTTGAGCCATCACCTGTTACCTCGCAGGGTACACATTAGCAGAAAATTGCAATTGAAAGAGGAGCCGGAACTTGAACCCAGGCACTCTGATATGGGATATTGGTGTGCCAAGTGGTGTCCTCACCGCTACACCAAACACCTACCCCATCCTCCTTTTGTTGATCAATTTACCAAAGTCAAAATACCTGTTTCCAGGGGAGGGCACACATTGGGGAAGCCTGATAGGCTTTCCATTTGGGTACTTTGTTTCCATATGTGCTCACCTGCTTCACTGGAGCCTCAGGCATATCATCTAGTCCAAGCAGGGATGATTATCCTCATGCTTGAGGCACAGAGAAGTGATGTAACTCAGCCAGTGCCACTCAGGTAGGAAGCCCACTGAGCTCCAGGTTGTCTGATGTCTCCTGTACCGCACTGCATCTCTAGGGGAAGAGGAGCAGCCCTGAAAATCCTGAAATGTTACAAGCTCCAAGCTCTTAATTGCTTCAAGTGCTTCAAAGCCAGTTGATATTTTTCCCAGTTGGAGCATGCATCAGTTTTATGATTTGAAAATTTGCAGGGGCCACCACTGTGGCATAGTGGGTAAAACCGCCGTCTACAGTGCCGGCATCCCATATGGGCGCCTGTTCAAGTCCCCGCTGTTCCACTTCCGATCCAGCTCTCTGCTATGGCCTGAGAAAGCAGTAGAAGATGGCCCAAGTCCCACGTGGGAGACCCGCAAGAGGCTCCTGGCTCTGGGCTCCGGATTGGCACAGCTCCAGCCATTGCAGCCATTTGGGGAGTAAACCAGCGGATAGGAGACCTCTCTCTCTCTCCTCTTTGTGTGTGTGTGTGTGTGTGTGTGTGTGTAACTTTCACTTTCAAATAAATAAGTAAACCTTTAAAAAAAAGAAAAGAAAAATTACAGAGAATTCTCAGGTCCCTTACATCATTTTATCTTTATAATAGCCCCATGTGGTAGGTAGATCAAGAAATTGTGTTCCCATTTGACAAGTGTGCAAGTTGAGGCCCAGAGGCATTGTATTAGTGTTCTCTATTGCTGCTGTAACAAATTATCACAGATTTAGCAGCTTAATACAATGTCTATGTATAATCTGACAGCTTCTGTTGGTCAGAAGTTTGGGCTAGCATGGCTGCTTAGGGTTTTACCGGGTATTCGCTGGGCCTATGGTTTTCTTCTGAGTCTTGGGTTTCTTTTGGCAGAATTCAGTTCCTTGTTGTGGGACTAAGTCCCCCATTTTAGACCTGTGTCCCACTTCCTTCTTCAAGCCAACAGCATCACGTCAAATTGTTTTGCTTTGCCTTCTGCAGCTCTCTGATTTCCTCTTCTGCCTCTGCTATTAAGGGCTTACTGCTTCACTGGGCCCACACAAATAAGCTATGGGAGTCTCCCTATCTTCAAGAAAACAGTAACCTTAACATGTTTGACATCCGTTTTGCTATGTAATCCCAGTCCTGGGTATTAGCACATGGCATCTCTTTGGGGACCATAAGAGCTGCTTACAACAGGCATGAAGTAACTGCTTACAGAAGCCCTGCCTTTCAATATGAAGTCACATGGTTGTCAACACCTTACTCCTAAAGAATCACCGACTGCTCACATGCCGCCTAGGTGGGCAGTTCAAAGCCACAGGACTGTCAACCTCTCTCATCTCTCAGATACACACACAAGACAATCGGGAAGCATATGGAAGGGAGGGCTCTTTGGCAGCTGATGGTACTCCTAAATGGTGCCTTGATGCTAATTGACAGTCCCTTAACTAGTTGCATTCTATTCATGTCTTGGGGGAGAGAGGCAGAAGCAGTTTCCTTGAAGGTCCAACATGAGAAGTCTTCCCACTGCTGTATCATTTGGCCGTAAGAGTTAACCACTTACATGATGTTCACTGCATGACAGTGCATTTCTAATTGCTTTTCATGGGCTTATTTAATTTGTCTTAATTACATTCCTATGAGGTAAGTACTGGCGTTAGCCATATATTATAGGTGAAAAAGAAAACTGATGCACAAAATATGACATCGTTTGCCCAATTCTACATCAGGAAATTGTAAATTCAGGATTGAAATTCAGACTAGTGCCTTACCTAATCCCCTGGGAAAATCCTAATCGACTAATTTAGGAAAATTCTCCTAGAGGAGAGATTGAAGCCAAATTGATTTCAAAGTTCTTCATACCTTTGAGCCTCTTAAGTTTTCCCTTGAGATTCTAGCATTGTGTCAGCACAGATCAGCCCAGCTGAGCTTCCTGAAGGACTCTGTTATGTAGAGACTTGATGTGTGTTATGAGGCCAGTGGAGTGCAAAGTGAAAGTTCCAGACTGTTCCTCAGAGGCTGGAAGAGAAAGACCATCAGTCTGGCTGGATAGGGTCAAAACGGAGCAGTTACTCGCCTTTCTTCCTACATTTTGCTCTCCTTCTGTTATTCCAATTGTGCTATGGTGTTCCCTCTAAGATAGTCATCAAGGGTGTGGAGAGGGACTGGAGGGGAGAGAGGATAAAAGCCCTATTCTGCTGCTGACTGATTTCCCACTAAATTGGAAATTAACCTTGGACTCTTAGCTGTCTAGGATATATTTATATCCATCAAGAAATCACACCATTTTCTCTGAAGTGAAGAAGATATTTCAAAAACCTTCAGAAATGGGTCTAAAGAGCCTTCCAGTGAATGTAAAGAGCTCTTGGAAATAAGCATAGGCAGCGTGTAAGTAGCTGCTCCCACTGTGACAAAGGGAGGAAGGGGATTCAGCCTTCATCACAAGTGGACAAGGTATGAGAATCAGATCTAGAGACTATTCATTTTAGAATGCAGAGTCTTGGGAGTTCAAAACAGGTCCCACAGTGGGACCAAAGGAAGGAAATACATATTATTTAGCATCTACCATTAAGTTGGAGAGATCTGATGCCTTGAGCCTTCCCACCGGATCTGCCATAAGTGTTAGGATGGTAATTGGGTGGAAATAAGTGTTACCACTTGCCATAAATATCACATAGATTTTATATACATTATCTCAGTTGAGCTTCCCAACCAACTCACTTTAGTCCCATTTTACAGGTGAAGAGCCTGAAATTCAGAAAGATTGGCACTTGCTCAAGGTCACATAGTAATTGGTGAAAGCCAGGATAGGAATGGAGGCCATGGCACTTCTGAGGCTATATGCACATGGCATATTTTCATTAGCCGAAAGTCCTCTCATACCTAAATACCACCACCCCGAACCCAGAGTTTAACTGGCATTTGAGAAAGAAACTTTTCACTGTAGATGCTGTGCTGCTGCAGGCAGCACAAGGCAGGTAAAGAAGAAGGTGGCCAGGGCCTGAATAAAGTTGGAGATGGGGGAGATACAGGATCACCTGTATCTGGACTAATATGAGCTTTGTGTGATCTGGCGAAGGCACTCTGCTTAAAGACATGTTGTAGGCCGGCGCCACAGCTCAGTAGGCTAATCCTCCGCCTTGCGGTGCCGGCACACGGGGTTCTAGTCCCGGTGGGGGCGCCGGATTCTGTCCCGGTTGCCCCTCCTCCAGGCCAGCTCTCTGCTGTGGCCAGGGAGTGCAGTGGAGGATGGCCCAAGTGCTTGGGCCCTGCACCCCATGGGAGACCAGGATAAGTACCTGGCTCCTGCCTTCGGATCAGCGCGGTGCGCCGGCTGCAGCACACTGGCCGCAGCAGCCATTGGAGGGTGAACCAACGGCAAAAGGAAGACCTTTCTCTCTGTCTCTCTCTCTCACTGTCCACTCTGCCTGTCAAAAAAAAAAAAAAAAAAGGCATGTTGTAGCCATCGGTCAGAGGATTGTAATAGGTATAGGAATCTCTGATAGAAATCTGAGGCACCTTACATGTGGCCATCACAACTGAATTCACTGGCCTTGGGAAGTGCTCAGAAGAGCAAAGGGGGTGAAACAATCATGAGAATGAGTCATTAATGACTGTTCCTCAGATCCATCTACAGCCTAGAAGGCCAATCTCCAGATCAAAGCTTATCTGACTATGGGGGAAAGAGTTATGTAGGCTTAACGAGTGGAAAGGAGAGGCGTTGAATTTCTAATTTAATTTAGAAATATATTAACATATTTTTATTCACTCCTTATTTATCTATTTATTCATTTCATTTGAAAGGTAAGGGAGCTCAATCCTTAAGTGTCCACGATGATAAGGACTGGGTCAGGCCAAAGCCAGGAGCTAGGAACTTGATCTGTGTCTCTCAACATGGGTAATAATGATCCAACTATTTAAGCCATCACTTGCTGCCTTCCAGGGTGTGCATTAGCAGGAAGCTGGAATTGGAAACGGAGCTGGGACTTGAACCCAGGCACTTTGATACTGGATGTTTTGCTGTTTTGCTGTGCCAAACACTCACCCATAACTTATACTTTAAAATTTCTGAAGACTTTAGTATGCTGATTGATAGCTGAGAGAAAGAATCAGGCGGTGGAGGAGTGAAAGATCCTTTGCTAGGCACTTTTACATTGAATTTCACATTTAATCCTCACAAAAGCTCTGGAAGAGATAGTGTTATCCCAATTTTATATATGAGGGAACTGAGGCTTTGCAAGGCTAAACATCTTATTGCAGATCACACAGAGGTTAATCATGCTAAGATTTGATCTCAACTGTGTCCAACAACAACAGTAGTGCTTCTTAAATCTGTATTAATGTTTTCTGGAGAAACAGAAGTGAATATGGCAAAATGCTAAAAATTATTAAGTCTGGGGCCAGTGTTGTGGCATAGTAGGTTAAGCTGCCACATACAGTTTCGGCATCCCTTATGTGTGCTGGTTTGACTCCCTATTGCTCCACTTCCGATCCAGCTCCCTTTTAATGTGCCTAGGAAAGCATCAGAGTATGGCCTAAGTGCTTGGGCCCCTGAACCTGCATGGGAGACCTGGAAGAAGGTCCTGGCTCCTGGTTTTGGTCTTGCCAAGCCCCAGTCGTGGCCATCTGGGGAGTGAACCAGCCAATGGAAGATCTCTCTCCTCTCTGTCTATAACTTTGCCTTTCAAGTAAATAAAATAGACCTTTAAAAATTATTAAATCTAAAAAATATATAAAACTTTACAAATAACCAAAATATATACATATTTATAGTTGCACAATCTAACATTAACAAACTGGAGAAAAGCTGATGGTCTAATTCAGACCAAGACTGAAGGCTTGAGATCCAGGAGTGCTGAGGGCAGGGAAAGATCCATGTCCCTTGTCAGGCAATCAGGCAGAAAGGGAAAGGAATGAATTTTTCTTTCCTCTACCTTTTTGTTCTATTCAGACCATCAAAGAATTGCATGATACCCATCCGCATTGAGGACAATCTACTTTACTAAGTCCATTGATTCAAATGCCAATCTCATTCAGAAACACCCTCACAGACACACTCAGAAACAATGTTTAATTCGGGCATCCCACAGTGCTATCAATTTGATGTAAAATTAACCATCATATCTTTATAACATAGCACAACCACTGAGTGCTTGATGTCCATCCAACCGATCAGTTAGAAGCATTAGGCTTATGCCAAAGTCTTGGAGAAGAAAGAAACTGCAAAAATCATGCTCAAGGCTCCATGCTCCCTGACTGGGCCAGGGGTAACAGCTAGATCATGGTAATGGAGGCCACCCATTGTGTAGTCAAGATATCTCAGATCATCCTCAGTTTCTCCTCCAATTATACAAATGTCTTCAGTAGGAAGTGGAGGCCATGTTTTCCTCGCTCACCACTGTAGACTTCCAGAAAACATAAAGGCATCTATACACAACATACACATTTGTACATGCTATATAGCTTCCTTGGTGCTGGGTCAGGAAGATGTGATCATGGGCCCCTTATTTGTCCTTGTTAATTTCTGAAATACAGATACAGCTTTTGTTTTGCATCAGACAGGATTAGAACCCTCTGGCCCAGCTGGTATAGCTTATGATGAAGATGACTGTCCTCTAGGTGATTATCTCCATTCTTGCTATCACATTAGCAGCAATGTCAAGATCTGACAGTGGAAGCAAGGTCAGAGAGTGCTCACCAGGCAACAAACATCCAATTGCAGTGAGGGAGCAAGAGAGGGTGGTCATGGGGATCTGACACAAGACACCGACATCATGTACTTTCTGTCTTCTCGAGATTTGCAGGGTGTTCTGTGTCACATGGTCAGACAATATCCTGAGCTTTTCTCAAGCTCCTGGTGAAAAGCTGATTTCCTTTTAGAAGACCCTTCCCCCTGAGCTACTTTATTTCTTTTTTCTCTCCAAATACGAGCACGGAAGAATTAAATTTGGAGGGGATAGAAAGGGTCCTCCATCAATTCTGTGTGTCAATCATGGTGTTCAGTGCTTTACAAATAAGAATCCAGTCCCCATGGCAAAACTCCGAGGCAGATGTTATTCTTGCCTCTTTAAGATAAAGAAATTGAGGCTCAGGGAGTTAAGCAACTTGCCCAAAGTCAGATAGCTAAGAAGCAGTGAAGTTACAATTCAAACCCCATCTCCCATTTCTGAGCTTTAACTGCTCTGTGATACTGACCACACAGTATGAGAGGAAAGAATATGAGCTTTGATAGGCAGGCAGAGCCTCGACTTCAGTGCCTGTTATGAGACTTGCCAGTTATTTACATCCAGGCAATCGACTTTCCCTCTCTAAACCTTAGTTTCTTCACTGACACGTGAGGGTGCTGGCATACCTCTCGGGATTGTAGTGAAGAATCAGTACAAAGTACAGAGCCTTGAGATGGGTATTTGATGCTGCTTAGGATACCTGTATCTTATATCAGAGTGCTTGGATTTGAGTCTTGGCTCTACTTTAGATTCCAGCTTTCTGCTAATGCACATCCTGGGAGGCATCAGATGATGGCTCAAGTAGCTGGGTCCCTGACACCCACATGGGAGACCTGGATGGAGTTCCCAGCTCCTTGCTTTGGCCTGGTCCATCTTTGGCTCCCTGTGGGCATTTGGCAAGTGAACCAGTAGTGGACAGAATCTCTTTCTCTAGCTCTGTCTGTTCTCTGTTTATAAAATAAAAATATTACATGCATACTTTTTACAAAAAGAAAATGCCAACCCTAGGGCAGGTGTTCAAAATTGGTTCCTCCTTTTATTTTCTTAAGGCTTGTTATCAAACTGTGATTTGGTATTTAGACTCACTGGCCAGGTCAATTTAGCTTGTGCCAGTGCTCAGCAGGCATAGGGGCCACTACAGTTGCCATCCACTCATATCAAAGAGCCAAATTTCCAATAGAAGAGCTTATGGATTTGGAATTTCTGAACATGGAATTCTACCAGAATTAATCAGCTGTGTGGTTCTGTCTCCACTCAGTCATTGGGAAGACGTAGCCAGCAGGACAGACATTGGCATCTCTACATGTGCTGCTGAATGGGCCCTCTGGTCCCAAGTCAGCAACCACTGCCTTTTATTAGTGGATGGGCCAGTGGGCTCATCTGGAGATGCCTGCTTACTTCATAGTCTCATGGAATCCTGGGGTTGAATGATTACCTAAAAGTCTTGTAGACTGATTTGCCACCTACTTGGGTGCTATGAGACCTCAAACTCTAGACTGAGACAGACATAAGTTCAAACTTTTCTAGTGATAAATCAG